>NC_054827.1:31332465-31670965 GCF_018345385.1 Vulpes lagopus | reverse complement strand
CAACCTGGTCTGCAACTGTTCCTGCAGTGTCTCATCCTTGCCAAAATTTGTTATCAACCAATTTACTATATTGCTAGTCTGGTCTGTATTTAAGGAGATCTCATTGTGGTTTTTCCTTTAGCTAAAATTTCAAAAATCAAATTTACTGAGGTTTAGGTTGCACACAATAGAATTCATTCTTTTGGAGTGCAGTTTGATGACTTTTGACAAAGTGTATACCATCATGTATTTACCACCGCCATCAAGACATGGAACATTTTCATCACCCCCAAAAGTTCTCTGTTGCCCCTTTGCAGAGTCAGTTCCCTCTCCCATCACTGATCTTTTTTCTATCGCCATAGGTTTGTCTCTTCCAGATATTTGGTAAACGGAATGATCCAAAAAATACTCTTTTGTGGCTGTGTTCTTTTAGTTACTTAGCAGAACGCTTTTGCGATTCATTCATGTTGTTAGATATAACCGTAGTTTGTTCCTTTGTACTGCTGAGGAGTATTCTGTGTATAAATGGATCACAGTTTATCCATGCTTACATTCATGGGCATTTTGAATGTTCCCAGTTTTTGGCAAGTATTTTTTTAAAATATTTATTTATTTATTTTAGAGGGAGAGAGAGCGAGTGAGCATGAGTGGGGGAAGGGGCAGAGGGAGAGGGAGAGAAAAAATCCTCAAGCAGACTCCTTTCTGAGTGTGGAGTAAGATGTGGGGTTCCATCCCAGGACCCCGAGATCATGACCTGAGCCAAGATCAAGAGTCAGCCACTCAACTGACTAAGCCACCCAGGTGCCCCATGGCATTTATTAACGAAGCTCCCAAGACAAATGCTAAGTTATGGAGGAGTGGCATTGATGGGATGTACAGTAGGTATAATTTTGACATTATAAGTCAAACCACCAACCAGCTTTACACACAAAAACCAGAGGAACCACAGGAAGAATTTAGGATGGATTAAAGAAGCCACCAAACAGCTTTCTAAAGTAGTTCTACTGTTTTATACTTTTCATGCCATCAGCCTGTGAGATAACATGAAATATATAATTGCATATATGTTTAATTATAGATAGTTCTGGCTGCTTCATATCCTCGTAAGTGCCTGGTATGTTCTGTCTTTTTAATATTAACTATTCTAGTGTATGTTGTGATATCTGTATTTTAATATATATTTCCCTGGTGGCTAATAATGTTGAGCATATTTTCATATACTTATTGGGCACGTGTTGGCAAATTCATTCATTTCTCTTTGATCTACAATGACATCTCTGTCATATATCAAATGTCCATACGTAGAGGTCTATCCCTGCATTGCTATTATACAACCTTAATTACTATGGATTTATGATGTCTTAATATCTGGTAGAGCAGGTCCTCCTACCTTTTCTTCCTTGTCTAGAGTGTTTTGCTTAATCTTATCTTTTTGCATTTTTGTATAAATTTTAGAATCAACTTGTCAAGTTCTAAAAAAATCTTGTTGAAAGTTTGATTTAAATACTACTAAGTCTACAAAACAATTTGGGATTATTTAAGCCTTTATAATACTGACTTTTACAGTTAATGAATACAGTATAATTCTCTATTTAGATCTTCTTTGAAATCTTTCAACAAAATTTTGTAATTCTCCCCATATAGACTTATTCTTAGATATTTTGCTATAAATGGTATCTTTTAAAATATTTCATTTCCTGTTGCTGGTATATAGGAATACTTTGAAAACCTTTTGTTATAATTTTAAAATCATAGACAAGTTGTAAGGATGGTACAAGGAACTCCCATATATATTTTTACCAAATTCATCAGTTATTTACATTCTGCCCCATTTGGTTTATCACATAATATATGCATATTTATAAATATGCATGTTTGTATGTGTATATATATGTATAGACTCCAAAATTATTATCTTAAATTATAATCCAGTGATGATGTATTCACATTCCTGTGCTAGACCTGAAGGTATGCTGCTGCATGAATTCTCCTTCAAGTTTTTGAAATATATTGAGCCTTGATTTATGGTTTATCTTGGTGAATGTTCCATGTGGCCTTGGAGAAGTATATATTTTTCTGTCATTGGTGGAGTGTTCTGTAAATGATAATGAGATGAAGGTGGCTGATAGTGTTCAGATCTCCTAATTTTTATTATTTTGTTTAGTTATCCTGTGGTTGCTTAGAGAATGGTGTTAACCTTCAATTTTCATGGATATATCTATTTCTTTATTTTGTCAGTTTTTGCTTCCTGTGTTTTAAAATTCTGTTATTAAGTGCATGGGGATTTATTATTGTCATCTCCTTCTGATTAATTAAACTTTTAATCATTATGAAGTGTCACTTTTTATTTCTGGTAATACTTCTTTTGAAATCCATTTTGTCTGTTATTAATATAGGCTCTCTAGCTTTCTTATGATTAGTGTCTACATGGTATATCTTTTTCTGTCATCTTACTTTCAACCTGTGTCTTTTGATTTAAAGCACATCTCTCATGCGCAGCAGATAGTTGAAACTTACTTTTGAAATCCAGTCTGTCAATCTCTGTCTTTTAATTGGAGTTTTTAGTCAATTAACATTTAACATAATTATTGATATGGTTTAATTTCGCCCCACCATTTGCCATTTGTTGTCTATTACCCCACCTGGTTTGCTTTTTTTGCTTTTCCTTTCCTGTCTTCTTTTGGGAAAATCAAAACCAAGACTCCCTTCTTTTCTTTCTTCCTTGCTTCCTTTTTTCCTCCCTTCATTCATGCCTTCCTTCCTTCCTTTCTCCTTCCCCCCCCCCTCCTCCTCTCTTCCTATTTCCACCTTTCTTTCTTTTGTATCCTTAGTGGTTTCTATAAGGATTAAAATATGCATCCTTAACTTATCAGAGCATTTTTAGAGTTAATATTTTATCCCTTCACATGAAATTTGAGTCTTGCAAGAGTATATGTTAATTCCTGCTCTGGAGTCCTTTGTGCTATTGATGCATTACATCTGCATATGTTAAGAATCCCACAATACACTGCCATTGTTTTTTTTTAAACAGTTATACACTTTTACAAGGATTTTAAAAGAAAGAAACAAAAATATATTCTGTTATGTTAATCTACTATTAACCATTTTTGGTACTTTTATTCTCTCTTGTAAATCCTAGTTTTCATATGGCATTATTTCCCTCCAATCTAAATAAGTTCTTTTTGCATTTCTTATAGTTCAGGTTCATTGCTGGTTTATTCTTTCAGTTTTCATTGTCCTGAAAATTTCAGCATTAGTTTTGAAAGGTATTTTCATTTGATGCAGAGTTCTGGGATGATAGATTTTTTTTTTTTCCTTTTGAACATTGAAAGATTTCTTTACATGGTCTTTTGGCTTCCATTGTATTTCTTTCTTTTTTTTTTTATGAGGGACTCAGCCATAATTCCTATTGTTCGTTCTCTGTATGCAATATATCATTTCCCTTTGCTTTCAAAATTATCAATTTATCATTAGTTTTCAACATTTTTACTATAATTCACCTACATGTGGTTTTCATAGGAATTATCCTTCATAGGATTTGCTGACCTCCCTAGTAGGTGTGTAGATTTATGTTTTTCAAATAAATTTGGAAAGTTTGCCCCATATTTTTAAAAAATATTTTATTTATTTATTCATGAGAGACACACAGAGAGAGGCAGAGATATAGGCAGAGGGAGAAGCAGGCTCCATGCAGGGGGCTGATGTAGGACTCGATTCTGGGACCCCAGGATCATGGTCTTAGTCAAAAGCAGGTGCTCAACAGCTGAGCCATCCAGGCTTCCCTGCCCCATATTTCTTTAAATATTTATTCTTTTCCAGTCCTTCTCTCCTTCCAGTCAGGGACTCTCATTACATGAATGTTTGACTCCTGGTATTTTCCTGCTGGTATTGAGATTTTATTCCTTTCTCAAAAATATTTTCTTCTTCTTTTTTCCCTTCAGATTTTGTACTCTCTAATGATTTATCAATATACTTGCTGGCCCTATCTTCTACTGTGTCTAATATGCTGTTAACACTATCTAGTCATCTTTTCATTTTAGATACTCTAATTTTAATTCTAAATTTTCATTTGGTCCTTTTCAATAGTTTCCATTTCTCTGGTGGCATTCCTATCTGCTTATTTATTGTGAAATTTGCTCCTTAAAGTCTTTGATCATATTTATAGTAATTACTTTTAGTTTTTTTCTATTAATACTAACATCTGCGACATGTAGACTTTGGCTTATACAGACAATGTTTTCTTTCTTTTTTTTTTTAATTTTTTAAAATTTTATTTACTTATGATAGTCATACAGAGAGAGAGGCAGAGACATAGGCAGAGGGAGAAGCAGGCTCCATGCACCGGGAGCCCGATGTGGGATTTGATCCCGGGTCTTGAGGATCGCGCCCTGGACCAAAGGCAGGCGCCAAACCGCTGCGCCACCCAGGGATCCCCAATGTTTTCTTTCTTAAGTCACATTTTTCTGTTTATTCCCCCACCCCCCTCAATGTCTAGTAATTTTTTATTGTACACTAGACATTGTTAATGATAAGTTGTACAGACTGTGTTTCTTTAACTTCCTTTGGAGAATGTTTATTTCTATTCTAGCAAGTAGTTAAATTGGCTGGTCTGAAACTCCAAACTCTTTCTTCTAGAGTAGGCAATAATTGAAATCCTTGCTCTGGCTCAGTTCTTTCAGGCATGCAGCTGTTGTTTCCCCATTGGTCTCCTGAGATTCTCTCCCATTTATATGAAGTTCAGGGGTTGATCAAGGATTTATATGGAATTAAGTGTAGATATGGAGGCTCTTGTCATGCCTCAGTCTTTTCCAGACGTTTCATTTTACTACTCAGCTGCTATGGAAGCCCATTTCCTGACTCCTTAAGCCAGTAAGCCAGAAGCTTTCTGTTTTAATCTAGAGGTCTCATGTTATATAGACAATGGAGTATCCTCAGGGAAAAACAGACTGAGCACAATTTCCCTACTTTAAAGTTTGACCCTTTAGCAGTTTCTGACTGCTTTTGGTTGCCCAATATGCCCTTAAATAGTTGGTTTTTAAGTATTTTATAAATGTTATCTGTGGGAGTATTGGTCCAAAAGAAACTACTGTCTTATCTCAGAGTGGTTTGTACCATGATTTTTATACCTTGATGACATATATAGGAACCTTGACATTTTCTTATTAATACAAATAATTAATCTGTAGATTCTTCCAGATTTTTAAATGTACACCATCACATCATCTGTGTATAATGATGGTATTGTTTCTTCTTTTTCTTCAGTATCCCTTTTATTTCCCTATTTTGCTTCACTGCATGGGCTGGCATTTCTAATACAGTATTGAACTTAAATAATGATAGAAAAATCTTTCCTTTGGTCCATATCTCAAAAGGAAAACTTTCAGAGGTTAGCCATTAAGTACTGTATTGTCTATAATTTTTTAAATAGATAAACTTTATCATGGCAGGCAAATTATTTCTATTCCTAAGCACTCTAAATATTTAAAAAATTTATGAATGGACATTGAATTTTATCAAGTACTTTTTAAAATTCATCTGATAAGATTTTTGTATTATATTTTCTTTAGCATGTCATTGTGTTTGGTTATACTAATTGATTTTCTAACATGTAATCAACTTTGCACTTTTGGAATAAATCCAATTTGGTAAGATTTATTATTCATTTTTATTTGTTGCTGAATTCATCTTAGTAGTATTTTGGTTAGGATTTTTGTATCTATGTTCATGAATGAAACAGAAATATAATTTTCTCTGTACTATCCTTGTTGAGTTTGATATAAAAGTTATGTTAGCTTCATATAATGAGTTGGGGAAAGGTTGTGTATAATTGGAATTATTTTTTCCTTGACTAATTGGTAGCACCTGCCAGTGAATCCATCGGATTTCTCGGTTGCTGTATAGGAAGACTTTAAACTTCTGCTCAAATTTATTTAATGGTCTGAACTTAAAGTTTTTCTATTTTTCTTGTGTCAGTTTTGGAAAGACATGTTTCTTTGTCATCTGTGTCCCTGTTTGGTTCTGCAGTAGGGAATTCTAGAAGGAGATTGGAAGGTAATTTTGCTTTCTAAATTACTTCTGTACCTATCAGCAATGCTCAGCAGGAACATTTCACTTTGTATGCAAGAGTTAGTTCTGTCCTTCAGCTCCTTTCAGTATCACTGGACCCAGCCTTAGAGTGACCTTTCAGAGATATCACCAGTAGCTGGGCAGGGTCAGCAGCTGCAAAACTCTTCTGAGATCTGAGTCCCAGCAACCTGGGTTCTTGTTATGAATTCCTAGGGGTTAGCAGCATTCAATTATGCCCTCTCCTCAGTGGTATGAGCCCAGCTTCTTGAGGGTCCTCCTTCAGGCTTCTGTTCTGATAATCTCAGCCTCTTCCTTTTGTCTCCCAGCCCTAGCTGTGGTGGCTGCTTCTTTTAGTTAATAGCAACATGATAGCTCAATGTTTTCTTTTTGCTTTCTCAGCCCTCCAATACTTGTGTAGCTAATTAAATTTTTTCTATTGCTATTATTACTATTATCTACTTTCCTGATTGGACACTGGCTGGTAGAATGTTGGTAATGGAAGTGTTTAGAAGAAAAGACACTCAAAAATGTCTGGGCCTGGTTTGCTTTTTTTCACTAGCTTTGAATACAATATTGAACTCCTTGCCAATGGAAAATAGGTTACTACTAATTTATAGCGTGCAATGATAATATGATAAAATTGCCACCTATGATTGATTGTGAAAAAGTGATTATTGTACCAAGTGTCTTGAGGACCAGGTAGCTACTGGATTTGACTAATATGGCAATAATAATGACTATAAGAACTGTAATATGGAATAGATGCTTCTAACTGTACTACAGACCTCACATATAAATGATGATAAGTTTAAATTTGTAACTGAGACATTCATACAACCAGGGTGCTTTTATAGTGAGCCAAAAAGGATCTCTTTCCATGTACAAGGCAAATCATGGTGAATATTACACTTGAAATTTAGTCGTGTTGTAGAACCATAATGTAGGTTGAAGTCATAGACAAACCAAGTTTCTGGTTAGGTTGACTTGTTAGAAACTAAGGTCTGAACTCCCAAGTCTTTTTAAGCCTTCCCTGTTAGAGGAAGCAGCCTGCTCTTCTAGGGGTGATGAAATCAGCTCTTTCTTTGTTGAAGATCCAGTAATAACCTCACCTAGAACAGGTGCCTTGTCAAGGTGCCTATTCTCCTCAAGTCTCCCAGCCCCTGTTCCTGTTAATCCTCCCTTATAAATGTGAGATGTTGCTAATTTATACCGGCACAAAAGTGCATGAAACACATGTGAGAATAAATTCTAAGGGTGTTAGCATAAGGAGGACAGAAAATAAAACTGGATCAAACCAAATTCATTATATAGGTGCATGTAACAGAGATGATGGATCTAATGTTAGAAGTGGCTTTAGAGAAGCATCTAGGTGGCTCAGTGGTTGAGTGTCTGCCTTTGGCTCAAGTTGTGATCCTGGGGTCCTGGGATAGAGTTCCACTTCAGGCTCCCTGCAGGGAGCCTGCTACTCCCTCTGCCCATGCCTTACCTCTCTCTGTGTGTCTCTCAAGAATAAATAAATAAAATCTTTTTTTTAAAGAAGTCGCTCTGGAAATTAGTTTACCTGATTGGTTGGCCAAAATTTTGATGTAAAAAGGGCCTATATTGAGTGATATTGGAACATAAAGTAGAAGATTGACTCCAAATGTTGGATGACACAGGAATTTGAGAATGAATTTCTCATATGTAAATTGCATCCCCTTCACTCCTGTTATAGGCCCAAAGAGCCCCTGGACATTCTCTTTATTTCTTCCTTTTGTTAAGAGGAGAAATTGGGAAACATGTTAGTGACAAGAACATGAGCATCTTTGAAAAGCATTATGGTGTCTTCTTCTGTACATAAGAGGAGATGTAACTCCTAGATATGCTCCCTGATTTCCATGGGGATCCTGGAAAATTTATGGCTAAGAAGTAGCTCTTAACTGCTGGAGACAAGGTAGACACAATCACTGTAATGGTCAGGAAGGACAAAGAAGTAAACTGAATAACCTGCTGGGCTTTTTGACCATGAATAATTGATTGCTGTGTCCCTACGAATGAAATAGATGGGCAGCCTACTAAAATATTACTTCCTCTATATAACAGAAACACTGTAGATCTGATGTCCAGGAACTTAATCTGACTGGTCTCAGTAGAGCTTTAGCTTCTTCTGTTCAGGCATAAGACAGATCTCAGAGCCTGAGTCTCTTGAATGAGGGGGAAGCTGGCCTCCCTTGAGGATGAACATGCAACCCTGCTATAACCATGTTCTGTAAATATTCTTCCACGCCTTCCCCAAAGGGGCCTTTTGCCATTTACTAGAGTTAGTGTGCATTAGGTAAATGGAAATCTTCAGACCTTTCAGGGATTTACTCCACACAGAACTGGCTCTGAATTGACACTGATACCTGGGTTCCCAAATGCCTCTGTGATCCACTAGTCAAAATGGGAACTTCTTGTGATCAGATGATAATTGAAGTTCTGGCATAAATCTATCTCACATGGGCACAACTCTCAGTGTGCCCATGGATCCTCTCTGTACTTTTCCTCCTTGTTCCTGAATGTATAAAAATAATAGACATACTGAGCAACTTGGCAGAAATACCAATTTGGTTCCCCAAACTTTGGAATGAGGGCTATAGTTTGCTGATGCTCCCTAGTAGTTTAGTCTTGTCTTCCACATAAACTGTAAGGTCCTGAATATAGTAAATCTCCCTTAGCTGACTCTGTATCCTGCCATGCCACCCAATTTCCTGTCAATGCTTAGGAGAGTACTTTAGTATTAGGTACTCAATATGAATTTGTTGATAATAGTTATATGAAATCATGTCAGTGTCTTGAGGTATTTAGGAGGAGTCAACTAACTGATGGGGTAGGTGGAAGAGAGACTCATGTTCCAGATAGAAGGAAAAATAACTAGCTTTAGGAAAAGAGTATGAGTCCAGGCTCTAGTATTTGCTCTTCCAGGGTCAGAATTAGGTTCAAAAGTGCATTTAAGGATGCCTATCCTAATATGAGACATGTTATTTATATTTTGGTTTAAAATCTCATTCAATCGTTATCACATCACTCTGAAGTAGAGTTTATAATCCATCTTTTATAGTGGAAGAAATTGGTTCTTAGGAAGGTTAAATAGCTGGTTCTGAAGCAGTCAGTGGCTGGACAGAGGTCCAAACCCAGATTTTTTGATCAAAATATTAGGTGTTTTCCATTGTGCCCTAGTTAGTTCTTTAGCAGACAATTGTGTCTTATTTTTCTTATGCTATAGATTATAACCTTTCTTAGGAAAAGTAAATACTTCTTGTCTCCTCAGGAATTATAATTTCAGCTACTTCCTTGACCTGGGGGGATGGGAAGAAGAAACTATTTCTACTTTCACCCCTGAGCCATATATTGACCTGAGACCTCTTTCTTTATGCTGTAGAGCCCACAAAGATTAGTAAGGAACATTTAAACATGACTTTACAGGATTGAGTATAATAAATAAAAAGGAAATAAACCTAGAAATTGATACTAAATCTGATAATGTGCCTCTCCAGATGTGGTTTGCCCTTCATTGCTTCGGGTTGTGCTGTCAGAGAATTTCTCCTTCATACTTTTGGGCCTTTCTTCATAGGATGTTTGCAGCAAGCCCTCATTACCTAGGAAGCTCATTAACACATCTATCACCTCTGCCCCATCCCTGCTATAGGCCACCTCTAAGATGTGACACTTCTGAACAAGTAGGGACCTTCTGGTCCACAAGAGCTTAAGGAAAGGCCTGTGTACCAATTGCTTTTTCTTAACTGAAGTTTTCCCAGTTCTTTGGTGATTTGTCGCAACCATAGAGGTATGGCCTGAAGGTCCAGTTGGGAGAAGGTACTTGAGGTGACACAAGAATGATCACAGTTCATGTAAAAATCTACATGCACTCTGTAGAAGAAGCAGCATTTTTTTTTTAATCTTGCCACAATTTTTGTCATGGTGTCCTACAAGGGAAACAGTAATTTCTCAAGGTCAAGGACATTGAAATGGCATAGTTTGGACCACCTTTTCCTGGAGCATAAATTCTTTCCTAAGAGTAAGTTAAGGCAGATTGGGAGCTATACTGACTTTTTAGCCCCATTAGTGACCCATTTCTGTCTTTGAAGCTTTGATATAATGGATTCAGGATCAGGATACTCTTTGACCTTACAGACCATCAGTGGAACTTCATGGTGACCTACCTTCAGTGCCCCTGACAGGGAAAGGAATGACAGAAAGAAAAATATGGAAAGAAAAGTGGGCAGCAAGAAAGAAAAAGGGGGCAGGGAAGGAAATAATAGGAATATATAAATGACTGGCACTTAGTATAGGACAGAGCTGTATTCTTATTCTGGTTCTTACTCTGGTAAGCTCAGTAAAGATAGAGTTACAAGGAATGTGAAAAGCACTGCAATAATCAAAAACAGAGAGTGAGGTGTAAGGAACTACATGGTGGCTAAGGAAAATTTTCTGGAGATACCATAGCAGTGATGTCTCAAAGAAAGACTAGAGTTAGCTCGAAAGGGTAGAAAAGCCTACAGCTTGGTGATGAGCCTGCGCAAAGGTGCAAAGGCATGAGGGCATGAGATCCTCATTTAATGTGGGATCCATGTGTGGGTGGCCTCCATCTCTATGTGTCTGAATAGTAGCTTCCAGTACTTTTGGCAGAGACCACTGGGGGCCCACTCATTTATTCTCTTCCTCCCTCGTGACAGCTCTTCATTTTTAGCGGAGGAGATGTTGCTACCTTTCCTGCAGTGATGTGTGGCTGTGTAACAAAGTGCTAGCCAATGAGATGTAGGTGGCACTTCTGGAAGGGGGTCTTGAAGGAGAGTGACTCAGCTTGGAGGAGCCCCTTGTTGTCTTTCTGCTTTTCCTCCTTCTGACTTGTAATACAGATGTCTAGGATGGCTAGAACTCCATAGCCATCTCAAAACCTGAGTGAGCCTTGAGGATGGAAGTCATTAGCTGGGAGAGTGAAGTAGAGAGATTGAAACTTCTGTTTTGCTGAACATGATCTACAAGCTAAGCCAGAGCTGAATTTCTTGGGATGATGGGGTTTTAAAAGGCTGTATGAGACAGGGAAACAGAAAGCTCCTAGGAAACAGCTTGAGACCATCCATTGTTACTCCAGAATGCCCCTAGGAGGACTCATGAAGTAGCTTATTGAGAAATATAGTCAAGAAAACAATGTCTGCCTCTGGGAATATACAATAGGTGGAAAAGATTGTGCAGTGATTAAAAAAAAAAAAAACAGATAAAAAATTAAGCCTAAAAACAAGTTTCTGTAAAACACAGAACTGGGATTTGAACCCAAGTCTGTCTGACTCCAAAACCCATGCTTTCCATAGAAAATACAGGAGGAGGCCCATGTTGATTCAGAGGATGGATGAAAGAGGATGGATGATTCAGAGGATGGATGATATCATGGTGATATCAGGGTCTTGAACCTTCCTAGATGACATCAGGGGGACCCTGCTGAGTTGCAGAAACAGATTAATTTCTGGGAATTGCTACCTAATTTGGTGGAATTATTTTTCATAGCTTTTTTGATTGTTTTAGTGGTAGGATCTGCTGTTTTTTTGTTTTTTGTTTTTTGTTTTTCAGTAACTTGAAGTGGTTTTACGTCTTTATTGACACTCCCTGTCTTTGCACTTAGGTACACGTCATTCAAGGAGGGCCCCCCCCGCCCCCCCCTCCCCGGTTGCAGAGCCTCCTGCACATGCCTCACAGCTGGGCAAAGGCCTGGAGTGCACATGGCCCCCAGGTCTCTCTCAGTGGTGGCACGCGCCACTTCAGTGTTTAAACTTCTGTCCTGCAGGTGGAGTAAGTAAAGACTGTGGCCACAGGTGCGGCTCACCCGCCCTCGTGCCCTCAGCCCTGTAGCCCAGCGGCTCTCCCTCCTCCGTCAGCAGGACGGGGCGGCAAGTTGCGCCCGCCAGTTGGCGGTTGATCGGCCAGGGAGGACCCCACTCCTCAGGTGGTCAGTCGGAACGACAGAAGACAGTGGCCCCATTGGGCACGCAGGTCCTCGTCCCCTGCCTCGGGACGCTCAGGCCTGTATCTTAGGGGAGGTGTGGGGAGGTTTGCAGAAAACTAGACCAGTGCTCCAGTTACATACATTACATTACATACATTGTGTGTATTCAAATAGTATCTTGGTCTTGCTAGATTCCCCATATAAGTAACCTGGTGAAATCAGAGAAGTCTTAGGAGTTTGCCTCAAAGCTTCCAAAAGCAGTGAGGAGATGTTTTGTTAGGTTTTCTGTTAGGAACTGATGTGTTGCATGCACCCCAGTGTGTGTGTGTGTGTGTGTGTGTGTGTGTGCGTGTGTGTTGTGTGTGAAATCTATATGAGAGAGAAAGAATCCAAGGAATTTAAAGCTCTGCTCTGGAAGTGGGAAGCCCTGGTTCTGAAAGCTTCTATTTCTGTTGTTTACTCCTCGGGAGGCAGGATTGCTATCTCAGCTTGCTGATCAGTTCTGCTGGTCCTGTGACTTCTTTGCCTTGCAGAAGACCCTTGCTGGCTCTCTATCATTGTTACCTTCTTGGGTCCAGGAAAAGACCAAGAAATCAGGCCTAGGAGGCTACCCAAGAGCTACTGGAAATTCACTTGTTTTTGTTTTTTTAAGGATTTTATTTATTTATTAATGAGAGACTGAGAGAGACAGACAGAGAGAGAGAGAGAGAGAGAGAGAATCAGGCTGCCCTGAGGAGGCCTGATGTGGGACTCAACGTCAGGATCATGCCCTGAGCCAAAGGCAGATGTTCAACCACTGAGCCATCCAGGCATCCCTGGCAATTCACTTTGCATTCATTCTTTCTTTATACCTCATTTCATTCTTCCTTTATTCTTGCTTCCATTCCATTCTCAGGGTGCTTGTGTTTAAATGTTGTCTTCTCAGGGAAATTGTTTTTGTCCATCCTGAGATGTCCATCTTGACCTCCTGACATTGCTAATGCCCTTCCCTCTATATTCTTGCCCATAGTATGCATTTATATGTGACATGGCATATATTTGACCCATTTACTTTACTGTCAAGACTCCCTTAACTAGAATGTCCCTAGCACCAAGGACAATGCCTGCCACATAAGCACGCAATAAATATTTGCTGAATGAATAAATGGATAATGAACGAACATCCCACAGTTCTCAGGTATCTATTGGCAAAGATATTAGTTAATTGCTATTTTATCACAAACCTCTTTGTGAGGTTTCAGAAGAGAAAAGAACCTTATAACTTCTAAAATAACATAAATGAACACTTTGGGAAATGAGATGAGCAATGGAATGAGTGTCAAGAGACTTCGGTTTGGATTCTGACCGTGTAAAGAACTAGCTATGGAGCTTGAAGACCCAATTCAACTCAGTGCACCCTTGCCATTTATAGATTTATTGTTTGTGAACGATCTTGAAGATCAATGGTTGTGATGATTTGCAATTTTTGTTGAGGCATGAACTGGAGTTGGCCTGAGTCTTGGGCAGACATTTCTTAATGAGAACTGTTTGGCTAAAAAGTAACAGAAATAAATTTGAACAGGTAACAATAGAAAAGTGGTGTAAGTAGAAAATGGAGGTAGGTCAGGATATAACTGGACCTCAGGAAGACTTGAGAAGCAAAGACATAAAGGTGTTTCAGATTCTCAAATAGAATCTGTTCCATGAGAATTAGGAATTAAGAAAGGATCCCATGCTATCCTTTCTTCAGTGGGTATTGATGAGTGCATTTTATGACTCCAGTGCTGGCTAGAGGTAGTGAGATGTAAAAGGAAACATCACAGTCTCTTTGCTCTCAAGAAGTTCACTGCCTATTTAGGAGATAAAACTTCCACCCACATTGAACACCAAGAGTGTGGCAGACAAAGTTCATTCGTCCCAGAAGTATTTCATGTTATTAAGGGATCCCTGTGTCCTGGGGTAAATTCAGGAAAGCTTCACGTGGGGGAAAGGTTTTATGTTTTTTCTTCCAGGAACTATAGAGTTTGCATGGTAGATAGAAGAAAGGACAAATAAGACAAAATGAGAAGTCTTGGAGATGTGAATTAATCTGGTAGTGTCAATGAAGAGCAGAAGGATGGCAATAGGGAATTCCCTCTAGAGGAAGGAACCTATATTGGGCAGGAGTGAGAGAGAAGTTGTACCCAGCTGGGGAAAGGCATAAAATGCCAGGTTGATGAGCTTAAACTTAATGGAGCAATATTTAATTTAATTAGCAATATTTAATTTAATTAGCAATATTTAAACTTAATGGAGCAATTACAAATTTTAGAAGGTGGCTACTTTAGATCCTTTTAAAAATTTTAAAACTTTTAATGAAATATTTCAGTTATACATACACGTGTGTGTGAACATAAGGTATAAAGAGCAAAATGAAATCTGTAAATCCTCTATTCCACTTAAAAATTAGAGCAAAGTCAACACCCCTGAAGCCCTTGTGCTCTCCTTCCCTATAGTTATCTTCCTTCTTCCCCAAAGGTGACCATTATTCTGAATTTTATATTCATTTTTCCTTGCTTTTGGGTTTAATTTTGTTACATATTTAACTTTATATAATATTAAATTTGTATATTTTATACTGTATACTTACATATACCTATATATTTGTATTATATAATACTATATATAATATGCATATATTTTAAACTATATTTGTCTTTAATTTATATACATGTTATTTGCGTTGCTCACAGTTCCTTCTTGCATTGCATTCTTTTCTGGGATTATTTAACTTCCTATATTAAATCCTTCAGTGAGGATATCTTGGCAGTAAACTTTTTTTGAATCTGAAAGGAACTTGAAATACGAATCTTCTGGATACAGTTTTCAAGGTCAACAGTTATTTCCTCCCCCTCAGCATATTGAAGATATTATTCCATTATACTCTAACTTCCATTGTCCTAAGTGAGGAGTCTGTTGCTAGTCTAATAATTGATTTCTTTTTTGTGTTTTTATTTTTTTATTTTTATTTTTTTTAAAGATTTTATTTATTTATTCTTTAGACACAGAGAGGCAGAAACACAGGCAAAGGTAGAGAGGGAGAAGCAGGCTCCACGCAAGGAGCCCCATATGGGACTTGATCCCAGGAATCCAGGATCACGCCCTGAGCCAAAGGCAGACACTCAACCGCTGAGCCACCCAGGCGTCCCTGTGTTTTTATTTTTGATAATCAGTCTTTTGGATGTTTAGAAAGATGTTTTAATTGGCTATGCTGTTCTGTAGTTTCACTACAAGGTGCATAGGTATGCATTTCATTTCATTTATACTGTTTGTATAGTTGTGTTTCCTTTATATAGAAATTTGTTTCTCACAAATTCTGGAAAATTCTTATTCATTATTTCTTGGATATTGTCTCTCTTTCAATTTCTGTTTCTATAACTTCAATTGCACATGTGCTATTCCTTCTAATTCCATCCTTTATGTTTCTTGACCTCTTTTTCATTCATATTTTCCATCTCCTAACTCTGTATGCTAGGTTCTGCAAAAAATCATCAGCTCTCTTCCACTTCACTAATTTATTCTTCAGGGATGTCTAATCTGATGTTAAATCCTTGTTTTGAGTTTTTAATTAATATATTTTGAAATCAATTAAAATGTTTTTCCTTGTCATTTTTGATACTTTCTTGCCTTTGTTCATTTTCCCAATTTCATCTATTCTCTTTAAATACTACATAATTAGTTGTATTATATTCATTCTCTGATAGCCCAATATTCAAATTTTGAGGGGGCATACATTTGTTATTTTTCATTTGCTGATGCAGGTTTGGGGTAGCTTGTTTCTCCTTGTGTTTGATAATTTTTTGCTTGAGCTCTTATTTGCTTGAACAAGATCTATGGATTCTGGGTGGAGGACTTTTTCTCAGAAAGGTTTGTATTTGCTTCTGTTTGGAATTGGGTCACTACCAAACTTGGACAATTTTAATTTAATTTATCAGCTTGAAGTTTCTTTTTACATGTGGGTAGTTCAAATCCAAACTCCTGACCTCTGTGAAAACAGATCTAGGTTATGAATTCCAAAGGAATATTATTTTATATACATATAAAATATATATAAAGCCATCACAGAGACATTTTTCCTTTGTTAGAAGGCTATACTTTTTCTTTAGTTTGTCCTTTTATTGAGGATATAGCTTTATGTGGAGGTCTTGGGTTTAGCTCCTAAACCTTGAATAAAACTGAGGTCTAGTCTCCCATTTCCTGTGCACAACAAAGCCACATTAGTTAATTAGTTAATCAAGGGTCAGAGATATTTTTATTTTATTTTTTATTTAAGTTTAGTTGACACACAATGTTATATTAGTTTCAGGTGTACAACATAATGATTCAGCATCTTTGTATGTGATGCTATGCTCACCTCAAGTATAGCTGCCCTTTGTTACCATCTAAAGCTATTATGATACCACTGACTGTATTCCTGTGACTTTCTCATTCCAGATCTGGAAGCTTGTACCTCTCACTCTCTTTTACCCATTTTTGCCCATCCCTCCACCCCTTCACCTCTGGCAACCAACAGTTTGTTCTCTGTAGTTATAGGTCCAATTCTGCTTTTTATTACTTTATTCATTTATTTTGTTTTTAGATTCCAAATATAAGTGAAATCATATAGTTTTTATATTTCTCTGTCTGACTTATTTCACTCAGCATAACACACCTCCTAGGTCCAACCATGTTGTCATAAATGGCAAGATCTCATCCTTTTTTATGGCTGAGTAATACAGAAGGTATTTTTAGAACACTTAGTCTGTCATGTTGTCAGAAGTAAAAGTGCCATTGTAGATGGAATAAAATGAGAAGAAAATTCCTGGATTAGAAGTCAGAAGACATCTTAGTTTAGTCCCAGAGCAAAGATCTTAGGCAGCAATCAAGGGGCTGGAGGAAATATGACAGCAGTGGGAGAAAAGCCAATGAAGATCTGTTGATTGACAGGTTACTGCTGTCACAATTGGCTCTCAATAGGACCCTCTGTGGATCCATACAGAATACAACTCAGAATTGTCTTCCCAAGGAATGAGAAAGTCTAATATTTTGATATCAATTTGCATCCCATTGGTGAGATTGCTCTTTGGGGTGTTAAAGGCCCAGTATCCCTTCTTCTTTGCACACCAGCTGAGCAAGCTCACCCTACAGAACACCCTTGGGCCATGAAGCAGAGAGAGGTGAACTCATGTGGGAAGCTATCAGTGTTCCTGGGAGCTGTCATCTGAGGCTGCAGGTACTCACAGGTGGGCTAAGGAAATATGAGGCAGGCCATTGACAGTGGCTGTTACAGAAGACTAGAGCTGTAGTTTTATTTCTAGACCTACTTATACTTTTGCCCAATACTGAGATTTAAGTGTTTAAGAAAGATTAATACAACAATAATATAAGACAAAGATTGGCAAATCACAGCCCATAGGCCAAATCCAGCCTGGTACTGTTTTGTAAATAAAGTGTTATTAGGGGCAGCCTGGGTGGCTCAGTGGTTTAGTGCCACCTTTGGCCCAGGATTCTGGAGACCCAGAATCGAGTCCCATGTCGGGCTCCCTGCATGTAGCCTGCTTCTCCTTCTGCCTATGTCTCTGCCTCTCTCTCTCTCTCTCTCTCTCTCTCTCTCTCTCTCTCTGTGTCATTCATGAATAAATAAATAAAATCTTTTTTAAAAAAATAAAGTGTTATTAGAACACAGCTACTCCCATTCATTCATATTTGTCGATGGTCACTTACAGTACAACAGCCAAGTGGAGTACAGATATGGCCTGTGAAGCCTAACATATTTATTATCTTGCCCTTCATGGAAGACGTTTGGTGTCTCTAATCTAGAAGGATTGACTAGGAAGAACTCCATTGTTAGGGAGACAAATTTGGGAACTCCTGTAGATTTCAAACCTGAAGTGAGAAGAGCCATGACTAAACTTTCCACCTAGTGCCTAGTCTACACCCATACTCAGTACTCTTTGAATTTGGAGAATTAGAGTGAAAGAATTTTAAGAATAGCCACAGGGTCTTGAGTCTGGGAGACCCCGAGAACGGTGGGATCATTGTTAGACATGAGGAAGTTAAGAAATTTTTGGTAGGGGCAGAGAGACGGTGAGGAGAGGGGGTGGTGATGAATTCAGTTCAAGAAGAAGTCATAAGGGCAATTGAAATGTCCAGTTTTGAAGTCAAAATATAGCAGTGAGTTGAAAGTGGGACAATGATGGGGCCACCCAGGGACCTAAGCATAAGGAGAGCTCACCAGAGCACTGGGAGGTAACACGGTCCAACCTGTTTCAGGGGCTCACCCTCAAGGCCTATAGCCATCCACTAGCTGTGTTTGGGGGAATCTGGATGTGGGGAGCCCCAGAGAGGAAACTCTAGTTTTAGCTAGACAGCATAACAGCAACCACATTTATGACTCTCAAGTAAACTTGTTTTTTTCCAAGCTTCTGTGACTTGAGAACTTGTCACACCACATGAGAACACACAGTAAGCCATCAGCGTGAAGGGAGGCCTTTGCTGTGTCTGAGGCCTGTCCTAATACAATCTAGGAGATGCATGGAGATGGCAAGGTGCCCTGTGAAAAAGCCTAAGGGATGTAGAAAATTTGATCAGCTCTCAGCTTCTTGGCCCATATTTGACAATCACCACAGAGCAAGTGGGTTAGTGTTTTGATCCAGGGCATATTATTAGTCCATTCCATTGAACACTAGGGCATTTTATTAGTATGACTAGTGAAGGGCACACGGGTAGGACATGGAAGGGACACTAGAATGCTGCCAAAATATTTCAAAAATAGTTTTAAAGTTTAATTAAACAAACACTAGAGTTTTTACTTGTTTGCTTGATATTTATCAGAAGAGCAGATATTTTACAGAGAAAGGATACAACATGAGGAAGACCTGGGTTTTGAGCCCCATCTTTGGAGTTTGCAAACTGTGTGACCTTGAGAGAGTGGCTTTGCTCCTTCTCTGGTAGGTGGGACTTTTTTTTTCCTTCTCTGGTAGGTGGGACTGGTCATCAGCGAGAAGTATGATAATGCGAATGAAAGGGTTTTGTAAATATAAAATATTGCTCAAACTGGTGCAAGAATGAGCAAGTATGGCAAGGTAAAATAACGATTAACTGCTCTTAGAGGTAACAGCTACTGTGCAAGGCTGTGGTCTAGGTCTTTTCATTCATTATTGCATCCAGTCCTCATGGTCACCCATGTGATGCTGGTTCTACTACATTGTCCCTCTTTTACAGATAAAAACTTAAGCTTGGAGATTTTAAGCAGCTTGCTGAAAGAAGTAAAATGAACCTAAAATATGATATGGCCCATGAAGCCTTGCTGGCTGCACAGACAGAGCTTCAAGTTGGTGGTTCCATGGTATGATTGCTAAGATGCAGGACCTCAGCCTCAGAAATTTGATTGCTAGTATATTCAGGGCTAACCTGGACTAATCTAGCCTGACTCATAAAAGATTGATAGATAACATTTAGGAGGTAAACTCACTAATTTGCAAAGAGCAACATATCTAATACACAGACTGATTCTCATGTCAGCCAACCGATCAGTAAGGCTTTTCTTATAGGGAAGCCAAATTATAATGATATAATCAACAGGTTGCTGGGTAGGGATGAAATCAGAGCACAACAAATTGGTAATAATAATAATAATTATAGCTATGATGGCACTAATAACAAACATACTGATGACCTACTACATCTCAGGTACAATGCTCAGTGCTTTGTACGATTTACTGAATTTAAGTTTTAAAAGAAACTCAGGTCTATACTATTTGGTTCCCATTCTACAGGTGAGGAAGCTAAGATATAGAAAGATTAAGGAGCTTACCTGAATCCACATATGTAGTAGGTGAAAGAGCTGGGATTTGACACCAGCCAGACACTCTGCTGCACTGAGGAGTGATTTGCTCCCTAGAAATAGTGCCACATGGAAAGATTTCTATTCCATGCCCTGAAGGAAAGCCAGGGTGCAAGGTATATCTAGTAGTGGAAGGTCGTTGGTGATAAGGTCCACATGGGAGGCTCAACAGGGAGAGAGCAGGGAGTCTCCTGTGATCAGGAAAGGCTGCGTGGAGTAGTGGTCATGGAGTGGGGTGGTGGTGGTGGTGGTGGTAGGTGGGGCTTGACACTGGCCTGGAAAGGTGAGCAGGAGGACAAGATTCACAGGAAAAGAGCAAGTAGAGTGAGCAAGAATGTGGACAATGGGATGTGCAAAGCCCATCTGGAGTGGAAGACTTGTGTTGGGGAGCAATGGGAGAAAATACTAGACGTGTTCACCGGGAGAGGCTGTGGGTTGAAGAAGGCTGATGTGGGCTTTCATCCTGATCTTGGTCAATGCGGATGACTCCATGCTTGCCTACATTCTGCACTGAGCGCCAGCTCCCTGCCAAGCATTGTGCGAGCTGTAGGGGAAGGAAAGGTTGCTGGGGTCCAGCCCCTACCTACAAGGAGCTTATAGTTTAGTAGCACAGGGGGCAGGACCCGTTTGAAAGAGAACAGTAATCCAGGGCAATGGTGGTCATGGAGCGAGAACTGGGTAGCTGGGGGAGTCCTGACAGCCCGAGTGTGGGTGCTGTTCACATGGCAACCTGAAACCCGGGGCTTGAAATATAAGAAGCCACACTTTGAGGGAACGAGCCTGGAAGCATGTTATTAGAGGGAGTGACAACAAGAGCAGAGGCGCAAAGTTCAGAAAGGGGCTACACACCCATGAAATGGGGAAGGTGGGATGTGACAGGCTCGAGGGCCTGGGCACAGAGAGGGGAGATGTGAGGGCAGAGAAGTGGGGTTCTTGATCGCTCACCCCAACACTGAGTGAGCTCTCATAGTGCAGAGCACAGGGCTAGATGGGGTAGGGGCATGCAGCTAAAGAGGTGGTAGTCCTTGCTCCCCGGGGACCATCAATCTGAGAGAAACAGAAGACCAGATGTGGCCTCCTTGGGGGGAGGAGCACCACATCTGGTTCCTTTTATTTCCTTCTCTCAGGGCAGTGAGGAGGGTGCCTGGCATGTATTAAGTGTTCATCTATTGTTCACCGAATGAATCAATGGACATAAATAATTTTCATGCTGCACAGAAATGAATAAATGTTAACCAGTGGTGAACAAAAAAGGGAACAGTGGTCAGCTCTGACAATGGGAGTCTGAGATTTCAGATTTAGGGGCTATAGGGTGATAACTGGGTCTGTCTTGGGGAGGGCCCCCATCTCAGTGCTCCTCACCACTGCTTGCCCTTTGCTTCTCCTCACTCCATCGTCCCTCCCCTTCCTGCCCAAGTGGCCTGGGACTGAAAATCAGCCCGGGCAGCACCAGAAGAGCTTTGCAGACGAGATTAAAAGCAAATCAAAGAAGAAAAATTGTGGCTCGGTTTATGTCTTCCTAATTAAAACCCCGCCAGTCTCGCTTCTTTTTCTTTCCAGCTAATGTTACACTAACGAGCTGAGTTTAGTGGCATTTATGTAGATAAAAGTCCCAATGATTGATCTCAATGGCTTGTTAAAATTAGTTTCAGTCCACCATATTGATTTAATTCCATTGCTTGAAAGTGCTAATTAATAATGATAATAAAAGTGTCTCGGCCCATTATTATCAGTGGGCAGGAGGGGGTGGAGTGTGTGTGTGTGGGGAGAATTGGTGTTTTTAGTGTCATTCTGTCTACGGGGTGGCCTTTGCGAGCTGACTGAGGGGACAGGAGGCTGGGGGTGGGGGCAGAAAGGGGTGGTTCCGTCTGTCCCTGGTGTCTGGCAGGTTCCTGGGGGTGGAACTCCAGGCTGCTGGAAGGGCCAAGGGAAGCCCTGGATGTGCACCGGCCAGGGAGCAGGGCTCTGCCTTCTTCACCCCTCCTGAGGTGGGGGTGCTGCTTGCCGGGGCTGGTTCCTGAAGGAGGTTAGGGGTTTCTACTTGAGCCTGTTCTAGAGGGTGATGAAGCTGGAAGGGACCAGGTCAGGGGCTTGCTGTTTAGTGGCCATGGAGCAGCAGACAGCCTGGGCCCAGGAACTTCAGCCACCCCAGACCCTGCACTGGCAGGAAGGCTGGGAGGGGAAGGAGGGATCTGTTGGCCAGAAGGTCAACTGATGGAGAGGCTTGAGCGTTGGGGAGGAGTGAAGGATTTTGGAGAGCAAAGGCAGTGTGTCCAGGGAAACTGAGCTGAAAAGGGAGGGTTAGAAGTGTTTTCCAAATTAATTAATTAATTTAATTTTAAAGAAGTCTTTTTGCCTGAGATGATGCCTATGCCCCTGGAAAGGAGCCTCTCAGCCACTTTGGGGAATAGGGTTGTGAGGGGGGTCGGGAGGGGGTTGAAGAGAGAGAGTGGTGCTGGGTATGAAAACAGTGCCTGGGGGTTGTGAGAAGCTATCTGAAGACAGTGGCAGAGGTTTTGTGGCCAGAAACAGCTCCTCATTGCTGGTGGGAAGTGAGAGGAAGAGGAATGGCCCAAGCAATTTAGTTGCTCCTCCCCTCAACCAGCCCCAAATCCTCTGGGGTTCATCTGGAGACCACTGACCAGACCTTTCTCTCCCCCTCTCACTCTCCATCCTCCCCCATTTAGCCTCCCCTCTTCCCCATACACTACTCCCCCCAACAGACTGTATCATGGAGAGGTCGAGGTTTCATTAACCATGCATGCTGTTCTTCCTTGGTTGAACTTTATAACCATCAGGAATCCATGGATTGCACTTTGAGAACCAGGAAGGGAGTGGAAAGAGCTTTCGGGTCCCAGAGGGTGTGGGGGAGAAAGTGGGATGAGAGAGGCACACATTTAGGACATGCGGCCTCTACAGGTGAGGGGCCAGGGACCCACAGAAACAGCCCACAGAGCCCACATGAGGCCAGAGCAACCTGATGACCAAGAGGTAACCTTAATTTTGAGGCAGGTTCCAGATCAGCCAGTAGCTGCCCCTTTTTCTGGGCTGGCCTATCAGGTAGGAATACGTCTAATTAAGGCAGAAATCTGGAGGAGATGCAGCTGCTGGCTCTGGCAATTCTGAGCATCACAGTCTCGAATGTAATATCCAAAGATCCACCTGACATATGTATATTCCTGGAGATGTTCTTTATCGAAGGACCTATGAAGCATCCTCCCCACCCGCAAAAAGATTAATTGGAAACTCGCACTATAGAATTGAGCTATATATGATTTTACTCTACAGTTAACTCAAGCATAATTATATGCAATAATTATACTGTGTAGTTCTGATATTAATTACAATCTATCCTCATTAAGGAATTAACCAAACCGTGCGTGGCTGGGGGCAGGGAGGAGGAGATAGTTTTTACTATGATTTACTCTCAATTTTCCCTCTTTTAGATTGTACTGTTCCCCTGACTCCTGTGTCTTGGGTTAGCCTATTGCCCTAGTGGTTTGGGTTGGGATATTGTGTTTCTTCTATCAAGGTCCTCATTACTAACCCCAGAAAATCATCTGTCTCTATGTGATTCCTTCATAGAGGAACCTCCAGGCTCACTGAAGTCAAGAATCCCTACCCGCCTATCCTTCAATATAATCAACCAAATGCCAACTACTATCTACTTTATATGGGATTTCTATTTGAATGATCTTAGCTTTCTGCTTCTCGCTGCCTCCTCCTGCCTGCTGCTCCTGTATTCAGCACCGTGCCCTGCACTGTGATAGGGTGAAGGGGTTTGAGCTTGACTCATTTTGGGGGAAGAGTAACTTCCAGATTGAGTCCGAGCTTAGAATAGATTGCCTTTGGTAAAAAATATGGGAATCCATATGCTTCCTTGTAACACTGTTAAGCACCCTCCCTGCTTCAACTCAGGAATATTACTGTTAACTATTTCATACACATGTTTGGATGGGGTGACAACACACATAGTTGGAATCTGGATCCTGTTTGGGATCTTAAAGTAATTCATCCATTTTGTTTTGTTTTGTTTTTATGTAGAAGCCATTATTTATGTTTTCTAGGGCCTGGAAATCCCAGTGGAATGTTGGAGAATATAATTTGTTCTGTTACCCTTGGTACACTACTGTTCCTTTCCATATTATTATTTTTTCTTTTTTCCTTTTCTTTGTCCTTTTATGTTTTTCACTTTTTCCTTCTTCCTCTGCAATCTCAGCCTACTCATCCTGGCTGAGGCTGACACATGAGAACTATGAGGTTGTCTGAATGGACCATGGGAGTGAAAGCAAGCAGTAGGGCCAGGGAAGCCTTATTTAGGACAATGCATGCAGTGGTGGGGAGAGTGCTTTCTCACTGGGACTCATGACGTTAGGAACGGCAGGCTCCACTTGTCTCTGATGGCATGGCTTGGGCAGCAGCTGGGGTTTCTCAAGGCTACTCAGTGATTTCCAGTGGTTATTTTGGGCTGGACAGTTATGGGTTTTCTAGTCAGATGGATGGGGCAGAGAGCAAGATGTTCCAAATAAGAGTTTAGTTTGGAAGTCTGATGGCCTCAAGCCTGGAAGTTAAGCATCCCTGACCGTACCGAGTGGAGGACACAGTGGATGGCACCTGGTCCTGGGAGTGGAGGGTTGGAAAAATACCAGGGCCTCCTCATCAGGTGGAGGGACTGTTTAATCCTCAGTGGGTGTGTAAGTGTTCAAGGGGCAGAGGGAGAGGGGTTGGTGAATAGAGTTTCTGCAACAGCCAAAGAAAAGGATTTATAAGTATCATCTAAGTGTTTATGAAGGTAGAAACTGAATTTGTCACCAGATCCATGGAGTAAATCCTGGGTAGGAAATGAGGCAAAGAGGGTCAGGAGTGTGGTTAATATAGAAGTAGAGTGAGAGGCAAGGAACCAGCAGGGGATGTGTGTGAGGTAAGATAGGCCAAGACTGCTTGGCCAGAGCAGAGTGATGGGGTAGGGGACAGCTGCACAGTCCTGTCAGCCCGAGTGGTTGCACAGAGTGTAGGTATGTATGGGCTAGCGTGCTTGGCAGCTGAACCCCATAGACATGTGTAGTGAATCGAGTTGAACTCTAGTCTGGGATGTGTGTAGATAGGATTGCAGCTCAGGAGCTGTGCGAGCACCAGGGGATCGGGTGGATCCTGAGTGTGCTTGCACATGGAAGGGAATGCAGACGGGGTGGGGGACCATGTAGGGAGGAGAGAAGAAGGAAGTTCAGGGGGCTAGCAGCTGTAGCTGGGCAGTGGGGTCTGGAGCCTGCTGTACCAACTCACAGGAGCCTCTGATGTACCCCTGGTCTGAGTTCAAGCCCAGTGACATTAGGTTTATAGGTTGTTAGCTTGAAATTAGCCACCGGGAGAGTATCAATACTGCAGAGTGGCAAATGCCACCAATTAGGGCCTTTTCTCCCCTGAAGAGCTTGTGTTAAATATTTACCAGCACCCTACTGGGACCAGAATCTTTTTCGAGCCTCCCTAGTGTTAGGGGTGGGGCTATTGGTATGGTCTTCCTTCTGCAATGAGCTCAGAATCTGCACAGACTGGAGGCACTCAGAGAGCCTGTGTTTGAGGAGCTGGGAGAGAGAGAAGCAGGGGAAAGGGTAGAGGGGCTGGCACCAGATCTGACAGCTGCAAAAGTTGTCACCAGAGGGGGTGCTAATGAAGGCTGATGAAAGTAACCATCAGCAACCCCACTTTTTTTAGCCTTTGACCAATCGCCTGGCTCTGGGTGAGGTGTGTGGGCACTATTACACTGTGCTGGGTAGTGAAAATGGATACAGACCTGTTGAAAAACAAATTGGCACCGTGTACCATGAACTTAAAACATGAAATACCCTCTGACCCAGTAATTCTCCTTCTGGAAATCTGTCTTAAGAAATTAATCCTAAACACATTCTCGTTTTTTTTTTTTTTTTTCAAACCTGTGATGCAAAAAAATAAAAAAAATAAGAAATACAAAAAACACCCCCAGCTTTATTTATATTAGCAAAATTGAAAATTAATTTGAAATTAATCTAAATGTCTCACTTTAGCAAAATGGTTAAGTAATCTATGGCATATCTTCTTAGTAGATTATTATGCAGTGCTTTAAAAAGATGTGAAGAACATTTATGAAAAATGTGGAAATGCTTATGACAAGCAGGGTATAAAATTTCAGAGTAGTGGTTTTCCACTACTCTTTTGGAATCCTACTCCTGAGTCAAATGTATTTGGGGAATGCTCAGTATCAGATACTCTACTTGGGACTTATCAGTGCCCATCAACAATGAAGTTTCTAAAAAGTTCTGTGGTTTAATCTATTGTTTCTGGACTTAATTCACTCCATAGGCCTTTATCCAACCAACATCTACTATCATCCCCAAGCATGAGAGTTCTGCAGAATGGGGTTTTGGGACATGATGACACACTGAATGCTTATAGTTGCATTAAAATGTCCATTGGAATACAGAGGAAGGACTGGAAGAAAAAAGGGATAAAATGCAAGTAGGGACCATGGGTAGCAGTGAATGGGAAAAGAATTTTTTAAAAATCTTTTTTTGTGTGTGCATTTGCCAAAAATTCTTTAATGTGCATATGTTATTCTATTAAAATTTTTTTATAAAGACCTCTCTCTAAGTAAGATTGTGTCTTCCTATAGTTTTTAACTGCAGATTGAGCATTTGTGCTTTCTGCCTAATGAATAAAATGTCCACATAAGCCAGTAGGATAGGAAATTTGATAAATAAAGAGTCCTATAGCTGGTATTTATGATAGCATGATGACAATTCCAGGGTGTGAATTTCGGATTTGAGATCGACCTAGTTCATCACAGTGAAAAAGAAACAATCTTTAAACAACTGGTGGACATCTCTCTAGTAGTTGAAGGTGTGCCATGCTTGATGCAGAGCATTTTATACATATTATTTACTTAATCTTCATGGTGACCCCACAGGTAGGTACTGCTATTTTCCCCATTTTAAAAATAAGTAAACTAAGCCACAGAGAGGTTAGGTAACTTGCCTGCGGTTCCAAGCCTTCTGTCTCCAGAGACCAGACTCTTCCTCAATGCCTAGAGCTGCCTCCTGCCAAGAGACCAGTGAAGACATGGTTTTGATGGACAGGATTTCACAGCTGCTAATTTAACTTAGACATGAAACCATTCCTGCTTGAGGAATGGCCCTACCCTACCCCATTGGGTGTAGAAGCTGGAATCACACAGGCCCTTCGCTTCTTCTGGTTATATTATCGTCTATGTGAAGGTGGGGGGAGGTGTGGCCACGTGAAGAAGGTATCTTGGCCATTAGGTATCTGAGGAGTGTGGCTGATATAAGCTGCCATCTACAGTCCAGTGACATCCTGGATGGGAGAGACTGAGGAAGGTTATAGGAAAAAGGAAACAGGAGAAAGAAACCCATTCTACACAGGTTTAAAAGCCAGGCATCCCAAGGAGATGAATATGAGCTTGGGAGTCTTGGATGGAGTTAATCAAAGCCATTCCTTGCTTTTTCTCCCTTGGAAGAATGGGGAGGACAGACTGGCTACCATGTCTGCCAGAAAGAGCCTCTCATTGGCTTGGACCTATTGTGAAATCAGCTCAGTGCCACTTACCTGCTTCATCCTAGACTTTCCACTCTGGACTCCAGAATTCAAGGCCCTACTCTCTTCCCCTTGAAACCCTTGTCTTTTGCCCATTTCCCTTCAGCTGCTCAGCTCCAAATGGGTTGAAAAGCCAGTTGGTGTCGACTCCAGATTCTCATGGGATGGTTGCTAGCTGGACCTGGGTTGTTCTATCAAATATTGACTCATCCTACATTCATGCTTACTGTTCTCAGCTGATCTGTACCACACAGCAGGCCCGATCCCAGCACTCCACAAAGCATTAGACTTGTCTGCTGATTCACACTTGCCTTGTTATGCACTCTGCATCTGCTGGTCTCTTCTGGTTAGATTTTATTCTTTCCTACCATTTCCACTTTTTAAAAATTCTTACCTATTTATTTAATGGTATCACTCCCTCCCCCTTCTAATAGATTTAAAATGTTGCACTGGTTACCACTGAACTTTACTGAGTCTGTTTTGGACCAGGTACCCAGTGTGTCAAATTAATCTTTGTATTCACTTAAAACTGTGTTCCCTATTTACAGTTCCTGGGCCATTGATGATGAGTCTTGCTTTCATAGAAGGGTCTTTCCTGGAGCAAAATTTCTCTGTGAGGAATGCGTTGTACAAATTGTTGGTGGCCAGATTGACAAGAAAAATGGTGCCAATATCATGGTAAAATGACAACAACAACATCTTCCAGCCCCTTACAATGCTGTGTGCTTGAAGAACAATGAGGGTATCAACTCCACACTCCACCACCCTAGAGAAAAGAAAGTGTGTTGATATCAGAGGGTACCATTTGGTGGCATGGCTTCTGCACCTGAAAACATGTGAGGAATCTCGCCCATTCCTTGAAGACAGGAGTCATCATCTCAGAGACTGGCCTGGATGTTGCTTGTTATTGTCACCCTGATTTTTAAAAACAATATTGTTGAGGAAAGAGTCTGAAAACCAATTATTGTTGCTTTGGTCATTTAAAAAAAATTACACATCAGTCTTTCCTTAGTTCCTCAGTGGCTTTCCTTGCCCACAGCTATGGAGTATGCGTAACAGAGCTATCCTTAGTATCCCAGAGCGACACTAAGAGGATGAATTGGGACAAAATACTAATTCCAATAATAGTAACAAAAGCTAATAGTCACGAGTGCTTGCCCTGTGCCCAGCACCATGAGCTATGTTTTGAGTAACTCTGAGGTAGATCCAGAGTGATCATGTCTATGAAGTAATGTGAATTACCGTGTATCCCGTCTGCTACTCTCTCACTCCTTTTCCTTACCAAGTTCCGTGGATTCTCTTTGCCGTATCCTTCCTTTCAATTCCTTCTGTCCCATCTGATTGAAGCCCCTCAACTCCACTCACTGCTGTGATGGTTCAATGGCCTCTGCCTCTCCCTGTCTAACTCGCTGCAGGTGCTTCTACACTGGCCAGTTAAAGAAATCCTTCCCACTAAACTGCCCCCAACCACTTCCCATTTACAGTTATTCCATGTTTCCCTGTCACTGGCCTGGTGTTCAGGAGTCTCTGTATTCTGACCTTTCCTATTTCCCACTGCTCCTCTCCCGTGCTACTTAGCCATAGCTTGTTTGAGTCCCTTACTGTCCTAGACCATGCCTGTGTTCCTCCTTCCTCCCTGCCTGTGCTCCTGCTTCTCCACCCACATCTGCTCCATGATGTCACCTCTACACACCCTTCAAGTCCAGCCCAAGCTCTTGTCCCCACACTATCTTCCCTGACCACGTCTGCCTCTGTTCTTCCACCATGCTCACACCAGCAGGCACTCCATTTCTCATCCTTGGTGTTGTCGTTTTGGGTTGGTATTTAATTCCTCTCCTTTTTTGAACATTTGGGCATCTGTGTTCCTTCCTCAACTAGATTGTAAATTCCTTGATGATAGGAGTCATGGGGAGACATTATATATATATATGTAAAGTGCCTCACAGCATCTAGTCTGTAGTAGACCACAGTAACCCATCCAATAAAGCTTTGATCAATGAAAGAATGCCAATATATAAATGTAGTGCCAAGCTCCAAAGGTATTTGGTTCCCTTCTCAGATTTATTTTAAAAAGAAAGAAAGAAAGAGTCTTTCATATAAAGTAGAATGGGAGAGAAAGCGGATGAATGAGGCACACAGGGGCGAGAAAGAGGAAAGCGGCCTCACACAGAGTCTTGAACAGAAACTTGAATAAAACCCAGAGCTTTGGTGCTCCATCTAAGATGTTCTGGGGCTTTGCTTGAATAATTCAGAGTCTGGGCTCCCCAGATAGTTAGGAGAGCTAACCAGTAGCAGGGTAGCTGGAGCATGCTGCAAAGAAATTGCACAGTGCTCGTTACAGTACGGAACAATAATAACAATTATGATAATAATGATGATGGCGATGGTGATGGGGATGGTGACGCTGATGATCCAGCAGCAGCCCTGGCTAAACCGCCACCGTGGGAGGAAGAATCCATTTCCTCCTACTGGTGGAGAGAGGTCTGTGGCCACCAAGGTGGCGCCTGGCCCCCGGGGCTCCTTGGGCCGCAGGGGCCGCAAGGGCCAGGTCAGGGAGGCTGGCCAATGGGCTTCGGGCTGGCAGAGGGGAGGGAAGTCATTTCCAGTCCCTTTGGTCTTGACTGAAAACAAAGTGAGGGTCCCTGAGTTCTCCTATAAACGGTAATGATAACACAATTATCATGCAAAACAAAAATTAAGTTTAATGGTGCAAAGCCAGGGTGTACTGGGGAGGTAATTCATATTAATTATGTTTGGATTAAAAGCTTATTTCTTTTGTTAGCATCTGCAAGTAGTAACTTAGCTGCTAGAAAAAAATCCGCATATAATTACGGTCTCTTATGGAGGAGCAGTGTTGGACTTAATGGAGCATCTCTGCTCTCTTCAAGCTCCTGGAGAATGGTAATATTTCACATTTTATGAAACACAGAAGAAATAAATTACAGGTTTAATGATAAGAACTACTTGGACTCATAATGAAATCTGATTGGCCAGTTAATCCACCGAGACTCTCAGATGCGAACCATCCAAAAGGGGTAAAAATGATGAAAAATGAAATTAAATGGAAAAACCTTCACCCGCAGCCTCTTTTGTGAAGGCTGGGGAAGCACTGAGCAGCAGGAGAGGAGCCCCGGGGCTGAGGAGAAAAATCGCTTTTCCTGGGTGTGGGGAGAGCAGAACGAGGAAGGGATTTCCCTCCTGTCCTCCCCAGATTTCCAGTGGAAATGAAACCAGGAGATTTTCAGTGGGAAGATAGGGAAGGGGACCCGAGGAGGAGGAAGGCAGGAAGGCAGGAAGGCAGGAAGGCAGGGTTCCCTGGTGAGAAAGAAGCAAGGGTCCCCAGCAGGGCCTCGCCTTGAGCTGGCAAAGGCCAAGTCTGCCTGAAGGGTAACTGGACTTGGGCTGTATTGATCCCATTTCCCACAGACAAGGAAATATTTTGCTAGGGGAGGAAGGTAAAGGTGTCCTCTGTTTCTAAGTGCAGGGAGCACCTCTGGACCTGAGGTGTGTTCCCCGGAGGGACTCCGCAAAAGCCCTCCCAAGAGGCCCAGCTGAGCCCCTGCCCGCTTCTCCTGGCTCTGCCTTTGTGGTTGGCTGCCTCTCTGGGCACTTTGGGAGTGGGTCTGCCTCCGTTTGGTAGAGCTGTGAGGTCTGTCCATTTCTTTCTTTTTTAGGATTTCTTTTCTTTTTTAAAAGATTTTCTTTATTTATCAGAAAGAGCAAAGCGCTGGAGAGCACAAGCAGGGGGAGTGGCAGAGGGAGTGGTAGAAGCAGACTCCCCATTGAGCGGGGAGCAGGATATGGGGCTCTATCCCAGGACCCTGGGATCATGACCTGAGCCGAAGGCAGGTGCTTAACTGAGGGAGCCACCTAGGCACCACAGGACTGTTCATTTCACTATGAGAGAGAGTATAGCACAGCAGAAAGAATTTGGATTTTGGAACCAGACAGGCCTGGGTTCTAGTTTTTGTCCCGATGATTATTAGCCACATGACCTTGGACAGGATATTTCACTTCTCAGTCTCAAGTTATTCATCTGGAGATTAGGAGTGTTGTGAATCTTCAATATTAATGATGTAACTGAGAATTATATATGTGTAGGGTTTTGAGACATTCTAGGTGCTCAGAAAATAACCATGGCCACTCCCACAATTACCGTCGTAAATATGAGGAAAGCTTCTTGTCTGGAGGAAGGCCTGGAAATTAGCACATGCCCACAAACCCACAGGAAAATCAGAGAAATGACTTTATAAGAACTTAAATGATAGTCCCAAGTGCTCTGAATACTCAGATCAACAACAGTACCATTTCCCAGCCATCGCACGGTCTTCCTAGATTCCATACATGTAGGAAGTCCATGAAAGACTCATTTAAAAAAGAAAAAGATTTCATTCATTCATTCATTCATTCATTCATTCATTCATTCATTTAGAGGGAGCATGCACAAGCAGGGGAAGGTGGAGAGGGAGAATGAGAATCTCCAGCAGACTCCATGCTGAGCATGGAACCCGACTCTGGACTTGATCCCACCATCCTGAGATCATGACCTGGGCCAAAATCAAGAGTCAGATGCTGAACCAACTGAGCCACTCAGGCGCCCAAAACTCATTTTCTATATCAAGAGGATGGAACTATGTGGAACCTGGAGCCAAGTAAGACCTCTTCCATCCTCAGCTCTCAGGTTGTAAACTGTCCTTATCATCAAGGCACCACTGATGTAAAAGTCCATGGGTGTAGAATGGGGGTGACTGTGCAGGGAGTGGGGAGCACTCATGGCGCCAATCCCCCTGGTCTTTGCCATCCAGTCACAACGCAGAGATCAGACACAGTGCCAAGGTGGCTGATGTAAATTCTGAGGACGAGAAGCGGTAGTTCGATCAGGGCATCAGGTGGGGCATTCTGGGTAGAAGGTGAGGGTGTGAAGTAGAAACTTTGCTGAGGAAAATGGGAAAGTAAATTCCTGGAGCACCATATTATTGGATAAGGCAGGTCCTAGCTGAAAATGTGGCTATTCCACTGTGACACAGGGCTGGACTTTAAGAATTTCTGGGAGATTCTGAAGGGCCCTGTGGGTTTCTGGGAAGTTCTTGTAGGGCCCCCAGCTCAGGCCCTCCCTGAGGCTGCCTTGTTCTGAGTCTCCCCTGGCTTGGCGATCTGAGCACAGCCCCTCTTAATGGCAGACGCCCAAGCTGGGTCTGGATATCTATCACCTGATCCTGCCCCCTTGCTGCACAAATGGGGACGCAGACATAACTCATGAACAGCGCTCAGAGCAGGGCCAGCCCCATGTAGATAATAAATAATAGCTGTCACTTTTCCTTAAGTAACTTGCCCAAGGTTCTGTAATGCCCAGGTTAGAAATACTGCTAGCACCAGTGTTTTGTTTTCTTATTTTTTTTTCTTTTCAGACTTTTGTTTTTTAAATGCAGTGTTAGGTTCATAGCCAAGCTGAGAGGAAGGCACCAATATTTTTCAGATGCCCCCTTCCCCTACATACGCATAGCTTCCCCCATCTTCAACAATCCCCACAGCATGGTACATTTGTTACAACTGATGAACCTGCATTGGCACATCATCACACAAAGATTTGCATTAGGGTTCACTCGTGGGGTTGCACAGTCTGTGCATTTAGACAAATGTATAAAGATACGTTTCAATTATCATAGTATCACACAGAGTATTTTCACTGCCTTAAAAATTCTCTCTCCAACTCTGGCGACCACTGATTTTTTTTTTTTTTTGACTGTCTCCATAGTTTTGCCATTTCCAGAATGTCACATGGTTGGAATCATATAGTGTATAACCTTTTGAGATTGGCTTCTTTCACTTAGTAATATGCATTTAAAGTTCCTCCATGTTTTTTCCTGGCTTGGTAGCTCATTTCTTTTCATACCGAATAGTATTCCATTGTTTGGGTATACCACTGTTTTTTTATCCATCACCTACTGAAGAACAACTTGGCTGCTTCCAGGTTTTAGAGATAAAACTGGTATAAATGTCTGTGTAAGGTTTTTTTTTTTTTTTGAAGATTTTATATATTTATTCATGAGAGACACAGAGAGAAAGGCAGAGACATAGGCAGAGGGAGCAGCAGGCTCCCTGCGGGGAACCTGATGTGGGGCTCGATCCCAGGACCCTGGGATCACTCAACCACTGAGCCACCCAAGTGCTCCTGTGTGTGGGTTTTTATGTGGAAACTGTTTCAACTCCTTTGGGCAAATATCAAGGTATGTGATTGGTGGATCACATGGTAAGAGTATGTTTGGTTTTGTAAGAAACCACCAAACTCTTTTCCAAAGAGGCCATAACATTTTGCATTCCCCCCCACCCTGCAATGGATGAGGGATCCTCTTGCTTCAGCATTTGGTGTTGTCAGCTTTTTGAATCTTGGCCATTCTCACAGGTATGTAGTATATCTTGTAGCTCTCAGTTTTTGAACATCCAATGTGCCAAACGACATGCTGGTACTTTTATGCACACTGCCACATTTAATTCTCCCCAAAACCCTTAAAGGAAGTGTCATCTTTAAGGAGGCAAGAATACCCAATGGGAAAAAGACAATCTCTTCAACAAATGGTTGGGAATAATGGACAGCTGCATACAAAAAATGAAAGTGGACCACTTTCTTACCCCACATACAAGAATAAACTCAAAATGGATAAAAGACCTAAATCTGTGACCTGAAACCATAAAACTACTAGAAGAAAACATAGGCATGTCCTCTTGACATCAGTCATAGTGATATTTTTTAGAGATCTGACTCCAAGGGAAAGGGAAACAAAACCAAAAATAAACAAGTGGGATTATATCAAACCAAAAAGCTTCTGCACAGTGAAGGAAACCATCAACAAATGAAAAGGAAACTTACTGAATGAGAGAAGATATTTGCAAGTCATATATCTGATAAGGAGCTAATATCTAAAGTCTACAAAGAACTCATACGGGTCAGTAACAACAACAACAAGAACAAAAAAAACCCAACAAGACCCTCAAATAACATGATCTAAGAAAGGGGCAGTGGACCTGAACAGACATTTTTCTACAGAAGACATCCAGATGGCCAACAGGCAGACGAAAAGATGCTCATCACTCATCATCAGGGCAATGCAGATCAAAACCACAATGAGATGTCACTTTACACCTGTCAGAATGGCTATTATCAAAAAGACAAGAGATAACAAGTGTTGGCGAGGGTGTGGAGAAAAGGGAACCCTTGTGCACTATTGGGGAATGTAAGCTGGTATAGCTACTATGGAAAGAAAATAGTTGGGAGGTTCCTCAAAAAATCAAAAGTAGGTCATGTAAAAAATTTAAAAATAAATCTGCCATATGATATGAGCAACTGGTATCTACCTGAAGAAAAGGAAAGACTAATTGCAAAAGACTTATGTACCCTTATGTTCACTGCAGTATTATTTACAGTAGCCAAGATATGGAAACAACCTTAGTGTCCATCGATAAACGAAGGGGTAAAGAAGATGTGGCATACACACACACACACATACACACACCCCACTGGAATATTATTTAACCATAAAAATGAATGAAATCTTGCCATTTGTGACAATATAGATAGAACTTTTGAGTGTTATACTAAGTGAAATAAGTGAGACAGAGAACTACAAATACTGCATGATTTCATTCATATATGGAACCTAAAAAAAACCCAAAACAAACAAACCAAAACAAAACTAAGACTCATAGACACAGAGAACAGATGGGTGGTGCAAAAGGAGAAGGGAGTTGGAGGGGGTGAAATGGGTGAAGGGATTAAGAGGTACAAACTTCCAGTTATCAAATGAATAAGTAAAAAAAAAATTGAATAAGTGTTGGGGATGCGATGGACAGCACGGGGAATACTGCATGGGGAAAACTTAGAGTTTATTTGCTTTTTTGAGAGAGAGTCAATAATATTATAGAACTTTATATGGTGACAGCTGGTAAGCAGACTCCTTGTGAGCACTTCACAATGTACACAAATGTCAAATCACTGTGTTGTCCACCTGAAACTAACATGAAGTTGTATGTTAATTATACCTTTATAAAATACATAATATATATTTAAAAAGTAAGTATTGTTTTTCCACTTTACTGATGAGGAAAAGAAGACTCAAAGAAGTGAAGTGATCTGATCAGATAACTCGAGGTCATTTGCTTTCTAATTTGGATCTCCGTATTTTAGTGTTCTCTTCTTTCATTCTTTTTTTAAGAAAAGATTTCTTTGTTTATTTTAAAGAGAGACAGTGCCCACACAGGAGTGGGGAAAGGGGCAGAAGGAGAGAATCTTTCAGCAGATGCCCCGCTGAGTGCGGATCCCCCCACCTGGGGGGGGGTCCATCTCACCACACGTGGGACTATGACCTGAGCCAAAACCAAGAGTCGGCAGCTCAACCAATGGAGCCACCCAGGTGCTCCTCTTATTTTTCAGTATCAATAATTTACCAACTGGCAAATGATTTTCTTGTCTCCTGTTTGTTCTCCTGATTGCTTTTAATAAATATGGGTTGTAAGAAATTATAATAACATTATAAGAAAATTATAAATAAGTGACTTGTGAAAAGAAAAAAAATGTACTAATTGGCAAGCCTCTTCCCACCAAAAGGCCTTTGACGGCTTTTGTAAGTGGAGGTTTGCTCTTGTGGCCTATGACTTTCCCCTCCTTCCCTGAACTAGGGTTATAGGCTGAGCACAGTGCTTCTCCTAACTCTTCCCAATATCTAGTTGGCCACACCTGGCCCTTCCACTTTGGGGCATTTGTACTTGCACTTCCCCTTGCCTGGCATGCTCTTCCCCAGGCCTTGCTAGCCACCGCCCTCAGTATAGAAGCACCTAGCACCTTTCTTGTTACTGTCTCAATGCTCTGCTTCATTTTCTTCATGGTACTTATGACTCTCTGAAATTCCCTTATTTAAGAGTTTAAACTTCAAGAAGGCAAGGACGGTGGTTTTTTTTTTAATTTTTTTTTATTATTTATTTATGATAGTCACAGAGAGAGAGAGAGAGAGAGAGAGAGAGAGAGAGAGAGAGGCAGAGACACAGGCAGAGGGAGAAGCAGGCTCCATGCACCGGGAGCCCGATGTGGGATTCGATCCCGGGTCTCCAGGATCGCGCCCTGGGCCAAAGGCAGGTGCCGAACCGCTGCGCCACCCAGGGATCCCCGGTTTTTTTTTTTAAAGGTTTATTTGCTTATTTGAGAGAGAGACAGAGATGGTGAGCAGGGGTAGGGGCGGGGGGGGGGATCCTCAAGCCGACCCCCCACTGAGCGCTGTGCCCCACCTGGGGCTTGATCTCAGGACCCTGAGACCATGACCGGAGCAGAAATCCAGAGTCCCAGGCTTAACCCCTGGAGCCACCCAGGTGCCCCAGGCCCGTGCTCCATTAACTGCCGTGTTGGATGAGGGCCTGGCACAGAGTAGAGACTCAGTAATTCTTTGTAGATGGAATGAATAAATGAATGAGAGAAACCCAGTTCCGTCTCCCTGTCCATTTTCACCTGTGCCTCCCAGGTCCTCTTTTCAAATTAGCTCCTCTTCTTGTAGCCCCAGAGCCCTCCGTGTGTGGGGCGGTGATCAAGTCTCCACGGAGGAGGGTAACCTGCAGAATCCTGGGGCTACCATCTTGGGCGGCAGTGAGAAGCAAAGGTCTTCCTGCTTGTGACAAATACACTCTTTTTCAGTTCTAGTTCGGGTGTTGGTGGGCCTCAATCTGTCAAAGCCGAGCTCTGGCTGAGAAGAGAAGAGGCACGGCTGGCAGGCTGGCACCCTCCTGTCCCCCTCTTGGTGCACCCCCCCATTCCCCTGGGCAGCCCATCTGGCTATGGCGTCCCAATAGCCCATCTCCGGGTAGGGGGCAGAGCGTTCTCCTTGCAGATTGCTCTTTGGTGCCTGGAAGAGAGGGTAGGGGTGAGGAGGAGGTCTTCTTTGAAGAAGGAACCTTCCTTTCCAAACCTCCCACTGGGACTCCAGTAACTGGATCAAGCAGTCCCTTCACTGGTGCTGGTGGAGGTGGAGGGAGAAAATGCTGGGAACTGAAGAGACTCTGGGTCCTCAGGGCTATCAGCCACATGGTCAAGGGCAGCATGGAATCTGGGGAGGAGCACAGACTCTGCGAGCCTGGCTCCCTGGGTTTCCACACAGCTTTGCCTTTTGCTGGCCCTGTGGACTTGGGCAAATACTTGAGCTCTCTGTGCCTGATTCCCCACCTGTGAAAAGGGCCCTAAGGAAAAGAACTTACCTCAGGGTCGTTGTGGAAAGTAAAGAAGTGAATATTTATAAAGTACTTGACACATAGACTGGCATGTGGGAAGCCCTATGTTCTAAGTGTCATCTATTTGTCAAATAAGTAAAAATGATCCCCATTACACCTTCCCTGTGGATGGTATATACAGTCTGTACACATATGATGCTATTGGATCCTAACTCTGTATGGTGCAGAGTGTATTGTTTTTTTCAAATCTTTCTTTCTGATTTCTTTCCACCTCCCTCCCTCCCTCCCTCCCTCCCTCCCTCCCTCCCTCCCTCCCTTCCTTTTTCTCCTTCTTTCATTCTCTCGCTGTCTCTCTTTTCCTCAGATGAAGAAACAAATGGGCAGTGAACTAGTTGGTGTTGAACACTTGTGTTTGATAGGTCCCCTCCATATTTATTTAGTCCTTATAACAACTGTTTACAGTAAATATGATCTCGTTTTACAGATTTGAAAAGAGATGCTCCAGCTTCTGAGTTCTGTCCTAATAAAAGTAGGCTCTGAGAAGGAAAAAAATCTGCTCTGCCCCTACTCCAGGCTTCATTTATGTCCTTGGCGGAGCTGTTGATTCTGCTCATCTAACATATCATAAAACCCAAATAAATTCTTTTTACATGACCAAGCTCTTGGAGAATGGGATCTGCAAACAGAAGAAAGGGGGCTGTCCTTAAATATAATTATTTACATTTTTCTGAACAAGAGAATGTGCTCCCACTGGCACAGCAATGCCCAGGCTGGTTTAACGAAGCGACTCATGTCTGGTCCATGAAGGGCAATCCCTTGCACGTGGCATTGTAGGGAACAGCATAGGAAGAAATGGCTCCAGTGGGTGTGGGAAGATGAGGCTAGGATAAGATGGTAGAAAGAAATGTTTAGAAACGATTTGTTGGTTAATGGAAATAGCCAATTACAGCTTACATAATCTGCTATTGTAATTTTTTCCTGTAACTAATGGGGTTGAAATAAATTTGGGGGAAACAGAGTAGGGTCTGATCTCTACATGACAGAATTTGCATAGAAATGGACTTCTTGATCAAAGACAGTGATTCCCACATTTTTAAAAGTTGTGACACCCCCATATTCGTTTATTTAGGCTGACTACCACAGGTGGGGGCTTAAACAACAAAAATTTATTTTCTCATCGTTCTGGAAGCTAGAGGTCTAAGATCAATAGGATTAAGACCAATCCTTTTGACAGGATTGGTTTCCTCTTAGGCCTCTCTCCTTGGCTTGTAGATAACTATCTTCTTCTGCCATTCCACATGGTTTTCCCTCTTTCCCATTGGCACACCCTTGATATTTTTCCTCTTCTTATAAGAATACAAGGCACTAATATGACACCAGTTGTATTGGATTAAGGCCTACCGATACGGTCATATTTATTTAATCTTACTTCTTTAAAGGCCCTATCTCCAGCAACAGTCATCATCTGAGGTACTGACAATTAGGACTTTAGCCTATGAATTTTGAGAGCAACACATTTCAACCCACAACAACCCCTTTTGTTTTTTTTAATTCTGATTATTTGGGTCCATGCCTTCCCTTACCTACAAAGTAGAAACAAATATAATTTTTTTAAGTGAAAGCACCAAAAACAACTTTTATTAAAACATTTTTGAGACTTTCATGGCAAATTTTGAAACAGCAAAGATATTTCTGGGAATGCTGCAAAATCCTGGCTAGAAATCATTGCTTCCTGGACAGTGAGGAAGGAAATAGATAGTACAGATGTTAGGAGAGGTATATTTGTAACTGTTGAGGGCTTACTATCTGCCAAGTTAAATAGATTGCTCAAGAGAATAACAAATACTCAAGTATCCTTGTTAAGCTTATTGTCTAAGGTCACACAGTTCTTGAACAACAGCATTGGGATTTGAACCTGGAGTCTGAAACCCAAGTTCAGCTTCTGTCCACTACAGTGGGCTGAAGTGTGACTGGTTTTCATAATATATAGTTATGTCTCTGGACCCATTTGCTAATTATTTTTCCTATGTGTACAAAACTTACTGGGCAACCAGCCAATGTAAACCCTATTAGGTGAGCCACATAACAAGGGGGAAATATCACTCTCCTTTTGAGGAGCCACTCATGTGATTTTAGTGATCAGCTGACAATTAGACCCTGCCCTCCAGCTATAGGAGTGGGTCCCTAACTTAGATCAGGCCAATGATAATATCCTATCTCCATAACTACAGTGATTGGTTCAGGGTGTGAGCATGTGACACAAACTGGACCAACTAGAGTCCTTCTTGAGAATTTTAAAAACTGAAGCTGGAAAAGAGAAATTCTCTTTTTCCTCTGGGATTGAGGCCGCAGGGCTGCTGGGATGCGTATCTGGGACTCTGGAGGCCATGCATCTTCCCACGTGGAGAAAAGAATCTGCAAAAGGAGAGAATGAAGCCAACACCCAGTGGAGCAGAGGCACAAGATCGAGAAAGAATCCTGAAAGCTCTGTGGTCCCTGGGTCCAGCCATTGTTGTGGTCATGTGCTACCTTACTCGGGTTGTTGAAATTGTCTCTTTGGTATGTTAGTTTGGACCAGGTTTCTGTCCCTTGCAGCTGGAAACCCTGACCAACATGCTGACTGCTGAGTAGATCCACATGAAAGGAAACAGTAGTGTGGTGTGAAGAACATGGAATATGCAATTGGGTAGTCTGCTCTGAGTTTGGACCTGATAGTTTATTAACTACTTGATTTTGGAAAAGATGATTTCTCAGAATATTATTTTATTTTATGTTATTAAGTTGTAAAATGAGATAACATTAATACATGTTCTTTCTACCACCTAGAGTTCTTCTGAAGAGAAACTGAGGTAAGATAGGTGAGAGGGAAATGTTGTAGAATCCTAAGCAGGAAGTGATTAAAGACTGCAGAAGGGTATGGTCACTCTGGCTACTTGTGAGCAACTTCTGCCACAGAAGACCGCCACTCAGTGAAAAACTATGAAACATTTGAGGAAAGCCTTAAAAATGAACAAGAGATGATAAAACAAGTTTCTACACAAAAGGAAACAAGCAATAGAGCCAGCAGCACAGGCTTGTATTTATTGATTTTATTTATTTTTAATTTTTTTAGAGACAGCAAGAGAGCTCAAGTAGGGGGAGGGGCAGAGGGAGAGAGAGAGAGAGAGAGACTCCATGCTCAGCACAGAGCCCAACACAGGGCTTGATCTCATGACCCTGAGCTCATGACCTGGGATGAAATGAAGAGTCAGACATTCAACTGACTGAGTCCAGGCTTTTATTTTATTTTTTTAAAGATTTTATTTATTTATTCATGATAGACATAGAAAGAGAGAGAGAGGGGCAGAGATACAGATGGAAGGAGAAGCAGGCTCCATGCTGGGAGTCTGACGTGGGACTCGATCCCGGGGCTCCAGGATCACGCCCTGGGCCAAAGGCAGGCACTAAACCACTGAGCCACCCAGGGATCCCCTGAGCCCAGGCTTTTAAAATAATTATATTTAATAATCTTCAGGAGATAAAAGAGGACATTATATCCATGAAACAAGAACAGGAAATTATGAAACAAGGACAAATTTTTTTTTTTTACAAAAGACCAATTAGGACACTTAGAAATGAATAGTACAATTGCTGAAGACAGAATAGATGCAGCCAGATTTTCATTAAGAGAACACCAGGTGCTGGGGGCTGGGGATACAGTGATGAGCAAAAGAGAATAGGAGGGAGAAAGTCATTTGTAAACTAACCACTCCAACAAATCTAAAATGGAATGTGATGTCACCAGTGCCTGTGGTGGGGGTGGGGAGCTGGTTTATCTCAGCAGGGAGAGCAGAGAGAGCACCCCCAGGGAAGTGACAGAGGCTTTGAGGTCTCAAGCATGAGTTGGGCTAACCAGCCAAAAAGAGAGGGTGAGAATTGCTGGCCCAGGGAGCAGCCTATGTAGATGTAGGAGTAGAATAGAAGGAAGACCAGCTGGGTGGGCAGGGCCAAGGAAGAGCACCAGCTGTGGAGAAGTGAGGTAGGGCCTGGAGCAGGCAGTGTGGAGCTGGTTATGCCAGTGAGGAGCCATTTTAAGTTTGGGCTTCAAGCAAACTTCAGTTGGGAAGGTAGGAAAAAAAAATCTCTTCGGCCAAAAAGGGCTTTAAAACCCTCCTTCCATAACCCAGTGTGCGAAATACTGTTGCTCAGGAGAAAAAGTCAGACTTCAGGTTTGAGGAAGAGTTTGATTATCACCCAGCTCACAGTCTGGGTCTTGCAAAGCACAGGGGGATGTGAAACCCCCCACAGAAATCCAGGGATGGAAACGCCCAGAGACTGGGCAGCCAGGGATGGCAGGTGAAGTTGGACCAGACTGAGGCTGATGGCCACCAGAAATCATGGGCATGCCAAAGTTAGAGCCCAGCGCTGGAGGGAGGGCAGTGAAGCAACCTCCTCAAGATGCAGACCTGGTGTGAGTAGGGTGAGATAGATGGGGGGGTGGGGTTCTGTGAGTCCTTGCAAGCTCATGTTCTTCTGTCCTTGGTTTTCCATGAAATTCCTTTTATGGGGGAATGCTTGTAGATTTACAATGAACCCCTTTCTCACCTCCTGAGGGAAGAAAGAAAAATAATGGGAATGGTGACTGTTTCATACTTAAAGCCTGCCCTTCTTGCAGGGAATAAGTCAGGTCTGAGATTTGTAATAAGGGCTTTCAAAGAAGAGGTTTGGCAGTTCTGCCCAAAGCAAGGGGACAGGAGCAGAAACTGGGTCCTTCAGTGGTCAAGCATCATCTTTAGGGAAAGAAGAGGAACCAAAATCTGATAATGCTGTCATCTTGATAGTTAGTTAGGTGTCAATATGTTTGGTACTCTGTGTTCTGTTTGATTTTCATCACAAAGCATTAGTTCCAGTCTTTACAATAACCTTTCCACATCTTCATGAAGATACACAAAAAACTTTTTATTTTATTTTTTATTTTTAAATTTTTAAAAAAGATTTATTTATTCATGAGAGACACACACAGAGAGAGGCAGAAATAGGCAGAGAGAGAAGCAGGCTCTATGCAGGGAGCCCGATGCAGGACTCGATCCCAGGACCCCAGGATCACACTGTGGGCTGAAGGCAAGTGCTCAACTGCTGAGCCACCCAGGCATCCCCCAAAACAACTTTTTAAAGAATTACTGTAGATAAGCATTTCTATGTATCCATACATGGAGCAAACCAGAAGGAGGCTTGGAAAGCAGGAAGTCTTTGAAATGACAGTGAAAGAAGGATCGGTTGTTGCTCAGGATTGGTCGATTTGTATATAAGGGTTGTGCTCTGGGAGATTCCATTGCTATTTCTAAGAGAAGGCCAGCCCTGTGAGGGACAGTTTCTCTCCAGCCAGCAAGCTCTCTAAGATGTCTATGTATGTATGCAGATAAGTATCATTCAGATGTATATGTATATATGACACGGAAGATATATGTATATAACTTAAGATATTTTCAAGTAGATTATACATGCATACAACTAGACAATGTGTGGATAAAGGCTGGTTAAAAAATTAGGAAACACTCATAGAGATTCAAAACACACTATATGTCAATATATAGTAAAGAGATTTATTGAAATGTATTAGACTCAGCATCTCCCAAATTCATTTGATTCTGAAACCTTTTTTTTTTAAAGATTTCATTTATTTATTTGAGAGAGTGTCAGCATGAATTGGGGGAGGGGCAGAGAGAGAGGAAGAAGCAAACTCCTTGCTGAACATGGGACTCAATCCAAGGACCCTCAGATCATGACCTGAGCTGAAGGCAGATGCTTAACTGACTCAGCCACCCAGGTGCCCCCGAAATCTTTCTTTAATGAGCACCTGTCAAAATCCTCCTGGACACAAGTGATGTGAGGAGTAGAGTTTAGGAAACGTGGTTTCCATTCCAAGAATGGAGGTGTTGGCTGTGGCATGGGAGAATCAATGGGGCTACAGGAGGAAATGGGCATGAGGCTTGCAGGGAAGACACAGGTCCCAGAGAGGGGTCACCACATGCCACACAGGCACAGGAGAAACGGCAGGTTGGGTCAGCTGGCAGAACAAAGAGGTGAAAGGCAGCCTGAATCAGAGCCTTTTGGGGTTTCTGTAGGAAAGGCAAGGCAGCACAGAGCATACAGTGCAGGCTGGGCTAGCTTGAATACCTGGTGGGTTTTGGTCATAGGGATGGTCTCTAGTTGCCTGGTATGTGGCACTGGGGTGCATTAGAGCAGGAGAGGATTGAGTTAGAGAAGGGGTGGCTGGTTTGATGTGACAGATGTGCTCTGGGTGAGCCCTTTGCCAGCTCTAAGAGCTGGTCCTGGGGGAGGAGGCAGGCTCTCTCTGGCCAGCAAGCTTTTTAAGATGTGAAAACATCATAAAACAGGGGCACCTGCGTGGCTCAGTTGGTTAAGCATCTGACACTTGATTTTGGCTCAGGTCATGATCTCAGGGTCATGGGATTGAGCCTCACATTGGGCTCTGTGCTCAGGGTGGAGTCTGCTTGTTCCTCTCCCTTTGCCTCCTACCCCGCCCCCTGCTCATGAGTATCTGTGTGTGCCCTCTCCTTCTTTCTCTCAAAAAATAAATAAGTAGAATCTTAAAAAAAAAAGAAAAAGAAAAAGAAAACATCATAAAATACAGACAATAAGAAACCTGACTAATATAGTACATGGAGACATTTGGGAAGAGTGTACCCGGATTGGCCCTTAAAGTCAAGATTTTGGAGACCAAAGTGGGCAAATCAGCAGTTACTCATAAAGAATTATCTTTACTGTATTCCTCAGAGTCTCAGGAGGCAAACAGAAGCCTAGGTATTTCAAAAAGAGGATATTTAATACAGGGTATAGATTACAAAGAATTTGGAAAATCAAAGAGTGAAAGAGAGAGTGTGAGAGATTAAAGTAATTCAGAGATAATCTAAGGCTGGAGGACAACAGGGTGTGGATGGGGTTTCCAGATCCTAAGGTGGGTCATCGGGTGGATCAGTCTCAGAAGATTGGATAATGTAAGAAACACCGTCAGAGGAAGGCAGGGAATGAGTAGACTGAGACATAGGGAGAGGGGAGGGAAAAGAGAGAGAGAGAGAGAGAGAGAAACAATGATGATTTCTCTCCTCTCAGATCTTGATTTTCCTGCCAGTTTGGCAAAACCTAACAGGAAGCCAAGTGCCAGAGGAAGCTGGGAAAAGTAGTTTGGAGACTTCCAACCCCATTATCGTAGGGGGCAGTTGTAGGACAGAGAGATAACAGGCAAAAACCTGCCATACTTAACCAAGCTCGATGTTATCTGGGACAGTTTTGTAGGGAGCTTCACAATCACCAGCTTTTATTAGATGGCTATTGTTCTAGTCTCAATGAGTCTTTCAAATAATCACTTTGACCCATACTTTCCTTTAAATTAATCAGTAGTTTGACTAATCAGCACGATAGTTTATGGCCACAGTACTCTAAAGGAAAACATGTATAAACAAGCTTTTTTGGATTATTCAATGAAAGAAAAATATATGTGCCCAAAGAAGATCATAAAACTTATCGTAGGAAAAGAAAAACACTTGAAAACAATCTAAATGTTTAATAATGGGTGATAAGCTAAGTACATTATTTCGATTATTATGTAGCTAGTACAAATAGTGAGTGTGGGCTTTGTGCAACAAAACCCATTCTTCTGACCAATATATACTGAGCACTTAGTATGTGCCATAATTAATGATAGGCATAAGAAGACAATGGGACATGGTCCCCCTTTCTTATGGTACCCATAGCCCCATGAAGGAGACAGCCTTATAAATATGAAAAAGAGTTTACAAATTACATAAGAAATTAGAATGGCAAATTTTTATGTATACAAATTTTCCATAATGAACATGTCTTATATATAAAATAAAACTAGTAAATTCTTGTAATACAGTTTTTTACAACCATGTAAAAATATATATATGTAATTATTGGGAGAGAACACAAAAGAGTGAGAAGAGTTGTGTTAGAGTAATCCTACTGTGAGGGTTGTCTGCATCCACTTGATGAGAGTACCCAGTAATTTAGTCCAGCACTAATCTAGGTGTTGCTGTGGAGGTATTTTAAAGATGGGGTTAGCTTCTACAGTCTGACCTATGTAAAGGAGCATACTGTTGATGAGGTGGGCGGGCCACATCCAATCAGTTGAAGGCCTTAAGATCCCAAACTGAGTTTTCCTTGAGAAGTTCTGCTTCAAGACAGCAGCAGTTAACTCATATCTGAATTTCCAGCCTTCTAGTCTGCCTTACAGATTTCGGACTTGCTAATCTCCATGGTTATGTGAGCCAGTTCCTTAAAATATACCTCTTTATTTCATATATGTATATGCACATATATATTATATATAAACATGCGCAGACATGTATCTCCTATTGGCTCTGTTTCTCGAAGACCCTGACTGCTACACTACTAAACTTTTCTCTTTTAAACAGTCCTTCTAACACTGTCTCCCTACAATTAGCCCACAGGGACCACAGAGTCTACTGAAGATGAAGGCCAGATGTGTTAGCTCACACCTTTTCTTTTTCCCCTCTACACTGGCTAGTGAGCAGTGCCGGGGGTTCAGTCTCCAGGCCAAAGCAGCTCATCGAGGCACAGCTGGCCGTTAAGGATCGTCCCTTAGGTGACGTGGAGCACAGAAGTCCCGAGCACTGGTTTGCGTGCCACCTTTGGGACTCCTCCATCTCCTCTCTGCCTAGCAGGGGGCTGGAGAATGAACCCTGTTCAATTCTCCAACCCAAAGTGTGGTCTGTGTTTCTTGAGAGGCAGCTCCGTCAGTAGGGGACAGGCTCGACTACTTTCTGGCTGTGTGACTACACCCGTTAACATAACCACTCCGTGACTCAGTTTCCTCATCTGTAAATGGTTGTTCAGGCAAAGCTGTAGGTTTGTAGTGAAGATGTCAGATATAATACATACATTTCCTAGCACACAGCAGCAGTCCCACACATGGCAGTGACTATTACCATAATATCCTCGAAGATGAGGGCAGATTTTGGAAAAGACTTCTGACACATGTCAGCCACCTCAGAAATAGGAATCTGGGCCCACCCCCACCTCTCAGATCTGACTGTGACTAAAGAAACCACGCTTGCAAAGCACACTGAACCCTCGAAAGAAACATGGATTTTTCTGTCATTCAAAATCAGTACCATGTTAGCAGACAATAATAGATTATTCAACCTTACAAATAAGGAGAGAAAATTTATCATCACCCAGAAATTTTGTTTTGGGGAGGCACCCAGGTAGCACAGTCAGTTAAGCATCTGCCTTTGGCTCAGGTCATGACCCTGGGGTCTTGGGATGGAGCCCCTGGGTCAGACTCCCTGCTCAGTGGGATGTCTGCTTCTCCCTCTGCCCCTCCCCCCATATTTTCTCTCTTTCTCTCAAATAAATAAGTAAGTAAGTAAATAAATAAATAAATAAATAAAATCTTTTAAAAAATGAAATAAAAATAAATAAATGAAATTTTGTTTTTGCCATTTCCCCTTTTTCCAGAAGGTACACAGGCAGTAAATTGCCCTTCCCCTCCTTCTTTACCTTGGTACTTTTTAATTATCTTGGGCAGGTGGACAGGTACCTATTTGCAGGGCAGTAACCAGATTCTCCTCGACCAAGAACTCGAGTCTAATCAGCTTCATGGATCTGCATGTGGATTATCCACTTAATGAAGCATCTGCTAAGAAAGTTTTAATCCCAGCCTGGTTTTTTCCTAGCATCCCTCTCTCCCCTCTCCTTCCTCCCCCCTCCCTCAGCCCTCACCCAGCTGATGTGTGCTTAGGAAATGCAAACTAATTTTAAAATTCGCTGGAGCAAAACATGATTAGAATGGTTAAGTCTGCTGCCAAAAATAAAATCAGCTAATGCATTCCATATATTTAGATTTCCAAAATTAAGTTGAAATGATGCTTAGTTCATCCAAAGTTTGGGTTTATGCACATCACCCCATATCTCTGCAGGCTAACCCTACTTTTTCTGACAACGATGTTGGTTCTCCTGTAAATGGTGTCACCTTTTCCATGTCCCCCGGCAGGAATTTTACTCCTGATCCTGCTGAAAGTGAGGTTACAAGCCCTGTTTGAGATGATGGAGAAGAGGCTCTTCAGAGCTGGGGGGGAGGACGAGAGAAGAGATGGGGGAGCTCCATCTAAATGAAGTCTTCCCATTCTTCAGCCTCCTGTCCCCAGCCTGGCCAGAGAGTCAGTTCAGCTGGGGAGCCAGGCACTGTCACTGCAACAGATACAATTAAGACTTTGAAGACATGTTGCTGCCTTCAAGGAGCTCCCAGTCTCTTGGGGGAGACAAAATTCACATAGCACACATTACAAAATCAAATTAATTGCTAACATTTTGTGGCAGAGACTATAAGGATAAACGCAAGGGGCTGATCATCCATGAGGTTGGAGTTATTTTCATGATGGATGGTGTGTCCGAGGTATGGGTAGGATAGGTCAGGGGGAAAGGAGGGCATTTCTGGTGAAAGAATCAACCTGAGCCAATTGGAGAATGCAAACACAAACAAGGCAGTTATAGGATGGCAAAAGAAGCCAGCCTGACTGGACCCGAAGCACCAGGGGAGGGAGTGGTGGGAAATATAGGTGTTTCAGGACTTTTAGGTACAAGGAATAGAAAACAATCTGGTCTAGCTTAAGGGAAAAAAAGGGAATTTATTATTATCTTTTTAAGGGTACAAGGGAGTCTCACGGGACATGAGATTGAGTCCAGCTCACCACACTTGGAACTTGGACATATTAAAGTATCTTATGATGGCTTCTTACCTTTTTACTTCTCCTCCACAGTTCCTAACTTATTTTTTTCCATGTCTTTCCTTACATTTTTTTCTCCTTAAGAAAGAGATCCATGCTTAATTTCAGTCAGTGGATCCTCACTCCTAGAGGTCTTGTGCCCCACACTAATTGAGTGGTGAATTAATGGCCATTTATCTGTTCTAAGGGAAAATAAAATGTTTAAATATGTTAAAAAGAAAGAAAAGAAAGAGGCTCATTTGTATAACGCATTTTCTTTCTTTATATTTTCTTTGTCCTTCTGTTGACTAACTTTGGTATTTCCCCTCTTTTAGTACATTAGACAAATACCCCAAGTGTCTTATCTTTTAATGAAGGCAAGATTTCCTTTACATGGACTTGAAATTCAGCTTTTGTTTGAATAATGGGGAGCTCATTCATGGCTTTGCAAGGCATCCCATCTGATTTTAGCTTTAACCTGTTGGGGAGTTCATTCTAAAATCATAATGATTTAATTGCATGAGTCCCCACTTGTTTATTTTCATATCAACAGAGAGCTTTGCTTCTGTCATTCTTTTGTTCAACTCCCCACATGGTGCTCCAACACCTTGTAAATAAAGGAAAAAAGAAAGAAAGGAAAGAAAAGGAGTATTTATTTTAAGGATACAAGGGAGTCTCCTGGGACTCAAGGACCCAAGAGGCTCATGGAAAATCATAATCAGGACCCAGGAGGCTTCTACTGAGTCTCTCATCTGTGCCTCTCTGCAAATGTATCTGCTCTGGCGGCTGGGTTTATGGTTCTTATGGCCTATGATAGCTGCCTCCAGCAACTTGGCCTCTCTCCTTCCCTTTGCAGCCCTCTGGCTGTTATTCTGCCCAAATTCCAAACTCCTGGAAGAGAGAGAACCCAACCGGTCTAGGTCTGGTCCAATCGATTATGATGGGAGTGGTGTGTGTCACACAGTGCAAGTGAAAACATGGCTGCTGGTGCCCCTGCTGGGGTGAGGGGTGGGGAGGGCTGCCCTAGAGAGGGAAAGTGCTGATTCGCTAGGTAAGATTAGCAAAGACAGGCCTCCAGTCATGTGGTTCTTTCAGAGCCTTTGAGGAAAACCAGGTGAAAATATTTCAGTTGGCTGGGATTCTAGAGGGTTGCTTTGCTTCCAGCACATATTGAAAAATCCAGATTTTTTTAAAGCAGAGAAATGGAATTGTGATCACTCACTTCATAAAAAAGATTATTCACTTTTGGGGAGAAGTACTAGGATTCCTTTCAACTCTAGATGGTACTTTCCCTTTATACTCGAATTATGCTCATCTTCTGTGCCATGAATCCGCTTCCCTTGATCTTGGGACTTTCCTTCAGTGGGAGCCAGGGCCTCTCCCCCGGGCACCCTCTGTGCAGGGAGGACCTGGGAGGGAGGTGATCCTGCATTGCATTTGGCCTCCGGCCTCCCATTGGCTAGAACGTGAGCTTCCTGAGGGCAGGATAGGCCCTCCGCACACCTTTGCATCCATCCGGAGTCCGACATTGTGTCTATCTTGTGGCCACACCAGTAAATGCTTAGGGAGCTGAATGCACAAAGCCAGTTTCCAGATAAAAGCAATTCATAGCCAAGGAGTAGCTTAAGGAGACTATAGCTTTGTTGTAAGTAAGGGGAATAATAATATTATGTCCCTTTCTGCAGAAACACATGTAAATATGGCACTGCCTCTTCTGGTCCCGCCAGCAGTGTCTCCTAGGGGCTGGGTCACCTCAACTCCTGTTTAGTCTCAGGACACACTCTGATGATTTGATCTACCGCAAATCATACACTCCCTTCCCACGAGGGAGCCCCAGGTGCCTCTGCCTCCCTCGGGGGAGAGGCAGAAAGCCAGCCAAGGGCCCAGAGAGGAAGCCCTGGCCCCCTTCGAGGAGGCCTGGTGGAGGCTGGGGAGCCAGCAGGAGGACGGGCCACCCTCCACCTGCCGCTCCCCGGGCTCGCCCGCAAACCAGCCCCAGGGAAGGGCTGTCCAGAGCCCGGCCCACCCTGGCGAACTCGCTGCCTTGGCTGAGGAGAAGGCGACAAATGAGACAAAATGAAAAATATAATGATGCATATTATATTAATCATCCTCCCTTTTTCTGACACAATAAATCTTCTCTTTAAACTCATGGTGGCGATTGCATCATCTCCCTCTCTCCTCGAAACAGCACAGATTAAGATAAAGTGATAGTGCTGTGTCAAAGAGAGCTTTACTGCCACACTTGGGATACAAAGAGAGAGGTTAATTTATCATCGCTGGGGAGAACTGACAGAAGAGAGATATACTACCGAAAGGGGATTTAGCACGGGGCCAAGAAACTTCACACTATTTTTACCATCTGTCACATGCTCTAATAAAGCAGGGCAAAATATGAAGAAAGGAAAAATGAACTATCAAACACTGATGTAATGCAGCCCATAAATCTAATTTAATTACTTTGCATGGAGACAGGTCCTCGAGTCTGTGTGAATATACTGGATTTTCTTGGCAACTTAACAACTAAGTGTTTTAATAACATCACACTATAATTTATTCTGCTTGAAACACAAAACCCCTTTTGTGAGAGTTTCATTTTTGAGAACTGTTAATTTTTTCGGCTAATGTCAAAACTGGCATAAATTCACATGTGAACTTGAAGCCTGACTGTGAAAAAGGCTTAGGTTACTGCATGCCTTTTTATTGTTTGGCACTTTTTCCCCCTTCTGCATGCATTAGAAATAATTGGGCTTTGTTGATGACTTAGGTGAGGAGAGTTGTCTTGCAATTAGATTTTAATATAATGACAAAGGGTGGATGAGGGGGAAATCTTTGTAAAATATAAAGAGGTAAGAAAATGCAGTGGGAAGGGAAAAAAAAAAGCCCTCCGTTTCCAGCAGAAAGGCAAAACCCGAAGTGCTGTGTTCCTGGAACCAGGCTGTCCCCACGACCACGAGGATTTCACTCTGGAGGATGTAAGATCTCAGGGCAAAAGGGACGCTGGGAATGCAGGTCTGCCCTAGAGGGAGCCACCGGGCGCAGAAAATAAATCAAAAATAAAATTAATATTCATCGGGTGTCTTCCCGAATTTGGATGCAGTTACAGAAATTATTGTTAATAATGAAAGCCATATATCAAAGGTTATAAAATTCATCTGTGCTAGGACACTATTTTTTTAGGCTTTGTTCTGAACCATTAAAGATGACATATTGCATTTGTGTGCCTCTGTGTATAATAAGATACATTTAAGTCTGATTCTAACCTAAACTGGCAATTTTGGCATTGAACTCAAGTTCTTAAATGGGGCCTGTGACACTACTGTCCAGAAGAGGTCAGCTGAACCCATCCATTCTCCCATGACCTCACTCAGTAGGGCAGGATGGATGGGTAATTAATTTGTTAGATCATCAGTGATTCATGTTGGGAAAATAAAACCCCAAGCCTCTTGACAAATTCAATTGAAATAGAACAGGGGAATAAGAAGATTAAAAAAAAAAAAAAAAAAACAAACCCCACCAAAGCCCCTCCCACACCCGATTTCCTGTTCCCAAATCCCAAGCCCTGACGCTAAAAGAAAACCTCAATGTACAGATATACAGTCTGCTGAAGTTCATTTATTTATTCCTTCAGCAACAGTCACTAAATCCTTACTCTGTGGAAATCTCTGTAGGACACACTTTGAGGGCAAATGCAGTCTGGTCGCAGAGATGCATTGGACAGAAAAATGACTGCCGTTTAGTACATTTTGAGAAAGTTTAACCTGGTGGGCGATCTCGGTGGAGTTCACAGAGAGGGCAGGTGTGGCGCTGGTCCTGGTATGGACGCTGGATAAGACAGAAGTGATTCGTCTGGAAAATTCTAGCAAGTATTAGACCCATCAGGAAACTGACCACAATATGTGTACTGCCGAATATTTATTGAGCGCTACTGGTGATTTGGTATCTGTTAACCATCTAGACAGAGTCAGGGCCTTGAAGCCAGGAAACGGAGGGGCAATGTTTTTCAGAGAAGTGCTTTCAAATAAATTTCTCCTCGTGCTTTTTCCTGAAGTTCATATTCCCCTATTTAGACTTGGAAAACACTCAATTCTTGTGGTTTCTTGTTCTGTTGAATTTGTGTGGGAGAAAAATGTACAACCTTGAACTCTGAATGAAGCCCAGTGTGAAAAGTAGTGGTTTTCAGCTGTGCTATTTCAAACGTTTTCATTGGTATTTTAAAAGACTTCCCACATATTCAGTTACTGACCTGGGGCCTGGAATGGTGAACATTAAAAATTAAAAAAAAGGGGGGAAAAAAATCAAACCGCCAGTATTTACTTACGAAATGACTTGGTTATAGCCCGGCAATCCAACTGCCTTAAAATTAGTGTACAAATTGAAAGTTTGAAGGGTTTCTTTTTTGGCATTTTGATTTCCTCATCTGAAAAATGGGGATATTAATATCTACCTCCTGGGGTTGTCGGGAGGATTAAATGAGCCCACATATGTAAAGCATCGAGCACACTAAAATGATGGCTGCAATTATTATTTTATTATTATTATTTTGATTTCGCTACCCCTCCTTCTCTTCCTCTCCGCATTTCTAACCACCCCCACTCCCCTCACCCTCCCACCACCCCATAAAGTACTTTTTTTATAGACTTGCCTTGCAGAAATCCACTTCCTTCAGCCTCCCCCTTCTGGTCCAGCTGCAGACTGCAGCCCTGTCACTTTTTTTTTTTAAGTTACCTTTGAAATAGGAACTGTATTAAAAAAAAAAAAATGGTGTCAAGTGGATCCAAGCTGATTTCTGGAAATGAATCTACCTAGGGAAGCAGTGGGCAAAAACAAAAAAAAAAAACCCAATGAGCTCTGTGTGGGCTCTGTGGCAAAAGAAGACATCGTGAGGGGGTCCACATTCTCAGAAGCCTAGGAGAGAGACTTTCCAGGCAAGGGGTTTGGAGAGCAGGGAGTAAGCCAGGAGCTAAAAAGCCTGCAAAATTTATGGTATTGTCTCCTTTAATCGGTAACTGTTAGCCTAAGTGCCCGACACAAGGTGAACTTGACCTTTCCTATAAAACAGTTGTACTTGAACTCTCCATGCTGCTCAGCGGCTCTTCATATTCTTCTTTTAAGAAGTACCTTGCTTTAACCTTGCTGGTCAAGATGACAGATCATTTACATTAACAGATTATGCGGGAACACTCCAGGTCTAAGCTGGAAGTGCATTAGCACCCGGTGACTTGGGCAGCCAAGAGCAACGACCTGAGGAGAAGCCCTAACAGCCAACACCCCCATTTGGAGAGAGTGAGGTTTCAAGGAAACATCTTAAAACCACACTGGTCCCCGTTGTGGCTCTCAAGGGATGCTGAGCCACACTGAATTAAAAAAAATTATCTCCCTCTTCTTCCCAGTTGCTAATGTATGTTTTGTTCATTCATTTATTTACTTAGGCATCAGACACTGGGTGCATCATCACTGTGTACCAAGCCTGGTGGCAGGTGCTGAAGATGATAAGAAGGAACAGATTGATCCTGCCCTCAAGACACAGTGAACAGAGAAGACATAGACACAAACTCCTTAACTATAATGTAGTGTGAAAACCACTACTGATCAAAATCTGAACACAGTCTGCACAAGATGGGGAGACGCCATATAGAGGAAAGGGGAAGACTCCCAAGGGTATCATCTGAGCTGAGGATAGAATGATGAGTAGTATTTGTCTCAGTTGTAGACGTGGGAGGAATGATGTTTCTGGTGGAGGGCACAGCACAAGCAAAGGTTCAGGGGAGTGACTAGTGTATGGGAAAGTCAAACTGCTCTTGATAGCTTCGTGACCACAATAAATAGTCTGTAATTTGCTGCCAGGTAAGGTCACAGGTAACCAGGAGGTGAGTCGAAGAACCAGTAAATCTCTAGCTTGCTCTGTTGTCTAGATCTTATTCTTCAAATCCCAGGGTCCAACGTGCAGAGATAATGGAAAGGTCTGTTGGGTTCTGCCTATTGGCACAAGCACTAGCTCCAGAAGAGCCTTGTAAATGTCACCTGACCTGAAGAAGACCACGAGGGTTGGTGGCCAGGCTTGGCAGTGTCCCTTTGGACAAGGAAGAGTTTGTTTTGATGTACCTGGGGAGGGCTGAAAGTCACCACTCCTGGCCAGTGTGTTCCTGCTAACCAGAGCAAAGCACCTTATTGAAGCATCATCTAGGTATCTCCAGGGGAAGGTCACAATTACAACTGACATTTGCTGAACACTCTCCCTGAGTCCAACACTATTCTAAGCCCTTCACTGAATCCTCACAATGAACCAAGAGAGTAGGTCTTTTACCATTTTACCAAGAAAAAGACTGGAACACACACAGGTGGGGGGACTTGCCCAAGGTCACACAACTAAAATAGCAGAGCATCTTTGTCCTCTTAAGCAACTTCTTATATCCACCTAAGACAGTGAGACCACTATGGCACATTTGCTGAGCTGGGTGCTTCATTCGTGTACATCATCTCATGATATTATCAGCAATGACAGCTCTGTGAGACAGGTATAACCTTCATGTTACAGATGGGAACACTGAGGCTCAGGAAGATTAAGTAACTTCTTGTCAAACAGCCAGTAACTGATGAAGGTGGCATTTAAACTGGATGTACCTGACCTCAAAGCTAATGTCCTTTCTGCTCTACCATGCTGAATTTCCAAGGAAGAACCTCAGCAGATGCTGTTCCTTGTCCTGCCACTTAAGGAGGCTAAGCACTGGCAGTGGATTTCACTGAACAACTGCTTTCCTTATGAGCACCCAGGAGCCCCCTTTCCAATCTGTGCTTGGAATGCAAGGCAGATCTTTACTGCTAAGATGGTTGGTATATTTTAGACACAGGGGATTTTGTGCCCTCTTCCCTCTCTAGCCTCTTTCCCAATAGGGTGGAGGCAAACTCTATGCATTTACTGTGGGTGGAAGATGAATTATATATGGACACACCAAAAAAAAAAATATATGGACACACCTCAGAGGGACTGTGAGTTTGGTTGCAGACCACCACAATGATGTGAATATTGCAATAAATCAAGTTGGATGAATTTTTTGGTTTCCTGCTGCATATAAAAGCTATGTTCACACTATCCTGTAGTCTATCAGGTGTGCAACAGCATTACGTCTAAGAAAACAATGTATGGGGATCCCTGGGTGGCGCAGCGGTTTGGCGCCTGCCTTTGGCCCGGGGCGCGATCCTGGAGACCCGGGGTCGAATCCCACGTCGGGCTCCCGGTGCATGGAGCCTGCTTCTCCCTCTGCCTGTGTCTCTGCCTCTCTCTCTCTCTGTGACTGTCAAAAATGAATAGAAATTTAAAAGAAAAAAAAAAAAAAAAGAAAACAATGTATGCACCTTAATTAAAAATACTTTATTGCTCAAAAATGCTAACCACCATCTGAACTTTCAGTGAGTTGTAATCGCTGATCCCAGCTCACCATAACAAATATAATAACAATGAAAAGGTTTGCAACATTGTGAGAATTATCAAAGACATAGAGTGAACAAACACTGTTGGGAAAGTGGCACCCATAAACTTGCTTGTAGCAGGGTTGCCACAAACCTTTCATCTGTAAGAAATCCAATGTCTGTGAAGCACAATAAAACAAAGGACAATAAAACAAGGTATGCCAGTATGCAGGAGTAACTTGTTTTAAAAAAACTCAAGAGCCAAAGTGAATTAGGGTTGTTCACCTTAGAGAAGGACTATTCATCTATTCCCATGAAGGAGGCAACTCCTATAGTGTTTAGAGGAAGGGTCAGCAAATATTCTGTAAATGGCCAGGTAGCAAATATTTGGGGCTTTGCAGGATGTATGGTCTCTGTCACAAGTAGTCAGTTTTACACGGTGGTGCAAAAGCAGCCATAGACTACCTAAATGAATCAGCATGGCTGTGTTCCAATAAACCCTAATTTGTGGACACTGGAATGTGAATTTCACATAATTTTTCTCATGTCACGAAATATTCTTCTTCTTTTTTTTTTTTTTTAAAGATTTATTTATTTATTCATGAGAGACACAGACTGAGAGAGAGAGAGGCAGAGACATAGGCAGAGGGAGAAGCAGGCTCCTTGCAGAGAGCCTGATGGGGGACTTGATCCTGGATCCTGGGATCACGACCCGAGCCGAAGGCAGGTGCCAGACCGCTGAGCCACCCAGGCACCCCAATTCTTCTTCTTTTGATTTTTCCAACCATAAAAAAATATAAAAACTATTTTAGCTTACAGGTTGCACAACTCACAAGGGGCTGGGTTGACCTGTGGGTCATAGTTGCTTGGTTTGGTTTATGAAATTTTCTTATGTACTTCTTAGGAAACCTAGTGTGCAAATCAAAACACAAGATGTATCTCTTATTAAGCATTTAAATAATCACCTACATTTTGAAAAACAATAAGTCCTCTGAAAATGGTTACAATCTGGAGCACCCAGAAAAACAAAAGTCATATTCTATTGAAGATGACGCTTTCCATGAAGATGGATTGAAAATGGATTTTCTTTTTTCTTCTTTCATTTTTTTTATGTTTCAAGTTTTCTAGTTAGTTAAAATATCATGTAATATTCATTTTGAAAAGAGATTTTGGATGATGTTTGGGAATGCTGACTGTTTGCCTCCAAGTGTTTGCTCAACGGGAGCATTCTGACTGCTGTGCTCATGACTCTAGATAATATTATCTGGACAATCTTTAGATTGATTTATAATATCTCCCTTTCGTATCAAACACTTTGTCTTCTCATTAAGTGCCTCATTCCCATTTTCAGGCTTTACTTCTACCTTTTTTGGATTGAGACTGGAAAGATGTCATCTCTGAAAGTCATAAGTAGTTTCTGGGGGAGGGGTAGCACCTCCCTGCCGTCAAACAAGGAGTCCCAGTTGCTGAAGTATCCGGGTCTGGAGATAGCTCAAAGAAAAAGCAAAACTTGGAATTTGGGTGTGTATGTGGTGGTGGTGGTGGTGGGGGGAGTCCCTCTGTAGTGCTCCCAGGGCTCTTCCTTTCTTCTTCCCCTCTCTGGCTTAGCCCAATGGTTGGCATTTGCTCTAGAATTCAGTATGAACTGAAGTCTGGTTTCCAGAGTAGTGGGGTTGCTGTCTCAGTATCACCCCACACCCCCCACACTCACCCTTCATTCTTCTTTGCTTAAATTAAAAAAGCAGAGAAGTCAAACACTCTTAGCCTCTGGTGCTCCTGGTAAAGACTTGTTCCTCTCCTGCTGGTTTGCGTGCACTGGGCCCAAAGTGTGGAGGGAAGAGCCTAGGAGCCCAGATGCACCCTTCAAAGTCCTGATCCTGCAGGATGGGGCTGGCTTGCTGGGACATGGGGAGGGCTGCTCTGCTGCTCGGGCAATCAGCCCAGGAAACTTACCTGCATGACTCCTCCTCTCCTTGCCCAAAGGCAAGACCTGTAATTCATGGGCCATAGGTGGAAGGAGTGCCACAGGGGCCTGCTGTCCCCATTCTGTTACCTCCATAGGAAACCCAATCTATGCCTTTCATAAGGATGGGAGCTCGGATTTCCTTCTGCAACCCCCCACTCCCTCACCAACCAAGGGAGGGCTGGCGGGGGAAGGGGGGGGATTGACCTCAGGTCAGTTTGATTTTGTAACTGGAGATTCTCTTTCTTCTGGGCCACACTGTTGCCTTTGCTCCAAGGTGGACAGTGCTGACAGACAGGCACGTGTGCCAGGTCTGGTGCCACAAGACCCAGTGAGGAAAGATCCAGGCCCTTGGTATAGACTCAGGGGTGCAGCTAACCTGGTGTGGGAAAGATTCCCCCCATCCCTTGGCCCCCTTCAGTGTATTCAAGAGCCATGCACATCAATGGCTACATGGAGGTCAGGGGGCAGATGGCTGTAGCCGAAAATAAGAAAGGGAAGATTGCCTTTTGTTACCTTCTCCCTGCCCCAGATCCCCCTTTCTCTGGATGCCCAGGGCCTGTATGCTGCCTTTGTCTCTCCTCCTGGCAGGACTCCACCCAGGAGGTAGGCTTTTTCAGGCTGATCCCATTTGTAGGAAAGAGAACTCCACCTTTGGGGAATGTTTTGAGACATACCAGAAGGCTCTAGTAACAGTTAGTCAATGACACCAAAACATTGCATAACAACTGCCCAAAAGTCAGTGGCTTAAAGTAATAATCATTTATTCTCAGGACTCTGCAGGTCAGCTGGAGTTCACTGGGGTTGGGTGGATCTGAGCTGGACTTTCGCGGGCCTCCTTGGCTCCGCTCCACGTGTCTCTCCTCTTCCTCAGGGGACCAGCGGACTGGCTGGGATGTGTTCCTTACATGGCAATGCCCAAAGTGCAAGAGTGTAAGTAGAAATGCTTGAGGTTTATTGGGCAAAGTGAATCATGTGGCCGAACCGAAGCCAGGAGGTTGGGAAAAAGGGGGAGGGCCCCGCACAATTCCTGCGCCAAGACCACTGGGACAGTAAAAGGATGCGGAATCAGAGCCAAAAAAACAATCTACCATATCTCCTCCCAGTATCTCCCCCCAAAGACCTTTGACGTGGCTTAAAATCCTATTAAGGTTATTAAGATCACTCCTTTGCATTCAAATATTGTCAGCATAGGCCTTGCTAGAGTCAGGCCCTGTACACATTACCCCTTAAACCCTCCAGCAGCATTGGCAGTTAGCAGACAAAGGGATTCTGAGTGGATGGGGCCCAGGGTGGAGGCATTTTGCAGGGGAAGGTGGGCCGCAAGAGATGGGGTGAGCTGCCATCACCCTGCCCTTCCCATCCCATCCTTCATCCCTACCTGCTCTTATTTTGCCTGTGTTAGGAGAGAGCTACAGAAATTGTACATCTGGCCCAAGAGACAGTTCATCATTTTAGGTGGCTAGAGAATTCCTAGGTTGGAACCATTCAGCAAACGGCAGTTAACTCTGTAGGAAACACACCCTCGGCTTCTCCGTGATGTCAGAATGTTTGTCTCTTTTTGTTTCTGTTTGGGCACATGGGACCCGTGAGGGTGGGTGGGCGGCGAGTGGGAGTGTTGAGGTCTGTGTTTGTATGCATGTGCGTTGTGTTCATGTTTTTGCCAATATGCCTGTCTCAGTCACGCTCAAAAATCTGTCTTCCTAGGCTGGGAACAGGAAGAGGTTTTCGTTATTAGACAATATTATCACCAAATAGTTTTAAAAAATCTTTTAAAAACATGAGTGAAGAGGATCAGACTCCTTCCAAATCCACTTAAGAGGAATGTGTGTGTGTGTGCTGTGCGTTGGGGGTAGGGTGTCCAGAGAGGGAGGGCTTTCACCCCACAACCTCTCAGGTTTATGCTACTACTATTTATGCTACTACTAAAATGAATTTGGTAAGTTCTCTTATAAAAGAATGCAGTTGTAGAAAAACGGCATCTAATTGATTACATATTATTTCTAATAGTAGGCTCTCCCTATCCATCTACACATCCGTCTACGTGTAATGTTCAATCTCTTCAATACTTTGCATGGCCCGTCTTTTTTTTTTTTTTTTTTTTTTTAACAGGTGGGGGATGGGGAAGAAGGATTGGCTGATGTTCTTTGGCTCGCTCTAATGCAATGAATCCTCCCCATATTTAAATTCAGTTGTAGTTCCTAGCTGGGTAGATTGGTTCCTGGTGAGTCCACCACCCCCGGTGCCATCCCCTAGAAAACCTCAGAGCACGGATGCATAAAGAAGATGGTAGATTAGGTTACTGGGAGAGGAAATGTACAAATGTACCTTCCCAAGAAGATGAACTGGTGGTAGCAGCGAGTTGCTGATGAAGGCAGTTTGTGTAAGAGCAGGCCCTAGCTGCCGGGGCCCATCTGTCTCTGCTGTCATTTTCTCCCTGGCTGCCTGTGAGGCAGGCAGGCGGCCCTGGGCTCCCTGTGTCTTCTTCCTTCCTCTTCTTCCCACCCTCCACATGAATCCTGCCTCACTGGGCCCCAGAGGCACGGGCTTCCCGGTGCAGGGAGTAGAAAGGAGCTGATGAAGTTGGGGGCTTTCTGTTTGCGCCGTGGCCGGCGCATCACCTTCCCAAAGTGTTCTTCATGGTTTTCAGAGGCCCCAGAGCCTTCCTCGGGGCAGGCTGTCGCAAGAGTGGCCAGGGGAACTTCCTGGTCACACTATTCATCCAGGGCCAACATTGCACCCAAAAGCCCCCCCCCCCCCCCCCCCCCCCGGAATCGTGGCCTTCCCCCTGCCCTCCGGAGCTGGCAAACTCAGGAGGCTGAAGTCATTCTTTGCTACTCCTGAATCCTCCCCTCCAGGGTGCTACTCAATTCTTTGGTTTTACTCCTCTTGAACTTTGTCTACACACATGTACACACACCCATACATGCACACATATGCACACATATGCACACACATGCACACATGCGTGCACACACATGCACACACATGCATGCACACATGTGCACATACACATACGTGCAAGTACATAAAACCAATCTCATTCTACACACCCCCACCTCGCCTCCTTCCCATTAAAAGCAACAACAACTGATGTGTCCAAACCCTCTTGGAGATAAAGTAGGTGAATCCACCTCTTATACTGTATTGTATGTAATTATAAATACTAATAAGATGCACAAATACACTATAAAGTTGGGCCCGTGCTGAGTCTGGTGTGGGATTTGCCTGTATCCTCTGACCTGGGCAGCGGGAGCCCTGCCACCTAGGAAGTCCACGGGCACTTCACAGCCGTGGGTTTGGTCCTACGACTTCACGGTCCTTAGGAGGGACTCAGCTCTTTGAGGTGGATGTAACCTTTCCAGTGTTCAGGGTTACTTGCTAAATAAGCTAATTTATTTTTGCAGCAGAGTCACCGTCCGGATGAACTCCACCAAGTTCAATAGCTGTACAAAGACACCCCTGTGCTATGCTGTATGTTTAGGGCAGGACCTTTTAAAAGGCTGACCTTAGTTTGCTATTTCCAGTTTTATTGGGGAGGAGGTATACTCTGTCTCTTGGCATGTCCCAATCTCTGCAGTTAGACATCAGAGCAGAAAAAGGTTCCCCAGCAGTTTGTGTCATTATGCTGGTGAGCAAACACTTCAATTAGTTCTGTGGCCAGCAAGTCTGGGGAGGGACTGAGCTGCCGGGAGTAGGGGTGGGGGGTAGGGTGGGAATGAAGGGACCCAGAAAGTTGCACTTGAGAAAGTTCCTGCTTCCTGAGAATAATATTGCCTTCAGGCAGCAGCTCTGTACTGAATACTTAATGACCTTTCTTCGGCTTTGCAGATTGACAAACTGAGACCTGGTCAGTGGTGTGTCAGGGTCAGAAGGCCCTGTACTAGCAGCACAGAGCACAGAGGGAGGAGTTCTGGCGTCCAGCCCACGCTCTGGCCCCTGGACTCAGCAGCCTGTGGTCTCTACCCCTCCAGCCGAAAGCACCCCACCAGGGCCGAGTTTGCTGTAGTAGTCCCCGGGTTTGTTTAAATGTGAATGGGTGCAGATTAAACAACGGTTGCTACCCCGCAACGCAACCCACAAGACTTCTTGGCGGTTGCACACACTCTGGGAAGCGCATGCGTGCACTGAAGCTCTAGTGCGCACACACAGAAGTTTTCATATTAGTTTCCTGAGTTCATGGATAAAGTCCAGAGCTGCCAAAGCTCCCACTACTTTGCCATGTCACACTAATAGCTTCCAGATCCCATCACATATTAAATTCATGCGGCTTCAGCGAAGCCATCTATTTAATGCAATTCGCTAAATGCCTGCGCAGCCCCGCTGACAGTGACATATTAGTTTTGCAGTCTTTTGCAATCTGATATCTCTGAATTTGCCACCGTACTAAAGATTTGATTAATGTGGTTCCATTTGGATGCAGTAATTGGCTGCGACTGTTGTAGAAAATAATCAGGCTTTCATTCCTTACAAGTGCACGGACATGCTAATGAGAGAGTGGGTTAATTAAGCCCGCGGCAGAAAGCGACAGTTACTGATGACTGTTATGACAAACCACCGACTCGGCATTTGGGAGCAGGACAGCAAATTTGCACTTTATGAAATTACAGGAAAGCTAGGACATAAGGAATAAATAGTTACATCTGTTTGGTGAAAGGGGGGAAAGGGTGGGGAGGAAAAAGAAGGGCTCAAGCAGAAGAGAAAAGAAGTGAGAGATGGTGTCCCCAGCACCGGGCCCAGTCCCCGTGTGATTCCGCAGCCCCGGAGAAGTCTCCTGGGCGTTGGGGGGCGCTTTCCATTGCAGTTGCGCGGGAAGGTGCTGGCGAAGCGGATGCACCCAGCCCAGCGTATTAGACTTTTTGCAAAAGGACCAGGCCGGAGCTCAGTTGCCTAGAAACAGAAGAGATTTGGGGAATGAGGGAGAGGTGGAGGCAGGCGGGTGAACACCGGCTCAGGGACTTCCCGTCTCTGGGAAGCCCGCGATTGGGCCCTGGGCCTGGGGGGCTCCACCCTGGCCCGGCTTTCCCGGACACTGGTCTGTACAGACCAATGTATCTGGGGTGAATCAAATGCTGGCTCATTTTCTTAGCCCTTCAGCTCCCAAAATGATTTCCAAGACTCCTGTTCACCTGCCTGCCCCTCCCCCCCCCCAACCAGGCACTGCCATGGTACACGGACTCACACATGCTTCATCTCCCCGCAGCCAGCTGTGGTACCCAGACCTCCTTGCTGGGACCCAGCCCATAACACCTTCATTTTAATCTGCATTCACTTCTCCCACCCACCCAACCTGTATTTATTGAGCACCTATTGGCTGTAAAGCACTGTGCTGGGCATGAGAAGAGAACAGAAATGAATCTAACTTGGGCCTTGGCTTTCAGGAGATTAAAGACTAGAGAAAGACACATGTATGAGTAACTAATGGTGATGGGCGACCCAGAAGAAGCATAAAAGAGCCTGAGGGAATCCGGAAGAAGGGACATCACCTCTGTCCAGGACACAGGACACCTGCAGAAAAGGAGGCTATGATCCTGTGGTGGTGCAGGAAAGGGCTGTCTCTTTGCAGGCAGAGACAACAGTAAGAGGAAAATGATGGAGATAGGGCAGTGTGGATGTGTGGTTAGGGGGAGGGGAGACGGGAGATAGAGCTGGACAGTTATCTGTGGACACTTGGTGGAGAGTCTTCATTGTCCCCTAAGGAGTTCAGATGCCTTCTGCAAGTATGGGGCATTATTGGGTTTTTTATTTTTGTTTCTTTTTGAGTCCGGATGGTGATAATAAGAGCTGAGCTTAAGGAGAGCATGTTGAAGGTGGAGTTGTGGTGTTAGGTTGAAGACGGAGAGGTGTGGGAAACACTGGAAGCTTGAGGTCAGGGAGGACGTCACCTTGGATGTCCGGGGGAGGGTGGGTGCGACCTGGACAGCAGCAGGTGTCGTGCGCATGAACACGGATGGATCATTCTCAGTGTGGCAATGCAACACTGCTTGAGCAGCTGCCCTTTCAAGCTTCTGTTTAGCTCGGAGCTAGGGCAGGAGGATTCCTGGAGGAAATTTCTGAGCAGAGCCAACTCATTTATCACCGTTGAACTTTCCTCAGGTGGTGAGCATCCTCTGGTACAAGAAAAGAAGGGTTTACCTCGAAGATACAGGAACTGCTGCCTACTTCTCTTTGAGAAATGGTGCAGCAGAAGGCTCCCTTGGATGACAAGATTGTTGAGTATCGTTCAGTCCACACAAACTCAGTTTATGGATGATGGTTCCTGGAAATCTATTGTTTAACCATGGGAGAGTATCTAGACCTTGGTAAACTATTCTTTGGATGGTCATCAACTCTCTCACCTCCCCGCACTGCATCCCCCCATCCTGCCAAAAATTAACAAACAATTTGCAGATAGGAAATACATTACCCAACACAAGTAGCCACAGGGAAAGAAGGAATTTCTGTTCATGGAGAGCCTACTATGACCAGGGCCTTACACTATTTACCATAGTTTTTGCTTTACTGCTGAGGACACGAAGGTTCAGAAATGCAAAAGAGAAGCCCAAGTTTATGTAGCTCATAAGTGGCAGGCAGAGACAGGTGTAAAAAAGCCAGATCTGTCTGATATAAAAACTGTGCTTTTTCTCTTCACCTCTAAGAACTCTTTTCATTATATGGGAACTTGTTAAACAGTGAATTTCTTGATCAAGACTAGCTTATAGTCAGACAGAGTGTACCTTTCTCCTCAAGCTCCGTTAGAGCCTGCCCCACCCCTACCCACCTCCTCATACCCTCCAGCACACACACAAAAAGATGCTGTTTGAAGTGGCTCTTAAAAGCATGAAGTCCATGAGTTTTGCAACGTGCCATGATCTCGGAGTTTAACGCTGGCATATCGGAGGGGCTCCACAATGCCGGCCCCACGATACTTAGAACAAGTTTACACAGAGGTCTTTGCTGTCTTGACTGGAAGGAGATTGGAAAGTACAGACCCACAGAAGCGGATTTGGGCTAACGAAGTCAAGCTGGACATGTCATCAGTGAGGCTTGTTTTTATGTTGCTTGTGACGGAGCCACCCTTCAGGGAATGAGCCCCGGACAAAGCACCAGCAAATCAGGCTGGAAATAGAGCAGGTGTCTAGAGAAATCGAGAAAGGCCCCTCTCCAATCACCAGAAAGGATCATCACTCATTTGCCAGATTAGCTGGAGACTCCCAAACCTGCCAGCCTCCGTCTGGGGGAGGTTCTGCAGCCTGAGCACCGGGACCTGCCTGGGAGCTGGTGATTTAGACCAGAGGATTTTATGGTCTGAAAATGGCTTTAAAATTTGTTTGGAATTACCCAGAGCACATTTTAACCACTTCAATTGCCATCTTCATATTTTTTAGTATTTGCAATTTACCTTAATACAATTCTTCTCCCGTCTCCCCCACCGCGTCCGGCACACCTCCGTCTTTCCTCTTGCCCTCTGGCAAGGCTCCAGGCTTCAACATTTCCCCAGCTCACAGGAGATTGGCAAGGGGTTCACCCATTCTCTCCCCAGCTCTTTGACCCTCTTTATTCTGGATTGATTAGTGTTCAACCTCTTTTTCTTTTTCTTTCTCTTTTTCTTTTTCTCTTTCTCTCTTTCTCTCTTTCTCTCTTTCTCTCTTTCTTTCTTTCTTTCTTTCTTTCTTTCTTTCTTTCTTTCTTTTCTTTCTTTCTTCTTTCTTCTTTCTTTCCTTTCTTCTAGGCAGAATAGTGTTCCCCTGAAAACCTGGAATGCCAGAATATGACCTAATTTGGAAATAAGGTCTTTGTAGGTGATGGCCTCAGATGAGGCCATCCTGGATTAGCGGGGGCCCATCAGTTCAATGACTGGTATTCTTACAGGAAGAGGACAGGACACAGGCACACAGGGAAGGTGCCCATGTGAAGGTGAAGGCAGAAAGCTTTGGCAGAATGCCAAGCTCACTGGGAGCCACCAGGAGCCATAAAAACAAGAAAAAAAAAATCCCTACAGCCCTCAGAGGGAGCCCTCCGTTTTGGACTTCTAGCCTCCAGGACTGAGAGAATGCATTTCCATTGTTTGAAGTCACACAGTTTGTGGTCGTTTGTTACTGTGGTGCTAGGAAGCTAACACAGCCTCTCAGGTGGCTCAGGGCTCTGCTACCTCTTCCAGGGGGCCCAGAGAAAGCTCCCAGAGGAAGCCCAGGAAGGTTCCCCTGTTTCTCACCCTTGAGGCAGGAGCTTAGGGGTTTTGTTAGGTTTAAGATCCATCCATTTTAGCCAGTGTTCAGGTCATAGGTCAGAGGTTACTCCCTTCATCCTGGTGGTATCTCCAAGAGCAGAACTATATTATTTATGTGAATTGAGCATACACTCGGTTCCAGGCCTTCTTGGTCTATGTTACCACTTATTCTTAGGTCAAATAGTCATTCAACAAATGTTGGCTGCCTAACTTGGACTCTGGGTCTCACCTTCCTGTGTGTTGGGAATAGGTGTAGATTGGTGTTTCTAACTGATCCTAGCTTCTCCACCTGTCCTTAAAACCAGGGCCAGAAGCTCCAGAAAGTTCTTCACGATCCTCCAGACGCCACGGGACCCTGTCTCCGACTCCTTTTGCCACCAGCAAGCCAGCCCCTTCCATCCTGCATTCCTTCCTCCTCCCTGCCCTGTCCCCTTTCTAATTGTGGAGGCCATGCTCTTGAGGGCTGTCAGAGGGGTTCTGCACATTTTATACCTGACAGGACCTCTCTTAGAAACCCCGGAGGGAGACACCGTTAAAGTGTTTTATGTTGGGGAATAGGTTGGTTTCTGTGCAATAAAAACCAAAGCCATTGAACAAGCGAGCTCCTGGGTGATTATTGGGACAGAGGAGATAGCTTCCATATGCCGAGTGGGTGCTCGGAGGCCAAGCCTGCATCTGTTCCCTTTGTTCTGTCAGAGAACAGAGCCAGGAGGGGGTCTGACCTCCCGATAAACCCTGAACCAGAACCCTCTGCCGAGCTGCAGGGAGAAGAGGGGGCTGGGAGTGGTGGGAGAGGTCAGGGGGCAGCAACATCTGGCAGAAGGAGGAGTGGGTGGGGAGCTGGGTGATGGCACAGGGGGGAAGGGCTGGGGGCCAGGGCCACCCCCTCCTTAATCAATAAACCCAGCTACCAGAGGAGATCAGAGAACCATTCATTAACGAGCTCGTTAAGTGATTGATAGGCTTAATTTTCCTGTCAAATGTGGACTTCCCTTGTAAACATGTCAATTGAGGAAAGTTCAAGCTTGTCACTTGGATTTATGGCTGGAATAACATGTAGGTGGGAAAGAGGGGCAGGTCCCTAGTGACCCATGCAGGCTGCTCTGGAATGGCAAGGCCAGTGTATCCAGGTGCTGGCAGGGCTCTCCTCTTTTCTCCCCACAGCTGAGACAACAATCACAGCCTCGGGCTCTCACTCTCTCATCCTCAAAGGAATGAAGAGAGGCCGCCCCGCCAGGGCCAGCTTCAGAGTCATTCACTGATTCACCTTGAGATCCCAAGGCAGGGCGGTGCTGGGAGGGCCCCCACAAGCTGTGCTCTCCTTTTCCTTCCTAGCTGTCCCGGACCATCAAGACTAAGTGAAATTAGGAGCTGAAAGCCCCAGCCGTGTGACACAAACAAGTCATCAGCTCCTCAGCGATCTGGAAAATTGCCGGTGGCACGTGGGGGCCAGGGTGCAGGGGAGGTGGGCACAGGCCAAGCGGCGCGCTCAGGACGTGCGGAGGGCCGGCGGGGGGCAGCTGTGGGCAGCAGCCTAACGGGCGGCCGTGCGGGGGCCCTGTGTCCACCGGGCTCCCTGTGACACTCCGTGTTAAACTAGCCAAGCACAGTTACACTCCCCAGATGTGTAAGAAACGCAGGCCCAGTACAAGTGAGCCTCCTGGATAATTGAAAATATGCTTCAACATCTACTCTAATCTGTTAGTGTTACTACCACCAGGCACTGAGCAGAGCAGCCGAGCTTTCCGGGGCTTGGCCCCCAGGGCTGCTTTCACCTGCTGTCCTCCCTCTTCGCTATTCAAGGGGCCTCGGCCGTGGACCACCCAAGAGCAGGGACCTAGTCTTCCCCACCTTTGTATCTCCTACAACCCCTAGTAGATGGCCCGAGTGTGGGAGTGGCCGTCCCCTGCGTGCGGCTGGGCTGGGCAGCACCGGGGACCCTGTCTGCACTCACGGCCCTCGTCCCAGGGTACCAAGAGCTTTGTCGTTGGGATCCTTGGTGCAGGGACAGTGAGGTGGGATGGGGGTGCGCATGGGCTCCGGGGCAGATTATCTCTCCATGAGAACTCTGAAATCCTGTCCTAGCAGCACTTATCAAATTGTTGGGTGTGTGTGTGAGTGTGTAAGAGTGCTTGGCCAGGTTCTTACAAACTTCAGACCCTCTCTAGGCCCTCCTGGCCTTTCACAAATCCTCAGTGTATGGAAACGTGCTACACAGAGGCACACACGGCAAAGTACTTATCTCGGCAATGACACCAAACTTGCCAGGCTCCCCTCCTTGGGCAAGGAGTCAGAGGGACACCTGGGCCTTCTGGTCACTCGCTCCGCTTTGATATTCTACTTTTTCTTTCTCGAGAGTGGCACGTTTGGTTTATTTGTACAGACTTGCTTATACTTCCACATTCTCCAAGTGAGACAGCAAGAATAATGGGTAACAAAGTTGGCGGAGCTATCACTTCTTTGAGCACTTGCCTTGTGCTGAGCACTCTCCTGAGGCTCTGCCAACACCTCTTACTCTGTGACAAAGCCCCTGTTCCACCCAAGGCCACACAGGGCGTTGGGGTGTGGAGCCTGGCCGCCTGTGGACTCTAGACACCGGGCTGGGCCACCACTCTGTGGGCAGTCCACGGCCACGTCGATGTTATGAAATTGCCACATGTTTGGTGCATTGGTCAGAAATCGGTATGTTTGTTTTTATGGCAGGATCTCGGGTACCCAGTGGCAGGGATTTTTTGAAATATGCTTAGGTTCAGACCCACAGGCCCATTTTTCTTCCTTATCTAAGTGCTGGTGGATAATAGGAGCTATATTATTGCTATAATGGGCTCTTGAATTGAGCCTCTGGAGAGGCGCCAGGACCGAGTTTGGACACAGCAAAGGCCTGGTTGGAAAGAGTTTCGTGGGGAGCTGGAGGCTCATCAGTCTTGGAGCTGCCTTTTGGCAGGCCCATGGACCCTCGCTTCCCTTTAATGCAGTCAAGGCCACTGAACCCAGGCCCAGATGGCCTCCCTCCATATGCTATGGTGTTCCAGCCTGTAATTATTAATTATTATGATTAAAGTAATATCTATTATTTATTGAGCACCTAGTCAGTGCCAGGGACAGCCCAAGCTACTTTACACATGCTCTTTCAGTAATCATCGCATGACACTACCCTGTAGAAACCCTTGTTATCTCTGCTTTCAGATAAACTAAGGTTTTGAAAGTATAAATAACTTTCTCAAGGTTGGACGTAAGGGTCTACCCAAACCTACGGCCTCTGCAAATTCTACCAAACTCAACTGCCTCCTCTTCTCAGGTCTCCAGTTTCCTTCCCAGTACTCTCTCCCATTCCCAGTGCTCTGGCCTAAACCCCCTCTGCAGTGACACATTTCCAAAAGCAATGAGTACGGAACTCAGCCCACATGCTGCTTTTGTTGTGGTATCCTCTTCTTTTCTGACCCAGTGTCTGGTGTGAACAGAAAAAGAATCATTGCATTATGATAGGACAGGAGGGGTTCGTGGCCATGCTTGGCCTCTGTGTCTGTGGAGTGTGCATGGCAGGCTTTCCCCAGGAAATGGAGGGATGCCTTCTATTCCAACATATAGGACTCATTAATAGGTTCCCTTGGCCTTCAAGAAGCCATGAAACATTCTGAGGTTTCTAGACCCTGTAGCTCCCAGGACTCTGGTCTGCATCTCCCAGGAGCTCTTGAGGCTGCTTCTGGGTGTCTGCTGGCCCCTTCATGCAGCACTGAGTCTGGGGTCTCAGGATCTTCTCTATCTCAGGATCTATCTCAGGATCTTCTCTATCAGGGCTTGCCCTTTTGGAGAAAGAAGCAAGAAGTCATGTCCTGCATTTATTTTGCAGCCCTTCTCAGCGTGGTACGTCCTTGAACCCAAGCATTTTCATGTAAAGAGGACTTTGATGAACTGCCCTATTTCAAAGACACAGGGAGGTTCTTTAGCTTGCAGGAAGTAGAATCCCTGTCTGTGCGGTGCGGTGCTGGCTCTCGCCCCTGGGAACCAGCAAGTGAGATGAATTAGAAGCCTAGAGCAAAATATTTGGTTTCATGCAATTTAGTTCCTTTCTGCTACTTGCTTAAAATTCTGTGGAACAATTAAATCTTAAAAGTGTCTTGTGAATGCCTTGGGCTCCCTTCTTCAGGTTTATTGATTGTATTTGATATCACTCACAAAAGCATGATTTTTTTTTTTTTTTGACATTTAATACCACTTGGTTGGAACCCAGAAAGAGAAAGTCCACAAAATAAGAGAGCTATGGCAGTAGGCTCAGCGGGAGATCTCACCTCATTCTATCAGCCTTCCCTAGGTTGCCTTTGAATTGAGGACTTCAGCTGGGCCCAGTGAGGAAATAGTTATGAATGGAGGCTTGGCATTCCTGCCTTTGTGGTGTAGATTGTCATTGGAAATAAAGCAGAGAATCTCCCAGGTAAGAGGGTTAAGGATCCTCTAAGAAAACAGATAAATACAGCAAAAAAAAAAAAAAAAGAAAAAAAGAAAAAAAGAAAAAAAAAGAAAACAGATAAATACAAACATAAACAGATGGATGGAAGGATCCTCTCCCTCCCTCCACCCCAGCAGAGTGACTGGATGGCAGATTTACCTGCAACACACCTTGAATTGGACTTGCAAACTTTTTGTATCAATCAAACCCAGTGTCTTAACTCTAGGTGATTCAGGAGTCAAGGAGTCACGAAAGGTTTAAAACCACCATATACAAGTACTTACACCATTTTTGCCTGACCTACACTTGGCCAGTGCTTCACTCGTTCTTCTTCGAGATGCTTAAGCTGAATGAATTCACAGCCTCAGAGAGCTGATTCAGCTGGGACTGGTGCCTGGACTTTTTTATTTTTTAAATTCAGGTGAAAAATCTATCTTAGAATCATAAGACATACAAGCTGCCTCCTGTCTATCCTGGAAGATAGGATACCTTCCCACTCCATTTCAGCATGGAGGTGTCACTAGAAGCTTAAAACACGTGGCTCCTGCAAAGATGGAAATGAATGTTTCTCAGCAAAAGAGGAAATGAGGGGGCGAGAAGGTGGGGGAAGAGGCAGGGTTGCTCTGTGCTTTGATGGCCTTGTATTTTCAAGCCCTGAGAAAGAAGGATTTGGGCTGTAGCACTCAATACAGAGCAGCGATCTGTGGTCGGAGGAATGCGGCACATCTGCCTTTTATAGGTTTGGAATGAAAAATGTTTTTAATTAAGGAGTGGAATTGGGGCTTTTAGTCTTGCTACATGCTATGTACCTGTCAAACCTGCTGGATGGGAATCCAGTTCTGACCTCTCACCCCCACCTACTTTAACCAAAGGATCCCTGTGAGCGCTGGGAGAAATGGTGAGCACCTGAGAAAGTCTGAAGGGCCATTTCCAGGGTCACGCTCATCCTGGAGGATGCACCCCGATGTGATGCGGAGAACCCTCTCCTGGCTCAGCACGAGTGACTTGCAACACGATTCCAACCGCCTGGCTCTGGAAGGAAGGCTGGGTCCGTGTCACTGTTGGCTGTGGGCCGAGACCCAGAGCCAGGAAGGCGTAGGGACCCAGTGAAGCCAGAAAAACAAAGAGGAGAAATAATGACAATAAAAACCTAGAAATACAACATTTTTAAAGCAAGGCAGACCAAGAAAGGTCATGCTGTGTTGCAATACTCTTTGTTTGAAACAAGCCCCTTGCTGCCCCAGCCCCGCCCCCCCGCCCCCACCCCACGGAAAGAAATCTCTGTAAGGGGAAGGAAAATCATTTTGTTGAGGTGACAGCTCTGTTGGAGACACTAGGAGGCAGCGAGGCTTGGTAGCATCTTTTATGAAATTTCCGGAGCCAGCAAAGGGAAGGAGCTCCAGGAAAGCAGCCACCGTTCTTTCGTGGCCATACACTGGGTGGTTACCTGAGCTTAGTTTCTCACCCTCCACCCTTTTTTGGTTTGTTTCAAATCCCTGTCAGCTATCAGGTGCTTCCATGTGAGGTATGACTCCCCCCATAAATATTGGAAGGAGCCTCCTGGGAATTCAGTCAAGGGCGAGCAATGCTTTTGGATAGTTTGAGTCATGCCTCCAAGGGGAGGATGGGCCACGTCTCCACGCTCTTTCAGATCCCTTTGGTTTCCTTTTGTTTGACTCACCTTCCTTCCTTTCCTGCCTTGTGAAATGCTATTGGAATCCTTGAAGATCCAAGGAAGCCTGCATTATTAATTCCTTTCCAGGCCCTAACTATTCACTCTTGCCCCTTCATAGGTTAATAGAAGTTGAAAAAAATGTTTTGATAGGACATCAAGCATCTATGTACTGCATTTACCATGCCCCCCCACCCCGGCCTTCTGGTTTTCTAATTAAATTTTAGGAGAAGTTCATCAGAGCCGAACTATTCTCTCTGTCCTCGCTCTGTGTCTCTGCTGCGCTGGCTCCTGGCACAGGTGTTTCACCCACACATTGGTTCTAGCTCTGGGTATAATTCAAACAATACCTCCTGGGGAATGGTTCTCCTCTTGCTAGGCAGAAATAATTGCTCCTCTGCTGTGCTCCCACTCCTCCCTTCACTTGTCGTCTACCCTGCAGACACGTGAGGAGGGTGTACTCTTAGCACATTGTATCTCACTTAGCTCCTTATGTACCTGTCTGTCTGTCTTCCCTGACCAGCCAGCTGCTCCAGGGCGAGGATGCCACCATGCTTCTCTGGGTCTGTGCTGCGTCACCCAGTTTCTGACCCCTGGAAAAGGTGTGAAGTTGCTGCGTTCAGAGTAGAGGAATGAAAACTACAGAAGATTTTTGGAGTCTTGATGGAGTCTTGTTTGTTGTTTGTTTTCTTTTTTTTTTAGAGTGAGAGCACAAGCGGGGTTGGGGTGGGGCAGAGAGAGGTGGGGAGACAGAGAGAGAGAATCTTAAGCAGGCTCCCTGCTCACTGCAGTGCCAGATGTGGGGCTTGATCCCAGGACCCTCAGATTATGACCTGAGCCAAAACCAAGAGTCTGATGCTTAACCGACTGAGCCACCCACGTGCCCCGGAAAGTAATTCTCGCTCATAGACTGAAGACCTTCTGTGGATCCTCCGCCACCATTGAAGGCAAGGACAGGAGTGACGGATCAAAAATAAACCCTGATATAAATTATGTATATACATCTTATCTTTGATAAGATACATGGTAAACTGTTCACAATTCAGAAAGTGACTGAACACATTAAATTGTATTGGTTTCATTTCAGTTATTAGACTTAGTGCGTTGCTTTTATGATTATGGACAGGAAATTGTGACTGGTTTTTATCGTATTTAGTGTCAGGCATTGCATCATAGCCAGCAGAAATAACTGCTAACATTTATTGAGCCCTTGCTATGTGCCAGCCATTCTTTTAAGCACTTTACATATATTAACTTATTTACTTGAAACAACAAAACTATATGCAGCTCAAACATGATCTATAATTGATGCTATTATCTTGCATGGCTGCAAATAAAAATTTCATAATATCCTATAAGCATATGGATAGCAATACAGTTGGGAATCTGAATAGAAGACACTGAACTCTTGTGATTTAGTGAGAGTGTTTATCTAATCCACACAATCATGAATTCAGTTTGATGGCTTAAGAAACAAATGTTGACATTTGGACTCACAAACATTATAACTTGGGGGAAAAATGGGGTCTAATGTCATCACTATGGTGTCAGAGTGCTGGCCAGAGTATCAGCGAGCAAGCAGGAGAGAGATGGGGGGCCCATCCTTTGTGTTCCACACATTCTTGTTGGGAGGGAGCTGTGTCAGATCCCGTTGATTCATCTGGCTCCACGATGCTGGTGGGTCTGTGTGTCTGAAGGACAAGAGAAGGGATGGCTTAGGGGAACTTCCTTCAGTGAATTCCTAGGATAGGTGTTCATTTTGCCCCTTGCCATTATTGAGCAGTGATCATTCTTGCTATTAAGTCAAAACATAGGGTTTGAAGAAGTCCTAGATCAAAGAGGCTGTGGTGCCTCACTTTCTGTTCTTGTACCAAATTAATTTTTGGCCATATTGAGTAAAAAAAAAGGTTGCCTTTGCGCTCTGCACAAAACAGGGCCTTGATATGTGTTTGTTGAGTGAAGCACCAGATTTCTCTCTAGCCTACCCTGGCACTGTGATAGCAGGTTGCTAGCTTATTATGCTAGGTTCACACCCTATTAGTATTTATTTTAGTTAATATAATGCAATTAGAGTGTCATCGTATGAGTAGCTTTCAGATCATGTAAAAAAAAAAGTTATTGAAATGCCAGTGCTAATGCAAAGTGATGGAAAGTAGTGAATGGTTGAAATGCTTGAGTTGAGAGAGGCATGAAAAGAAAGTTGGGGAGTGGGTAGAGTGGGAGAATCAGATCTTTGGTTTCTTCTGAGATTCCTGTTTCAGTGCTTGTGGACTCAAGGCAGCTTGCCCCTGGGTTCTCTTCCTTATGGGGATGTGATCCTTTTACTGTTTCTTGAGATGAAGTTCTCTGCTGAGATGTGTCCAGAAAGGTGGTCTTGAGGTCCATAATGCTCAGAAGATGGAGATGGAGCTCTAATTCCAACTTTGCTTAAGTGTCTGTGTGACTTGGGTCAGCCTTCTGCCTTCTCTGGGCCCTTAGTCCTTACCTGTAAAACAAGGAGGGTGACCTGGCTCATAATGAGGTCCCTTGGTGTAGTGATACCATGATTTAATGACATGATGACTTCTCAGAGCCCCAGCTGAGCTGTGAGGCATGTGAGCCGAACCCATTTTTCTTCTTTTTCTTTTTCTTTTTTTTTTTTCCTGCCTTGGAGCAACCCCAAAGCCACCAAGTGGCTGTGCAAACTGTTGAGACCATTCATTGCTTTGCAGCCATGTTCCTCCAGGGCTTCTAGGACTTGGGTGGGCAAGTGTAGGCAAATATTTGCCTCAGAGCGTATTAAACCTTCGTGAGGCCTAGGTCACACATTCTTTAGCTATTTCCCCAGCTGCTTGGCTGATTCTTCTTTTTCCCACCTGTGAAGGGGGCAGATGGGTGATTTGGGCAGGTAGAAAGTTCTAGAAATGAAGCCAAGTGAAGAGGAAAAAGTAGTCTAAGAGCCAGATACTGTTGCCCAATAGTGCTTTCAATTGCAAGGCCCCAAGACATCCCAGTGGTGGCTCCAGCTTTGGCTCCCTCATGGAAGGGTGTGGTGCTATCTTTAGGCCCTTGCTCAACTTTTGGACTCTTTGGTGTCACTGAAGCACTGCCACCAGAAGCTCATTGCTTGGGGTTTGTTAGGTATGGTGCAACTCTGAGGAAATAATTAACACTTATTTCTGAAGAGAAGCTTCCAGCCAGATCTGCACTTGTGGTGGCGCATACATCTCGCAAAGAATTGTTATTTAAGCAATAATCCTTGAGAAATTGGTCGTTACCCACATTAAACGACTCAGCCCATTGCCAAGGATGGTTAACGCTCTAATAAACTGGTCATTAACTGCAGTAACAATGAATTTCGAGGGGATTATTGCTATTATAAACCTTAATCAATGGTTTATAACAGCAATAATGTGGTCCTTTCTCTTAATGGTAAGTAGGGCAGCTTGTGCCATCGCCTTGAAAATGTTTTTGTGGTGGCTGATAAGTCAGAGGGGCGGCCTTCCAAGTGCCACCCACTCTTTGGAAACACACCCTGGAAGGAGAAAGACACATCAGGGGCTTCTGATCCCCCGCGATTTGTCCTCCCACGATCAGGTGTGGCACAAGGAGCAGTGTGTGTGTGTTTGTGCGTGTGTGTGTGTGTGTAGGATTCTCTTCGAACCCCTGTGGTCCTCCCCCATTAGAAATCCGGTGAAGGACTGGGCATGGGGACTCCTGGGTGTGCCTGGCCAGCATGAGACTCAGGACTGAGGACGCAATTCAGTGTGGGCCTCCTCATGAGTGGGGAATAATAAGCAAGAAGTGGCCATCTACTTAGTGGGATGGGATCTGCTATAGGTTCGGCTCTGTCACTATCTTGGGATGTGGCACCAGATAAATCACATCACTTTTATATTGCTTTAAAAGATGGAGCTTGGAATCAATGACTTCTCAAGTCTCTTTCTTTCTTTCTTTCTTTCTTTCTTTCTTTCTTTCTTTCTTTCTTTCTTTTCTTTCTTTCTTTCTTTCTCTCTCTCTTTCTTTCTTCTTTCTTTCTTTCTTTCTTTCTTTCTTTCTTTCTTTCTTTCTTTCTTTCTTTCTTTCTTTCTTTCTTTCTTTCTTTCTTTCTTTCTTTCTTCTTTCTTTCTTTCTCTCTCTCTTTCTTTCTTCTTTCTTTCTTTCTTTCTTTCTTTCTTTCTTTCTTTCTTTCTTTCTTTCTTTCTTTTTTTTAGAGATAGAGAGAGAGAGAGAGGCAGAGACATAGGCAGAGGGAGAAGCAGGCTCCATGCAGGGAGCCTGACATGGGACTCGATCCCGGGTCTCCAGGATAAGGTCCTGGGCTGAAGGTGGTGCTAAACCACTGAGTCCCCCAGGCTGCCCTCAAGTCCCTTTCTGATGTAACGTTCTGTGGCTCTTCTCATAATATTGACATTATATATTAGAATATCATTATAGAGTAATAATAATAATAATAATAATAATAATAATAATAATAAACTTACATGAGACTTGGTATTATTCTTAGCTGTGGGCATATATGGTGTCACTGAATTCTTACAACTCCACTTCTCCTCCAGAGGACCTCGAGGTAGAAGAAACTAAGAAACTTGTCTAAGCCACAATGCTAGGAATTTGGATACAGCGAGTCCAGAACCTGCATTCTTGCTCTTTTACCCTATACCCTCTCTCTAGAAGTCTCCCTTAGTTATTTAAGTTGATCCTAACATCCTTTGAAGTAGGCTGGTTGGGCTACCATATTGGTTTTACAAATGAAACAGCCAAGATTCCAAGAAATGAGGGGTCCTGTTCAGGTTGATGCAGTGGGGCTGAGTCCCACTCAGGCAGACCTTCTGCTTCTGGCTGTGAATGTGCTAGGAAGCTATGTAGACCAGGGCCTTCTCTCTCCAGTGTGTGGGCTGCACACATCCCAATGCCAGACTCCTTCCGGACTTCCTCTAACAAAAGGAAGGTGAAAATTCATACCCTCCTACATCACTGAAGCATGTTCCGGGGGCAAGTGGTCCAATCTATTTTCCTAGCATTGCTTAGAACACATAGGAAAATGGACATTGCAGTAGACTTTGGGAGGCAAGGGCATTTGAGTATTTTTAAATTTTTCTTTGTTATGGAAAATTGAACACATACACAGAAGGATAGTATAAAGAACCCCCAAGTAACCATCACCAACTTTAGCAGTTATTAACTCATGGTCCATCTTGTTTCATCCAGCCAGCCCTCCCCCATCCCCTCTCATCTTAGATTATTTTCAAATAAATCACAGATGGCATACCATTTCATCGGTTATCACTTCAGTATGCATCTGTAACAATTAAGGATCCTTTACAAGAATAACTACAGTATTGCTATTCAACTGTAAAAATTAACAATAATTTCTTAATATCATCATCAAATACTGAGTCAGATTCCAAATTTCCCAGATTGTCTCATAAATGTATTTGGCTTTCCTGCTTGCTCCAGCTATTCACATACTCTGGGACCTAAGACAAATTCCTTCCCAATTTGTTTCCATTTGCTCATTTGCAGAATGGAAAATACAGTCAGCGCCCCTTCTCTTCTGTCACCGGTCACTGGGTGCTGGAAGCAAGGCCTCTGAAGTGCTAGTAGACTTTTCAGTGTAGCGTCTCTTAATAAGCCACACTGTCATGCCTAGTTCTCTTCTGCAGACCCCTGGGAGGAATCTTCGAGAAGCTGTCCCATAGCGTGCCCTTTTGAGTTTGACCTTTTTTTCTTCTGGCACACTCTAGAGAGCAGATTTGCTCTGGGAAAGGGAAGGAAGGAGAGAGCAGAGCAATCTTTCAAGCCAGGCCTGCCTTCCTGCCAGGCGGCCTGTCTGCAGAGGGAAGAGGTACATATTAGTGACCTTTCTCCAGAAGAGGAACAGAGAGGCTGCTGGCTGTGTTTACACTATTAGGAAGGTGATGCTGCCCGCCTCAAGCTGGCCTTGGGGTAATCTGGCCATAGTGCATGAAACCACCCTATTCCGCTCTTTCCTTGGTCTTGGGGGCTATCACCCCAGCTCTGCTGTGGCCCCACTGGGACTCCATTTCCACATGACCATAGTGGGAGGACGGGGCTGGATATGCCCTAGAAGGGTGTGAAGAAACGTCTGGGGGCTTTTTCAAACCGTATTTTCTTCTGGAATTTATATATGGCTGGGAATGAAACGTCCTCCCTGTGTTTTGTCTCCCCACCACCCTACCTTTCCACTCACACTGAGTTTTAGATGAAGGGTTGACCAAAGTGCTTGATGTGCTAACACCCTACAAAGCCAGGGTTTTGTCAAACTTAACAATGTGTTTCCTGTCGTGCAAGACTAAAGGGGACCTGTCTGCTGGAGAGTGCTTGGGATGGTGACTGGAGCAAAAGGTGCCCCAAATGGTCTTTGGTGAGGTTCAGTCTTTAAGATTTGTCCTCACACTTCAAATTCTTTTCTGTAAGATGTATTTAACCACAGGGACTGGTGCCTGGTGGGGGTAGGGGTTGTAAGGAGCTAATTCATAAACATGCCAGCCCAGGGCATGGGATTAAGGATGCTTTAACATGGAGAAAACCTACCAAATTCCTGTTGGCCTTTTTCTGGACTCTTAACTGGGCCATGGGCCATGGGCTAGTTTCCTTGCAATTCTCTCAGCCATGGTGCAGCCCGACCCCACCCAGAGACTTATCCATCTGGGCATTGTGGTGGATGCTCAGAAAAGGGTCCTTGCCTCTCACAGATGGGGAACATGATGGGGTTTATTCAAGGCACACATCCAGTGCTTCTACCCTTGGCTGACTCTCCCTCCCAGCTCCTGGGCCCTGGCCGGTCGGTCAGTCTTACTAAGCTGCTTCTCCAGGCATGCCCCCAGGTCACCAGCCTCCTTCTGCTTCTTTATCCCCAGCCCTTGTAGAGAGAGAAGCCGGTTAGGCCAGGGTGGGAGGATGGGGGTGTAAAGAGACGGATTTGGAATAAACTGAAAAGTTTACTCTGTGCAGCAGTGAAATAAAAAAGCTCATTCGGAAAGTTAATGATTTATTTTATAGTTTCATTATCAGGGTCACATTACTCAATAGCATTTCAAACATGTCATTTGTACAAACTATGGTAATTAAAATTTATAACATACTTCATCAGCAGCATATGAATCTTTTAGCCGGCACTCTGCTGTCATATAAACAGTGTAATTTCGGCTGCAATTCACCCTTTATTGGCTCTCATTTGTGATTTAACAGCCATCAATGACTGTGCTATAAAGAATAAATTAACCATCCGTAAACCTTACGATGACAGGGACAGTCAAATAGACTTAAGCGCCTTCCGCCCAGCTCTCGGAGCCAACAGAGAGCAGGTGAAGGCCAGGTACACACCAGGCCTTCTGCTCAAAGGACTTTCCCTACTCCTGCTCCCTCTTCTCACTGGGAAGGCTCCTGGCTGGCCCCGAGGTCCCTCTAGCTGCCACTGGCAAGAGAATCTCCTTTTCTGCTCCCAGGTAGGGAGTGGAGGGAGAATCAACTCCTTCACGGACCCAGCTGGGATGTCTGTGCCCAGGGAGGGCCCTTTGCTATTACCTACCAATAATTGTCAAGTGTGAGCCTCTGGAAATGTGTGGGGGCACCGTTGGTTGATCTGGTGACCGGGTGGGGAAACCACAAGCATGCCCCAGTTTGGTATCAGAGATACTAAGTCTTGCAATAAGCCAGATCTGGAGTCCCCCACATGCCTCTAGTACCCCCACTGGGCCACACTGAGTCCCACCTTTTCCTTCTGTCAGGAGGAAGCAGGCCAGGAGAGGGGCAATGACTGGCTGCAGGCTGAACCGGCTCTCAGGGCAGCACAGAATGAGAATCTAGGACGAGCAGTCTGAAGGTGACGACTCCCAGGGCAGGTCTGGCTGGCTCGCAGGGAGTGACAGCAGGATGGATTGGGAACATTGCTTCCCTGAGGGCCACACTCCCGGGCACCCCCTCGGAGAGGGTGGTCAGGACGCTCTGGCTGGGCCCCGTGGCTGACACTGTACACAGCTCATAAATGAAGTGGATTGGATTTGTTACTGAGACGTCTCCAAGGAGCCTGGGTCATGCAGGCCAATAAAATTGGCCTCATAAATTCATCCTGACATGCAGGATTACTCCAGCCCGCTGAGGTCACCTCCTGCCCTGATTTATTGCCAGCCTATGGGTTAATAATACTGTTTACTGAGTGTTCCCGTCTTGTTCCTCCACCTCCCCTCCCCTTCTTGGAGCAGATACTGATCAAAGAGTCCCTCTGGAGGGGTGTGGTGGATGAAATGGGGGGGGGGTGGACATGTGGGTGGGGTGTTTCATTCCATGCTGTTTTAAAGCAATATTTCTTTTTTTCCTTTTCTTAGAAGTTACCTTCAGCCATTTCTGGCTAGGGCCCTGTTTGGAGTTGTACCTCAAAGAAGGTAGTTCAGGGACAGGTGGGTGCTCTCCCACTGTCCTATGCATACCTGTAACACCAGGTGAGAAGCCACTTTTCTGTCCCCCTTTGGCAGAGTTGTGGCCCTATTTCATGTGCTTGGCATGGGGAGTCTCTGCTTAGATATGGTTTTTTAAATTTATTTATTCCTGAGAGACAGAGAGAGAGAGAGAGAGAGAGAGTGAGAGACAAGCAGAGGGAGAAGAAGGCTCCATGCAAGGAACTCGACATGGGACTCCATCCTGGGACTCCAGGATCACACCCTGGGCCGAAGGCAGGCGCACTCAACCACTGAGCCACCCAGGTGTCCCTCTACTTAGATATGTTATCTGACTTAGGTTGATAAGGAAAAGATAGTAGAGATCCTGCATCTCTCTGCAGGATGTGCTTTCTCTTCCAGTGACCAGAGGGTGTCGATGCTAACAATAGGGGAAATCCTCCCACGAATGGATTTGAAAAGCCCTCCTCACCTCCTATTCTCTCCTTTGCTTTTTACTGCTTATAATCTTCCAGCATGTGATTCTGGGTTTGCTGGCTATGGTTTGAACCATCGAGAAAACAAACAACAACAACAGCAAACAGAAAAGAAAGTAAAGATGAGATCAGTTGCTCTTAAAATATTTCCCTATACACACAACAAGGAGGCTGCAAGACGGAGTCAGCCCTGAGTGTCCTCCTACCCTGGCTTAGCAATGCTTCTGAGGTTAAAACCCTGAAGAGACCTTTCTGGTGCTGAGTGCTCAAGAGCAATCCTGGACTACCATACAACAGATAAACAATGAGGCTGGAGCAAGATGACTTTCATCAGGAGTGAATGCCCCAGGAAACTGGAGTGTGTGAGGACTCAGGGGCAGGACTCTTGGTGGGACATAGTACCTTTAAGTAAATTAACACACAATAATTGAGCGTGAGTTTGAGGCCTCAGGAAGTCTCTGCCCTCCAGGTACTTAGAGTCTACTGATGAATCAGTGATTTTGGTGATAGAGGCCCAGAGAACTATAGTGAAAGAGGAGGAGAGAGGTGGTTCCAGCGGGGGCAGAGCCGGGCTGTGGTGTGGGGGTCGGACATTGGCTCATTCAGTCCTCAGACACCTCTGAAGTCCAGCTTCTAACCGGCTGCTCACCAGGCACTGGCTCCCTGCTGTCTGAAAACTTGTGTTGGCAGCTGCTCTGGGGCCCGATGACGGTGCAGGTCACAACCCGCCTCCATTCAAGTGACCATTCTCTGCTCTGTCTCTCCAGCCACCCTCCCCCCCCCCCCCCGGCCTTTTGGGCCTTCCTCTAGCCCTGTGGATGTGCCCTGAGAGAGCATTCAGAAGACAAAACCACTTTGCAGAACCCAGGCCTGCTTCCACGACTGGAAGGCTGAGCAGGGCTGGGACGGGAGGCCAAGCAGCTGTGGAAGGGATGATGTTGCTATCGGGCCAAGGCGTCCCTGCACGGAGCACGATCCTGCCCTGCCACAGCCAGAGGGCCTGCCGCTTTGCTTCCCATAGTCTGGCTGCCTGGTGGTTACAGGGCTTTGAATAGTTGACTCTGGACATAACCGGGCTCTGGTGGGGGCAGCAAGAAGAAAAAGTGAGGAGACTGGGGCTTTGTCACAGGGAGAGGGAGTCAGATGGATGGTGGCCATGGTGGCACTGGAGGCATGTGAGTCCTGTTGGTTGGCTTCCAGCCATTACCAACCCTCCCTCCTGCCCAGTCAGGCTCCTCCAAGCAGGGAAGAGGACAGATTCCCTGGTGACGTGATAGGTCCTTTCACAAATGCTGCCTCCTTTCTTGTCACAGCATCCCTGACTGGTGGGCATTATTAGCTCTTCTTCTTCTTCTTTTTTTTAATCAGCGGGGAGATCCACTTGGAGATGCTAAGCAATGGGGTCAAAGTTGCGTATCTATTTAGTCATTTGGACGCAGGCCTATCTGACCCTAAAGGGTATGCTCTTCAAAATCTCATCAGGCAGCTTTCCCAACCTCTCTGAGGAAGCTGACACTTGACATTAAGGTTGGGCCAGTTTCAGAGCCAGCTGGTGGCAGAGCTGGTCTTGAACCCGAGTCCTTTCCGTCTTCCTCTGCTGCTCTCCACCTGACCCACCAGAAGTCCATGGCAAGTAAACACTTGTCCTCCCCAGAGCATTCACTCACTGGTAAATAAAAAGCTTCGGGGAATTGGGGACTTTGGAGAAGAGTAAATACTGCCACTGAGGAGACTATATATATATATATATATAAACGGATCGGAAACAAAGCTGGCTGTGGTCCTTGGGGCTGGTGGCCTGAATCCAGAATTGTTTCTGGGCACAGTGGTGCAGTAGCTGGAAGTACTTCAGTGCCTCATCTGTACCTTTCTCCCCTACAGCTTTGTCAAGAATTTTCACAGCCCTGCTTCTGGAGCCTGTTGCTGCCACAGCCGAGCCCCTGTGTTTGCCCAGGCCACATAACTATTCTGGTGTACCTCGTGGCCCATTGCAGACTCAGCAGTGGCTGGGTACAAAGGCTCTCCTTTTAACAAAACAAAATAAAGCAAAACACCCCCCCAAGATCCAGGGAAGTGGTTTGTTTAGGCTTAGCAGCAGGGCGGGTTTGGTGGTTCGCACAATCACCGTCCATGAGTGAGCTGCCGGATGGTAGTCACTGCTTGGACTGTACGGCGCTAGACCCAGTGGGGCAGGACAGGGAGATGGCAGGTGGGCAGGCCAGCCACATGGCACAGGCAGCAGGTTTGTCCTGGGCACTTCCACGTCTAGCATGGGGACCATCTGCCCTCTGGGGCATGTGCTCCTGGGTGCTGGAAACCTCTCCTGGGTGAGGGGCACTCACATGCTGAGAAAGGCAGGAGCCACACACATCGGGTCCAGACCTGATCCTGTGCTCACTGCTGCCTGAGTGATCCAGAATAAGTCCCTTCACCCTTCTCTCTCAGTTTTTCCACTGGCCAGTCCAGGGGCAGCACGGAGTGACAGGACTTTGCAAACGAAGCATCATCACGACACAGAAGGAAGGCATTGTTACTTTTGAAGACGGGGTTCCCCATCATGCCCAGCCTGACTTTGAGACATCCTCAAAGTTGTGCAACATGTATTGTGCTTTTAACCACATGGTGTGAGGGGTGGAATTGTATGGCTCCCAAATCCATATGTGGAAATCCTAAACGATCCCCCCAACTACACCTTAGAATGTGACTATATTTGAAGATAGGGTCTTCAAAGAGGTCATGAAAATGATTGTTGGGGTGGGCCCCAATCCTGTATGACTGGTGTCCTTACGAATGGGACACACACACAGAGGGAAGGCCAGGTGAGGACACGGGGAGAAGGCGGCCACCTACAAGCCCAGGAGAGAGCCCTCAGAAGAAATCTGACCTTCCGATACCTTCCAGCCCTCCAGAACCGGGAGGGAATAGATTTCTGTTGTTTAAACCACTCAGTCTGTGGTATGTTGTTATGGCAGCTGGAACAAAGTAATGGACACGGCAAGATGATTTAATAGGCATCTTACAGAGACACTCTGGGGGAATCTCAGATCGCCCACTGAGAGAACCGGAGCTGACTGAAGGGACCATCCACCCAGGGTGTGGGCGCAGTATTGGCCTAAGGTGTGCACGGAATCCGAGGGCTAGGTGGACGATGATTGCATGGGTGTTGCCGGCGGTTTTCTGAGTACCTCCCGAGGAGGAGGGATTCTCCTTTATGCTCGTTTCTTTAATCCTCCTTTTAACCCTGTGGATTTGGGATCACAAATTCCAATTTATTGATGAGGACACTGAAGCCCTGAGGCTTATGTGACCTGACTCAAGCCACACTGCTAATTTCAGCAGAAGCAGGAGTTCTAGAGTTGCATTTCTTAAATGCTTTGCTTGGGACCAACCCAGCAAATACAACTTGAGTCTTACAACCAGCTGCAGAGGTCACCTGCCGGCAGAACGATCTGGAAAAAATAAAGAAGGTGAGGGACAAGGCGGAATTTGAAAGCCTTTCCCTAATCAGGACAAATGGCTGCGAGGCTGAGGTTTGCACAGATAGCCTGCCACATCTCAGAACGCAGCTCTTGCCACAAGCCAATGCCTCGCTGGCTCTGAAATTTATGCTGGAATTTAGACAGAGAACACAAATCATCGTAATCTCCCGATGAAAGATCACTGTCTCTGCAAATGCATTACCTGCTTGGAAAGCGACATGTTAAAAAATACTGATAATATATGGGCACAGAGAGAGCGATTTCCATGCCTGGGCTCCTCCAGCTAAAATACGCACACCTGCACAAGAGGCGGCAGATGACAAAGTAAGTCACCGGGGCCCAGGAGCAGCTTCTGTGTCGGGGCTGTGGCTCTGACACTCCAAACAAAAGGCTCGGGAGCCTCTCGGAGGGGCTCCTCCCCTCCCCGACGTGGGCGTCTTGGATGCAGGAGGCCTGAGTGGGGCACCGGATTCCCCCCTTCTGGCCCCCAGCATCAGGATGCCTTTGGCCTCTTCAGCAGGAGGGAAACATGCGAGCAGGAGTGACAGCGACCAAGGGGTCTTCTCATCGGAGGAGGCTCCCAGGACGAGGTGGAGGGCCCAGGCATTCACACCCTGACCTGCAGTCCACCCCTAGTGCTCCCCGAGTGCTCCCTCTGCGGGTCTCATTCTCCCAGAGACTAGATCAGAGCCGGGGGCCGTGGGGGCACCGACCCCTACTTGGCCGCGAAGGCCGCCCTCCCCCTCGCCTCCCCGCCTCTCCCTCTGCTCCCGCAGCTCTGAGACAGCGAGGGGGAGAGGGCGGGCTTGGAGCCAGACGGGCGGCTTCCGTGCTCCTGACTCCGCCTTGGCCACTAATTGGTGGCGTGACCTTGGGCACGTCCCTTCGCTCCCGCTCCCTGAGCCTCAGCCTCTCCCCGCCCCGGGCCACTTGGCTCTGGCCTCAAGGTTCCAGTTGGCCTGGGCGACGCACCCCGTCTCCCCCGCAGCCTGCGCGCGTGCCAAGGCCGCTTTCCTCCACGCCTCTGCTCGGGGACGAGCAATTCGGAGTCTAATGGGCCTGTGGAACAGGTGCATCCCTCTTGCCGTAAACATTACTGCATAAACAAAGTGAAAAGAACCCAAACCCAAGTACATTGTCCTAAAGGGGGAAATAATACTTCAAAATGGCCAGAATGTTTACCGACCCAGTGAAGGGGAAACGGCAAAGCTAAGCTGAGAGTCGCGCTCCTCGTTTTGGGCTGGGGAGTGAGCCTCTGGCGACCGGGTGGTGGTGAGGGTGGGGGCAGCTCCCAGGCCTGGGCCCGGCCTTCAGAGGGATGCAGGGGCAGAAAAGGAGGTGAAGGGGGATCCCTGGGTGGCGCAGCGGTTTGGCGCCTGCCTTTGGCCCAGGGCGCGATCCTGGAGACCCGGGATCGAATCCCACGTCGGGCTCCCGGTGCATGGAGCCTGCTTCTCCCTCTGCCTATGTCTCTGCCTCTCTCTCTCTCTCACTGTGTGCCTATCATAAATAAATAAAATTAAAAAAAAAAAAAATTTAAAAAAAAAAAAAAAAAAAAAAAAAAAAAAAAAAGAAAAGGAGGTGAAGGAGATCTTCTCGACCATTTTGCTTTCTTTGACAGAAATGAAACGGAACCTGAGAAATATTGCCTGCAGAGAGGCCAGCTTGGAGGTATCTGTGTTTGCAGCAAAGGAGGGATGGCTGTCAGGAGACAAGTCTTGTGGGGCCTCTAACAGGCCTGTTTGGAGGACCTGACTGGTGAGGGCCTGGAACGCACGGATGCGGGATCGGTGTCTGCCCGAGTGGTCTGGCCTTTCCAAGAGTAATTCTGCCTCTAATGAAGCTGAGCAACAGGTGCACAGTGCACCTGCCCCTCCCCCTTCCCAGAGCCCACTTCCCATTTACCATCATTCTCCAAAATGCTTTCTGGCTCCATAAAACCGAAGGCATTTTGCTCATAAAGCCAAATACCTTTTGAGCGGTGGCCTTCTTGCTATGAGTTAATAAGAGAATTAATGAGCACGGCCTCCACACGGCTAGTCTCCCTAGATAGCTGTGACTGGGTGGAAGAGTGGTCCCTCTTGGGCTATCTTTCGTGTCTTTCAGATCTGGTCCCTTTTCATCTTACTTTTTCCATCTGTGGAACGACAAACTCTTCAAACAGGCATGTGGATACTGGAATTCCTTCCGTGTGCTGGGTAAGGCTTATAAGCAAGCAGGGAAGAGAGAAGAAAGCAAGAAGAGGTGTGGATAAAGACAGTGAAAGAAAAGTGGAGGGGGGGGGAAGGGAGTATATAATATATACTATTATTATAGTAAATAATACTGTATTGCATATTTGGAAGTTGCTAAGACAGTGGATCTCTAAGAGATGGCATGGCCAGGACTACATTTTGAACAGGTGTGAGATAACACACATACAAATGTAACACTTATTCATTCATCTAAAAGTACTTATTGAGGGCTTTTTTGTGTGTGTGTCAGCCACAATAAATAAATAAATATAAGCAAACAAAAATAGATGTATCTTTGCCCTTGTGGGGTATATTTTAAAGAATCACAAAAATCATGTGAAGATTAGAGTTGTAGAAATGCTAAGGAGTGTTACCTCATCCTAGGAAAGCATAATATAGTAGCATTTGATCAAATTAGGGAAATCAGAGAAGACTTTCCTGAGGAAGTGATACTTGAGGTGAGATCTGAAGGATGAATAGGAATTCACCGGATGAAGTGGAAAAGGAGGATGAGCATCCCAGCTGGGCAGGGAAGCATGTGTAAAGGTCTGGGGCCTGAGGACGTATTTATAATAGACATAAACCACAAAAAGCTGGAATGAAGAGTATGAAAGGGCTCTTACAAATCAATTAGAAGGACACAAAGCAATCTCCTGAAAATAGGCAAAAGACACAAAAAAAGAATTGCTTAGGGAAGAAAACCTATTTGGCTGATGAACACACATAGAGAAGTTCAGATAATTAGTGATCAGGGATCTACAGATACCATTTTACACCATTGACTGGCAAAGATTAAAAGGCTGACAACTTATATGCAGAGCCAAAACAAAAACAAAAACAAAAATAAAAACAAAAAACCCCTTCCAAACCAAGCTCACAGATACAGAGAACAAATTGGTGGTTCTGGGGGAGTGAAATTGGTGAAAGGAGTCAAAAGGCACAGACTTCTATCTAGAAAATCAATAAGTCCTAGGATATAATATATAGCAGAGTGACTTATAGTAAATAATACTGTATTGCATATTTGGAAGTTGCTAAGAGAGTGGATCTTAAAAGATCTCATCACATGTACAAAAATTCTATAACTATGTGGGGATGACAAATGCTAACTAGACTTATTTTGGTGATCATTTCATCATATATACAAATATTGAATCATTATATTGTACTCCAGAAACTAATATTGTAAGTCAAGTATACTTCAATAAAAGATAAACAGCTGACAATACCAAGTGTTGCAGAGAATATGGAACAATAAGATCTTTTAGACATTTCTGGCAGGAGTGTAAACCAGGGCAAACACATTGGCAGTCAGCTTCCAATAACTTCCTAAAGCCCAGCACTCATATACACTGGGATACACAGCAATAAATGTACCAAGGGGCATGTACAAGAATGTTCATAGCAGTACTGTTCATAATCAAAAACCAAACAAACCAGGAAACAGTGTGATTGGTGATGAACAGGAGAGTGAATAAATAAACTATAGTATGTCCATACAAGAGAATATTACGCTAGTTGAAACAGACTAACTACTATGACATGCCACAATATGGATAAACTTAGTAACGTAATGTTAGTGATGTAATGTTAAATAAAAAACAAGTTCCCAAATAATACAGTATGAATTATTATTATAAAACAAAAACAGCTAAAATTATTTTTAGAAATGTACATTATATTTTATACACACACATACACATACTCTATAAACAGCAAGACAAGGGCATGATAAACAAGATTCAGGATGATGGTTGGTAACTAGGCTGGTGAGATGTGAGGTCATCAGATGGTTTGCCATTGATCATTTGCTTTTGTTTTGGTCAGTGGGATTATGAGTGTTTGTTATATTGCAAAAAATTACTTACCAACTTAAGGAAATAAGTAAGTAAATAAGCCAAGCCATGTATGAGCAATGATGACAGTGAGTCATTAAGTAAAGATTATGACTGATACAATTCTGCTTCTCTGAGATTAGAAAAAAAAAGTCTTGCATTTGGGGAAGGGGTTGTTTTTCCAGAGACTGAGAAAAAGCCATATGCCTGGGTGGCAGAAAGAGGTGGTGTGTGAGGTGACTGTGTGTGTGTGTGTGTGTGTGTGTGTGTGTGTGTGTGTGTGTGTAAGGCTCAGGGAAGAGGTGGGGGTAGACCATGTAGGCACTCATAGGTCCTGTTAATGACTTGGATTTAGTGGGGTGGTATTATGACATGATATTTATATTTCAAAAGTCTCATTCTGGCTGCATCATGGATATTTTATTAGTAGTGGTCAGAGAGAATATGGGGAGGGCTGGTTGGGGGGCTGTATTAACACTCTAGGTGAGAGGTGATGGTAGCATGGATTAAGATGACATAATGAGAGAAGTAGATAAATTTAAATAATAGTAAATAAAAATTGATAAGTTTGGATTGAATATGGGGCATGAGGGAGAGGAAAGAGTCAATGACAATGCTTCTGTTTATTTGTGAAGTAGGTAGATGGTGAACTATTTACTGAGAACAGTTGGGAAGAAAGTGAGTTTGTTTTTTGTTTTAAAAGATTTTATTTATTTATTTATTCATAAAGACACACACACAGAGAGAGGCAGAGGGAGAAGCAGGCTCCACACAGGGAGCCCAACATGGGACTCGATCCCGGGTCTCCAGGATCACACCCTGGGCTGCAGGCAGCGCCAAACCGCTGTGCCACCAGGGCTGCCTGTGAGTTTGGTTTTGACTGTGTTGAGTTTGGATGCTTTTGAGACATCCTGATGGGCAGCTGGATAGTGGGCTCCATAGGTTCCATGGAATCTGAGTTAGCTGGGGGTGTATAAGGAAGTCATGAATATGTAGGTGGTGATTAAAGTTGTGGAAGTTGGTGAGATTACTTAGAAAGAAACAGTGAAGTGAGAAGAAAGCTGTAAGTCAATGAAATTAAGGCAGGCCATGCATATCCTATAATAAGAGTGTACCATGAATCAAGGATTATGATTAATCTAGGTTAAAAAAGTTAAGGTCTAGCATTTGGAGAGATCTTGACTTTTCCAGAAGGGAAAAAAAGCCAACACAATGGAGGTACAGAGGGGTGTGGGTGGTGGGAGGTGAAGTGGAGTGCAGAAGGAGCTAGAGGATAGATCACTCAGCATCTCATGGAGTGTGTTCAGGATTTGGTCTTTATTCTGGAAATGTTAAGAAAACCTTAAAACTTAATTTTTTTTTATTTTAAAAATTTGTTTATTTTTTCTTAAAAAATCAATATAATTTGATTATATGCCTTATTAAGGTACATTATAATTTACATACAATAAAATTTTGTGTCTTATTTATTTATTTATTTATTTACACCCACTCTAAGTCGAAGTGTATATTCCCATGAAACCTCTACCACAGTCAAGGTATAGAGTATTTCTATCACCCCCTACTCCACCAATTTCTCTTGTGCACCATTTGGAATCACTGATGCTCTTCCCCCATACTAGCCCCAGGTAACTACTGGTCTATATATTTTCTGTTACTAAGCACCAGGTTTTCTTTTTCTAGAATTCATGTAAATGAAATCATGCAGTGTGTTCTTTTGTATATGGCTTTGTTCACTTATCAAAATGTTTTTTAGATTCATCCACACTATTGCCAGTACCAGAAGTTCATTCTTTTTATTGCAAGTATTCCATTGTATGGATTCATCATAGGTAAGGTTGATTCCATTGTATGGATTAACACTTACCTGTTGTTGGACATTTGCATTTTTTCCAGGATTTGCCATTATGTAGAAAGCTGCTATTAATTTTCATGTACAAGTCTTCATGCGAACATATGTCTTCATTTATCTTGGATACATACCTAGGACTGAGATTTCTGGGTGCTAGGGTAAATGTAAACTTTACAAGAAACTGTCAAAAATTTTCCAGAGTAGTTACGTAATTTTTTACCTCCATCGGCAATGTAAGAGATTTTCAGTTGCCACATGTCCTTGCCAATTCTTGACACTATCTTCTGAATTTTAGCCTTTCTCTTGGTGTGACGTGGTATGTGTTAGCAGTTTTACTTTGTATTGCTCTGATGACTAATGATGTGAAGTGTCTGCTCAACCATTCAGTCCATTATTTCATTGACTTTTCTGTCTTTTTAATTATTGAGTCATAAAAGTTCTATATGTATTTTACCCAAGAATCCTGTCACGTGTATCTATGGTTTTCTTCCAATCTGTGGCTAGTATCTTTTCATTTTTATTTTCTTAAAGATTATTTATTTATTTACTTGAGAGAGAGAGAGAGAGAGAGAGAATGTGCACAATGTGCACAAGCAGGGGAAGCAGCAGATAAGGAGAAGCAGACTCTCCTGCTGAGCAGGGAGCCCAAGGTGGGGCTGTCATGACCTGAGCCGAAGGCAGATACTCAACTGACTGAGCCACCCAGGCACCCCCCCCATTTTTATTTTTTAAACAGAGTTCATTTAAGGACAGAAATTTGTGAAATAATGAAATTCAATTAAAATATTTTCCTAGAAGCTTTGTAGTTTTAGCTTTTACATTTAGGTTTACGATACATGTTGGGTTAAGGTTTGAGAGTGGCGTGAGGTCATGGTTGAGGTTCACTAAAAATAAAGGATATTTAGTTGTTCTAGCACCACTGTTGAGAAAACTATCCTTTCCACCTAGATCATATTTCTATCTGTGTCAAACATTAATTGAGCATATATGGATGGATCTATTTCTGTATTCTCTATTCTTTACCATTGATCTACATGTATATCAATATCATAGATCACACTGTTTAGATTACTGCAGTTTTATAAGTTTAGAAATCAGATAGCATAAGTCTTCTAAATATTTTTTTTTGAAAAACTGTTTCAGTTATTCCAGGTCCTTTGAATTTTCATAAATTTTTAATTATTTTTTTAAATTTTCTAATTTTTAAATTAAAAAAATTGTAAAGCACACATTACACAACATTTACCACCATAATCATTTTTCCTTTTCACTTATTTTTTTAAATTCAAGTATAATTAACATGCAGTGTTCTAAGAGTTGCAGGAGTAAACTGTAGTGATTTAATAATTTTGTATATTACTCAGTGCTCATCATAAGAAGTGTACTCTTAATTCTCTTCACCTATTTCATCCATCCCCCAACCCACTTTTGTAGATAAATTAGGGGGGAAATTCAAATCTTCACAACACTGAATCATTCAATGAATAAACATCATATGTTTTTACATTGATATAGGTCTTCTTTACTTCAGTCATGTTTTATAATTTTTAGCATATAGGACCACACAAACTTTGCTAAATTTATCCCTACATATCTCATATTTTTATGCTTATGTAACTGGTGTTTTAAAATTTCAATTTCATGTGTCCTTGTTACCATAAAATGTACAATTGGCATTTTTGTATGTTGACTTTGTATCTTGTGACTTTATTAAATTAATATATTATTAGTTAATAATTTGAAACATTTTGAACAATTTGTTTGAATATGAACATTTCATCTGGGCTGCCAAATCACTGACATAAAGTCATTCAGAATATTTTCCCGTCCTTTTAATGTCTGTAGGATTTGTAGTGATGTCCTATTTTTCTACAGTTCATATTTGTTACTTGTGTCTTTCATATTACCCCCATTTCTTTGTCCCTAGTTTTTATTAATTAGATTGTGTTACATTTTATGTTGTTTTCTTTGTGAAGTAATGCTCTGGATTCATTAAGCTTTTTGGATTTGTGGGTTCATAGTTTTTATTAAACTTGGAAAAAATTGACCATATTTCTTTAAGTGTTTCTTCTACTCTCCACGTTATTCTAGGACTCTAATTATCTAGTGACTGCTTAGTATTATTCATTAGATCATTGAAGCTCTGTTCATTTCTTTCCAGCCTTTATTTTTATTTTCTCTACCCTTTAGTTTGGATAGTTTCTATTGTTATTTTTAAAGTTCACTGATCTTGTATTCTGTGGTATCTAATCTACTGTGTAATTGCCAGTGCAATGTTTTTATTTAGAGTAACATATTTTTCAATTATGTGAGTTACATTTCATTCTTTTAAAACATTTCCTTTTGTCCTCCTTGAGTTTATATATTTCTTTAAAATGTTGTACATAGTTATATAGCTATTTAAAAATCTTTGTCAGCTAGTTTTACCATCTCTGTTTTTTTTCTAGATTTTTTTATGTTCTTATTTTTCTCCTAAATATTATTCTCATATATAATTCTTGATTGGATGCTGGGTATTTAGGATATAATGTCAAGTTTCTAGATTTTGTTGTTATCATTTGAAAAGTTTTGGCTTGCAGTTAAATTTCTTATAAATCAGCTCATTCCATTAAAATTTATTTTTAAGCTTTGTTAGATTAGGTATAGAGTAGCCTTAAATATAGGGCTAGTATATTTGTGTTTATATGGTGTGACCTTCTTGGAATCTCTGCTGGGTGCCTGAGTATTCAACAAGGTCTTACCAGTCTGGTTGATTAGAACTTGAGCATAGCTCAGCCTTTTTTGAGCTCTGGGGATTGTTTAGCTTAGAGCCTCACCTTAGTATCAGCCAAAAACTCAAGGGGATCTCTTTCTATGTGTATCTCCCTCTTCTCTGATGGTTTGTCCTGTGAATTCAAGTCATGTTTGCTTCCTCAACTTTGATTTCTATCTCATCAACTCAGCGAATCCAGTTTTCTGCTATTATTTTTCTTCCCTTTAATGGAATTCAGAAGTTACTTTCTTTCAAAAGTTGGGATGATTATAGGCTTACCTTGTTTGTTTCTCTTATCTCAGAGATTGTGATTCTATGCTGTCTACTTTCAGATGTCTGACATTAGTTCTAAATTCAGTGTTTCCAATTTTCTAGTTGTTTATTGCAGGTGGGCTCTAGTAAACTCAACATGGTTAGAAGCAGAAGGCAAGTTTTTAGAGTTCTGAGACAACATAGTAGAATCTGAGCCTATGAAGGAGGCTGAGGAGAAGCCAGACAGAAAGGCAGAAATGTGAAAGAGTTTTGTATTATGGAAACCAAGAAAGGAAAGCACTTTGTTTTGTTGTTTTAGAGAGAAAGAGCATGGAGGAGGGGCAAAGGGAAAGGGAGAGAGAGAATATTAAGCAGACTACACACCCAACACAGAGCCCATCATGGTGCTTGATCTCATGACCCTGATTCATTACCTGAGCTGAAATCAAGAGTCGAATACGTAACTGACTGAGCCACCCAGGTGCCCCAGGAAAGACATTTAAGAAGAGAAGAGTATACAACTATGTGGAATACTTTGAGAGGGTCAGATGAAATTTAGATGAAAAAGTAGCCTTGAATCCAGTAACCTGGAAACCACTGGTAGATTTATAGAGATTTGTTTCCAAGGAATGGATTGGAAACTAGACTGGTAGACTGAGGGAATGAGTAGCAGGTTAGTTTATTGGCTAAAGTATTACTAGCTGTTGCAACAAATAAAATCCAAAACTTCAACACCTTCACTAAATAGAAGTTAATGTATCGTTCTTGCCATAGTTGTGTTTCTGGATGTTCCTGGTTATTGGGCAACTTTCTCTCAAGAAAGGATTCAAGGATCCAGCCACATTCTTTTTTGGTAGTATCATCTCCTAGTGGGACCTCACCATTACAGTTGTCTGTATCTAACTGGCCATAAGGGGAAGCAGCATGGGGAAGGCTACCTCCTACAGCCTTTGCCTAGAAGGTACATCCAACTTCTGCTTCTATTACATTGGTAGACTTAATAACATGGCCATACCTAGATGCAAGGAACACTGGAAATATAGCCTGGGCAGCCACCATGCTCCATAATTAGAAGACAGGTTTGACATTTGTAGGGCAACAAGCCATCTCTACCACAGTAGAGACAATGCTTTTGAGAAGTTTGCTTTGAATGACAGGAGAGTGATTGGCTCAAAGCTAGATAGAGACGAGAAGTGGAAGGCATTTCTTTTTTTAATCTGAAAGACTGAGACATGTTTTCAAGCCACTGGGAATGATCCAATTCAAGAGAGGTTAAATATACAAGAAATGTAGAGGTAAACAGAATGAATATGAAAAAAAAAAAAAAAGGCGAGGTAGGAGAGTAGGATATGCAAAGCCCAGTTTACAAGGACTGGCTTTAGGAAGGGTGAACAGCTATTCTGTTGCATCAGAAGGGGAGGACAAGAGGATGGGGGCATATGTAGGTTTTATGCCTAGTAATACAAACACTGGGAGTTCCTCTCTGTTGGTGCCTAGGTTTTTCTTTCCTAGGAATTAGGTGGTAAATTAAGGAGGAGGTATGGGACATGGGAAGTTTGAAGAGAGTGAAGGTTTAAAATTATTGTTGCCTAGCTCAGTACTTACTGTATAGTAGGTGCTTTATAAATGTTTTTTTTTGACTCTATTGATATGTGTGTTGCCTTTCCTAAGTTTTTAAGGCACCATCTAGGGATTGTCACAAATAAGCAAGGGTTCTTCCCTTCTGCCTCTGAGCAGGCACCAAAATCTTGCTGTAAATCCAGGAGCCATTGGCTGGAATTAATTATAAGGCAAGTTTTTAATTTTTTTTTTCCACACCTGGAGGAGCTTGGTTGCTGAATTCCTAAAGAATCTTGTTATAGAAATTACTCCTCTGACCTGGAACCCATGGAAATATTTTCACCTGCTGCCAGCAGCTGCAGAGGCCCTGGTCTCAGAATGGAGGTGGGGAGGCAGTGTGTTCTGAAGAGAGTCTAGTATCCAGTCGGCCGTCTGGCCTCTCTGAACCTACATGTTGAAGCCTTTGCCTTCCCCTCTCCTATCCTTTTCTGTTGCCTCCAGAATAGAGAAAACCAGACCTCAGAGTTAACAGGCACCTGCTTCCTGCTGCATGTATTTAGGATTAGGTCATGAACCTGAAATGAATGAAATAAAAGGTGGGCACTTTGCCAGAAAATAATGAATTTATAAAACAAGCGTGCTGTTGCCCTCACAAGATGGGCTCTCTGCCCCCCTCCCCATTATGGGTCCCTTCCCTCTCCACTGCCTGTCCCCTGTCCCCTACTTCTCCCACCCTCTTACCCTTTCTGCCCATTCGGCCTCCCCAGCAACCCCCCCAACCCCGTTTCTCTGCAGTCTCCCCCCTGACCCTGCAGAGGCGTGCAAGCTGGCGACCCTGCAGCCCAGGCAGCACCAGCCTTCCTGGTGCCTGCTGCTCCCTGTTATTTTCATTTCCCTGTAATTCGAGGGGACAGGTGAGATGTGCTTCAAAACACTGTAATCATATTTTAAATGGAAATGAAATGTGTGAATTAAATGTAAATTACAGTAGAATGGAAGGACAATCACTATTAGTTAAGGTCTGACACCTATTTTTGCAGACCTTTCCCAAACGCCACAACTTGTTTCCCCACATGTGTGATGAGAAGTTGTAATTATGTGGCAGCTGCTTCTGCAGTGGGGCCGACGCTAGTTACTGGATCATTTGCGCGAGGGGGTCTGGGTGTGGGGCTGCATATGTATTTTAAATAGATACGGACTGCTGTTGGTACTATAAAATTACCCAGAAGAAATGATATTTTTATACAAGGGCCGTGAAAGGAAACCTTTCTCTCTCTCTCTCTCTCTCTCTCTCTCTCTTTTTTTCCCCCCTTGGAAAGGTGAGGCAGTAATATAAAGGGACACTTTTATATAGTCAATTTATTTACGGATTCTCCATTTGCTTTTATATTGGAAAAATATGTGCTGTGCCAATGGGTTGCAATTTTGCCCTCAATCTTGGCCTGCCTGCCTCCCACCCAGTGCTGAGTGCCTCGGTGCTTCCTGGGGAGCCTGCGGTCCTCCTGTATGATCATTAGTGCAGCCTTTTTCAAGACGGTACCAGCCCTTTGCTCTAATTCCTTGTATGATGAAAGCAATAATTTTATTATCTATCTACCCACAGCCATGACAAACAGCAAAAAAGATTTAAAAAGAAAATCATTTAATCCCAATTGGTCCAGTCTCTCATTTTGCTTTATGTGGACAAAACGACTGGTTGACTGAGTGTGTTTTAAAACTTTTGGAGGCATTTCTGTGGTGTGTCGGGGAACTTTCAGAGATAAGGGCCAATCTGGATGAAAGAGATAAAGTTAGAAGTATGGGAGGATCAGTAAATGCATTAAAAAGGAATCTATTTACATGTTCATTGTTGATTCTACTCCTGTTTGCTTCAAGTAAATTCCTCTGTCTCCATCGGAGCAGTCAGCAGATAATATATGTTGAATAATCATGTGTGTCATTGAATTTTACAAATCTTGCATTTTTGAGGCAACGGAGATGCAAGCTCAGTCAATATTTAGTTCTTAGGGACACTGGCAATTAAGGTGTAATGTCTAGCTTGTGATTAGCAAAGGTTCTACCTTGAAGATTCTCTGGAATCTGGCCAATTGTCCCATTTGCACTTGACCTCAGAAGAGCTCTTCCCCCATGATCCTCTCCTGGACCACCAGCAAGGGCCGCAGAACCGCCCAGAACCAGGCTCCACATCACTGCCTGAGCTCACATTGTAAATGAAGCTCTGACCATGGCACTTGCTGCACTGGTGAGAACATTTGGGAGCCTTCGTGAGACAGAGTCGGGGTTCCTGTTACAGCTCCCAATGCTCCAGGCACTTTTCCTCTGTTCCAGCCAATTCTTCTTTAAATGTCTGCTCCCATGTTCTCTGCCTGGTAATCCCACTTACCTTGAAAGCTTCTCAGACTTCTTGGGGCAAAGCTTTCCCAAAGCCCTGAAGTCCAAACCATGTCCTTGGTGACTATGTCCGGCATGCTGTGCCCATTACACTGGATTATTACTGACTTTATACATACCTACCTCCAGACTGGCATCAAAATGCCCTGCACAGCTTGACAGCAAACCAGGAGAAGCCTACTGGATGATGGCTGCTTCTCTTTGCAAAGTTGAGGTGTTAAAATAAATAAACTTGAATATAGGCCAATTTTTGAATTCCCTAACAGCTTTCTTCTTCTGCTGACATCATCCATCTTCATTTTAAAATAAAACATAAAACTGCTGTATATAACAAAATGTAAACCACATCGGGCATCTTCCTTTTGATTGCATTATATCTACCATCACCTTGTTTACGTTCATGTGGAAATAAAATTAGGTGGCAGCATGTGTTCTAAGTGCAAATCTGATTGTGGCGCTTGCTTCCCTGCCTCTGGCTTGGTGATAGAAAGGGTGGTTAGAAGGAGCAAAAGGGCAAAAGGGAAATTTTCATGACTTTACAGAGACAGTGTGATATTGTGATTTATAGTAAGAAATACACATTCGTTCTTCATCCTGTTTTTGGCACAGAGCTCCCCAAGCCATTAGAATTTGTCTTTTGTTGTGCAGCTGAGGTGACATTTGCACTGCACCGAAAGATGGGGGGTGTCAGAATAGCCAACCAGGTGATTAGAGGGTTAGAATGTTCAGCTCCATCCTTGACCTCCTTGGAGGGGAGAAGAACTAGAGATTGAGTTCCATCAATAGCCAATGACTTAATCAATCACGCCTATGTAATGAAGCTTCATACAAATCCAAAGAACAGGGTTCAGAGGGTTTCCAGGTTGGTAAACATGTAGAGGTGCCGGGAGAGCACACAGCCAGAGAGGGCATGAAGCTCTGAACCCTTTCCCCATAGCTCACTCTATCCTATGCTTCTCTTCCACCTGGTGGTTCTTGAGTTATACTCTATTATAATATACCGGTGATCTAGTATCTAAAATGTTTCTCTGAGTTCTGTGAGCCACTCTAGCCAATTAATCGAACCCAAGGAGGAGAACATTGGAACCTTGAATCTATAGCCAATAGATCAGAAGCAGAGCTGACAACCTGGAATGGTGACTGACATCAGAAGTGTGGAGGGGAGGCAGTCTTCTTGGACTAAATCCTTAATCTGGGGGACCTGACACTATGTCCAGGTAGACAGTGTCCAAATTGAGTTGAATTGTAGGACACCCAATGGGTGTCACAGAACTGCTTGGTGGCAGAGAAGAACCCCACACATTGTAACTGGTGAGCAGAATCATGACATAGTTAACAGGAAAGGGTAGACGTTTCGGAGCCCCCTTCAAGTCTACTTATTTCTATCCTATAAAATAGAGAAGGTGTTAGTATTTCAATTGTATAAGTGAGGAAACTGAGGCTGATACAAACCAGAGAAATTGAGACAATGAAACATTAGATGGTATGTTCAGAGTAACAGTAACAGAGTTAGCCAGAAGCCCTGGAGCTCATAATTCCCTGGAGTAGCCTGGAGTTCTTGTAGGCTATGGCATGCCTAACAGGTATCAAAGAAGCCAAGTTGTTTGGAGTCCAACAGATTTGGCGAGTATTCTAGACAAGCCATTATTCCTATGCAATTTATTATTAAGAATCCTGGATATTTCCACAGAAGACAGTAATTCTGATTGAGATTAACTTGGGGTACTAGGATGAGGTGTGATGGGGTGGGAACTGCCCCTGTTTGAAAGCCACACCACACATTAGAAAGTGAGTGGCCAAATGTCCTTCTGACCTGCACTAGAAGTTAAAGAAGTTCAACCAACCACCCCTCCCCACCCCAGAAAACTCAACCACTAGATCAGCTCTTTCTGTTAATACATCTAGACGGCCTCTGCAAACCTGGGATTTATGCTGGTAAACTTGGGTCTCGTCAGGGCCCAGCTCAATTTGTGCAGAAATTCCACCAACAGTGGAGAGTTGATTTAATGTCAGAAAAGGGTGTTTGAAACAAGTGCGTTTTCCTTTACGAGTCTTTTAACATCAGGAGAGAAATACAGCTGATTGCAATTGATTTGTGTATGTGGCTCTTTGTGTGAAGTGTCATAGTATGTTTTATAGAAAGAGGGAAACAAAGAAGAAGAAGGGAGAGAAATCGCTGCCCTCCAAGATGCAGGGCGGAGCACGAGAAGGCTCATCTTGCACAACACCCTTTGGCCCTCCTGGTGTCTGGCTGGGATTCCTGCTCCGTCACTTTTTGCTGTGTGACCCTGGCAAGTTGCTTAAGGTCTCTGAGCCTTGGTTTCTACGTTTGTGAAAGGGGAAGTACTATAGTCACAATCCCATAGGCTGTGGGGAAGGTCAAATCGGTGCAGCTGGAAGGGAGGACAGTGCCTGCCAGATTGTTGGTGCTCAATAAATGATGGCAAAAAGAAAAAACACTGGGGGCCCTGGGCTGCTGTGAACCCACAAAGTCAAGGCCCCAGGGAAGTCTTTCTGAAGTCAGCTGTCAAACTCCCCCTCACTCCCCTGGAACTGAATCTGTGAAAGCTGTGAATGGGGGCCCTCCAGGCTCTCGGCGGTTCTCCATGCTCCCAACCTCCACTTCATCTGCCTCCCTGAAAGCAACTTCAGGGAAAGGGCTTTACCAGAGCCCACTGTGCTGAAGTATCACAGTCTAATGACCATTTAGAGTGTGTCCCATTTGGGAGACCCACAGAGCATTTATGGTTTAAGACACTGCCATCCATATGACTCACTGAATCATCTTGACAACTCCACAAGTTGTACAGGTGGGCCCCGACTTACTAGGGTTTGGCTTATGATTTTTCAACTTGAGGATGGTGTGAAAGCCACACACATTCAGTAGAAACCATCCATGGAGTTTTGAGTTCTGGTCCTTTCCCAGGATAGCCGTAGGCAGGACAAGCCTCTCTGGTGATGCTGGGTGGCAGCGGGGAGCCACAGGTCTTGGTCAGCCAGGCAATCACGAGGGTGGACTACCCGTACCCTGGCAACCGCTCTGTTTCTCTCTTTCGGTACAGTGTTCGATATATCACAGGAGATATTCAACACTTTGTTATGAAATAGGCCTCGTGTTCAGTGATTTTGCCCAACTGTAGGCTAATAGAAGTGCTCGGAGCACGTTTAAGGGCAGCTCAGCTAAGCCCTAATGTCTAGTAGGTTTGGTGTATTAAGTGCATTCTGACTTCCGATGGTTTCAAATTATGATGGGTTTACTGGGGCATAACTCAATTGTAAGTCAAAGAAGATCTGTATAAGACAGGTGTTATTTATCTTATTTTAAAATGAAATATAGGCATAGAAAAGTTAAGTAAGCTCACAATTCATATTTTTGTTTCACATGTATAGTTTCATACATAAATGCCTGACTAAAAATTGCACAATTAATGAAGTAAGGATTTAACACTTGGCTTTACATTTTTCTGACTCTGGATATTAGTATATTTTTATTTGTTTGTTTGTTTGTTTATTTATTTATTTATTTATTTAAGATTTTATTTACTTGAGAGACAGAGACAGAGACAGAGACAGCTCATGGCAGGGGGAGAGCAGAAGAGAGGGAGAGGCAGGTTCCCTGCTGTGCAGGGAGCAGATGCCGGGCTTGATCCCAGGACCCTGAGATCACGACCTGAGCCAAAGGCAGATGCTTAGCCAACTGAGCCACCCAGGCATCCCTGAACTTTAGTGTATTTTAAAAGAAAGAATTTTAAGGCAAAGAAAAGACTAATTGTGGAATTTCAGCATAAGCCAATAAATCAAGGAGTGGGACTACTCTGTTGGGAGGTGTAGTAGAGGGTTTTTGCGGTGTCTCTGCTTTCACATTCTTCAGAAGCCTGGTTGTCTCTGGGGAAGGCCTAGTCCTGCCCAATGTATATAATAGGAAAAATTTCAACTTTTTCTTGGTGGTGAGCTTTCTTAATGTGCCTGTATATTCCTTCACTATCTTTTCCACTAAAATGGCTGTGTGAATCCACAAAGTCAAGGCCCCTGGGGAAGTCTTTCAGAAGTCAGCTTTTAAACTCCCCCTCACTCCCCTGGGACTGAATCTGTGAGAGCTGTGAATGGGGGCTCCAGGCTCTCTGCCTGTTGCCCATGCTCCCAACCTCCACTTCATCTGCCTCCCTGAAAGCAACTTCCAGGAAAGGGCTTTACCAGAGGTTGTGCTGAAGTATCACAGTCTAATAAAGTTATCCCAAAACATAGCAACTGAAGCCAAATGCATTCATTATCTGGTAGTTTCTGTGGGTCAGGATTCCAAGCACCATTTGGATGGGCCTTTTGCCTCTTGTTCTCTCAGAAGCCTGTGTGGTCAAGGTGTTGGCTGGGACTGCAGTCATCTTAAAGCTCAACTTGGGAGTGGATTCACCTTCAAACTCATCAAGTTGTTGGCAGAACTCAGTTCCTCGCTGGCTATTGGCTGGGGTTTCCCTCAGTCCCTTGTTAGGGGAGTTTCTCCAGAGGGCAGCTCATGACATGGTATTTTGCTTCATCTGAGTGAGAGAATGAGAAAGCGAACAAGACAGGACTTACAGCCTTTGTGAGGTTAATCTCTGAGGTGACATGCCATTACTTTTGCTGTATGCTCTTCACTGAAAGTGAGTCACCAGGTCCAGGCAGCACTTAAGAGACTTTACAAGGGTACACCTACAAGGAGGTGGGGCTCACTGGGATCATTCTAGAAGTCTGTTGACCACAATGCCTTTTGTAGGGACCAGAACCAGCCCTCAGGACCAGAAACAACCTCTAACAACTTCCTTTTCTTATTTCTTATTTTTTCTCTTGAACTCAGTAGTATCGCCTAACCCTTTGTGGTAGCGGTTGTCAGGGCGTTGTCTGGAGCCAAACCCCTAGCCAGCTGACTGGGTAATGGAACAAACCGAATTAAATCTAAGCTACATGTAACTGGAACCCATGTCTTGGCTGCGATGAATGAGAATGAGCACACTTCAGGATGGGGCAAGTCTTTGCTTCTTTGTTCTTTCCTTTACTCAAGTGGTTGTGATGATGCGTGAAACTACAGGACATGCTTTTCCAAAACAATGATTGATAGAGACTCTCCTGTTCCGGTCCTAGGGCCCCCTGCGAAGGTAGGGGGGCCTCAGAATCCAGAGCAGGGATGCTGCAGTCCGCTGGGCAGTCCCCAGGGGGCAGCATCCCTGAACACAGAAGGTTTGCCCTGGGCCCCAGCTCCCGGCTGCCTGGAAACAGGAGCCTGTTGTTTCCCAAGAACGTCGGGTCCCATGTGTGCAGAACCGTGCCTTGGCTTTGGCGAGTCCATTTTATTTCCACTCCTTTAATTGCTTCTCTCAGCTGTTTGTTTTATGAGGCGCTAGTTTCATTAGGCTCCTAAGCGCACGTGCTAGCTCAATGCACTCCAGCCTTGGGTTGACATTGAGTTTTCTCCTCAAAGTACCAGGTGCTGCTGAGAACATATAGGACCCTGATATCACCCTCTTGAAGTTGAGTCGTGGCCTAGGTGGCCTCGCCCGGGACCGGAAAGTTCATCAAGCTTTTGTCTGAATTGGTGTGACTCTCTTAAGTAAAAGCCCCTGGTGGTTCTCTGTTTGCAGGAAATGCCAAGCTTGTGGGCATGAACACGAGTCCTTCACAGCCTGGCCCCATCTGCCTCCCCATGGGCCTCTCCAGCTGCTTTTCTGGATCTCCTCCTGTCCACACAACACCTGGGATCTTAGACCACTTGCAGACTCTTTCTTTTTTCCTGCTTTTCCCTCGCAGTGGGAAGAATATGCTCCCACCCTGATCCCCTCTGCCCTCTCTGCATGGCAATCTCCTACCCATCTTCCAGGGCCCCACTTGGTCAAATGCCAACTCCACTTGGTCACTTCCTGACCTCCTCCTCTACTCTGGGTTAGAACTCGTGCATATATAGCAGCTGCCATGAGCACCCCACCCAATTTCCCCTTGGCATTTATCATTTTTTTAAAAAAAGTAATTTCTGCATCCAAAATGGGGCTCAAACTCTCGACCCTGAGATCAAGAGTCACATGCTCTTCCAATTGAGCCAGTCAGGTGCCCCACCCCAAATACATAATTTTTTATTTTATTTATTTTCTTAAAACATTTTATTTATTTATTTATTTATTTATTTATTTATTTATTTATTTATTTATTCATGAGAGACACACAGAGAGGCAGAGACACAGGCAGAGGGAGAAGCAGGTTCCCTGCGGGTAGCCCAATGTGGTACTTGATTCCAGGACCCCGAGATCACGACCTGAGACAAAGGGAGACCCTCAACCACTGAGTTGCCCAGGTGCACCCACCACGTTTGGACACACCAGCTTGACTTCCTATTGCCAGAACCTGGAACTCTTTATCTGGGGGCTTTGTCGGCCCTGCTCATGTGAGGGAAGGCTGGGAATGTTGGAGTCATGCCCCTAGAGCGGCCCTCTTGCAATAAACAGTGGGAGGTGGTGAACAAACACCACAGCTCCCTCACCCTTTGGGCAGGGCATTTCTGAGGCATTTCTCTACAACAGCCCCTGGGAGTCTCCCACAGAATGAAGCTCTACTTGCCCATGGAAGTAACTGGTTGATAACATGTCCCTCAGTGGTTCTTTCCCCCTCCTCTCATGTCCCCACTTGCCCTCTCACTGTAATCTCTATTCACCGCTGCCCCCACCCCTATATATATTGTGCATTAATGCTGTGCCCCATACATATAAGCATGTGCATTCCCACCACCTGCCAATAATGACTTTGTACTTGAATGTTTGCCTCAGGATCTGCTTCCGGGGGTCCCAACTAAGACAGAGAGCCCTTTATTTGTGTTTGTGCTCTGTCTACCCATTTGCTACAGCCCATATTACAAGGACTGTGTGTTGCCATGGTGTCCCTTCTCCAGAGTGAGCTCCTTGAGGACAAGAACTGTGTCTTCCTTCTCCCCATTCTGCACACCGAGTGCAGTGTCTGGCACATTTCCAGTGCTCATGCTTTTGTAGAATTGATTCTCTTGTGCTCATTTTCCTGTTTTTCAATTTTCCTGTTTTCCTGTAGCTGGTAGAGTTGATTTTATTTTATTTTTAAAACTATTTTATTTATTTATTCATGAGAGACACACAGAGAGAGGCAGAGACACAGGCAGAGGGAGAGGCAGGCTCCATGCAGGGAGTCCGATGTGGGACTCAATCCCGGGACTCCGAGACCACGCCCTGAGCCAAAGGCAGATGCTCAACTGCTGAGCCACCCAGCCATCCCAAGCTGGTGGAGTTTAGATCTTTTTTTGCACCAAGGGATGAAGTGACCAGCCAGACCATCTTGGCATCCCTGGCTACTGTGGGCTCTGCCCCTCTTGTGGCTCTTTGTAGCAAGAAGTTTGCCCAGAGGGTTGTGAGTCAGGTGACAAGTGAAGCCCCACAGTGACCACTCTTTGGCAGGCTGTGAGATTGCATTTTGCTTTTTTGTGTGGTTCCACTGGTCTTGATTTGGTCCAGACAACATCTGCTCCTGTTTCTTTTATCCTGACTCTATTGTTCCAAATGAGATATTGGGAGGAGCACAAATGAGTTATTGGAAATAAAATACCATGCTGCAAAGTGCTCAAGTCCCAGGGCCAGAAGGACCGATCCGCCCTGCTATCCCGGGGCTACCTTAGACGTCTGCTCAGGTACTCTCACATCTGTTCCCTGGCCAAGTCAGAATTTCTCACCCTGCATGACAGAAGAGTAGAAGGGTGCAGATTGACACACTGGAAGGCTGAGTAAGATTCTCAGAACAAAGTCTTTCCTACAATATTATTATTATTATTATTATTATTATTATTATTATTATTACACTGTCATGATCTTGTTCAGTTTTGTCTATAATTACTTTATTTTCAGGGTGAGAGAGGAAAAGGGACCAGGAAGTGTTCACCAGGTGAGGCACCATACTCTTTTGTGTTAAGTGCATCTTTACAAAGGACAAAACCCCAACCGCAGTGCAGGGAGCATTTGGGGGCTATTGGCTGAGCTCCACAGTTGAGAGGCAATCATCTGAAGTTGGCAAGCAGGCTGGGTGCCCTATTGGCTAGCCTCTGTCATCCTGTTGGAGCCTGATGTGCCCCACTTGCCTCACAGGCTTGACAATGTGTCTGATGGGGCAGGAAGGTGATAATAAGACTCTTAGCACCACTGATTATACCCCTCTTGTTTCCATTCCTTTGGTCCCTGGAAAGTTAATACTGTGGGCCTTTCACTTGGAAGGAGCTCAACTGGGTTATTCCCTGGAAGTAGATCCCTGGTTCAGAGGGTAATATATATATATACATATATATATAATTTTATACATATTTATATATAAATATAATTATATACATAAATTTTTATAAAAATTATAAATATAATTTATATATTTAATATATAAATATTATATATATTTTATCAGTAGGTCCTTAATGCACTGTTGTGGCCTTGGGCACACTGAAAAGAAAAATAGTACGGGGCATGAGGGTGTAAGGTGGCCCGTAGTTTTTTCTAGGGGACTATGCTTTGTTCTAAGATATATCTTTCTTAGTTTATTAGAATTAAGATATCTTCCTTTATGAGTGAAAATATATGGTAGGATTTTTGTTGAATCTTCTCACTTGGTTAAATAAAAAACTGGCAACAACCCCATCATTTTTAACGTCCTCTTTTAAAAATATACTTTTTATATATCTGTGATATACAAGAGACAGGGAGCTGATACAGGGGACAGATTAAACACTTGATGAGTCCTCACCTAATCTTGATTGCTGTATTTTGTGTGAAAGAGTATACTTTGCCACAGATGCCTGGCTTTCCTGTCTGCAAAAGGGGGGCAGAGACCAGGCTGTCTAGTTTTATGGAGATCAACTGAGAAGATGACTGAGATAAGAAGAGCCCATGAGAACTGAGGTTGGCTGAAAAATGGTCTCCAAAAGAGATCTACTTCCTAATCCATGGAACCTGTGCTGGTCACCGTATGTGGAAACAAAATGGGGGGAGGTGTCTTTGCAGATGTGATTAAGTTAAGGATCTCGAGAGGGGGAAACTGTCCTGCATTATCCACATGGACTCTAAATAAAATCACACATAGCCTTATAAAAGGGAGGAGAAGGAGACTGAGACACAGAGGAGAGGGAGATATGAAAGCAGAGCAGAGAGAGATTGGAAGATACTGTCTCTGAAGACTGGAGTGATGTGGTCACAAGCCAAGGAATGCCAAGGACTCCCAGAAGCCATGACAGGAAGGGGAATGGATTCTGCCCTTGGACTTCTGGAGAACATGGCCCTTTTGACATCTTGATTTCTGCCCAGTGATACCAACCTTGACATTCACATTCTATGAGAAAATAGTTTCTGTTGTTTTAAGCCATCAACTTTGTGGTCATTTATCACAACAGTCCTAGGTGACTAACAACAGGATTCCGGACTCTTTTAAGCTCCTTTAGGCTAGGGATTAATCCTACGTTTTTTTTTTCACTGCCCCTATAATGCCTGTCCTCAGCGTGGACATACTTAGCTGCCCATGCCTATAGATGGTGATGACTTGGCACCGTTCTGCTATTTAATGGCAAATCTTCAGAGTCTTCTCTTTTAGGGCCTACAAATACTTCCTGCTAACCTGGATTGTTGGGGACATGTGCCCATGGCTCTTTCTCAATTTCATTTCTGTAAACATCAGACTGTCTCCTTGACGTGACACAGAGATATTCTTTCCAAGGCAGTGGTTAAGACTCGAAGGAGCCATATTTTTTAGTAGAATGAGAAATAGGATTCCATGCCCTGTCCCCCTTCTAAACAGTGCTGTGAAAGCATACCTTTGCTTGGTTCAGGTCCCTTCTGAGTACGAATTTGTTTCCTGTTTTGCTTTTCAACCCAGTAAGTAACTGTGAGGGCTTGAATTTCATCTCTCTCATGTTGGAAGTCCTAACCTCCAAATGTGACCTTATTTGGAAATAGGGCCACTGCCCTTGTTATCAGTCAAGATAAAATAATTAGGGTCTGCCCTAACCCAGTGTGACAGGCAGCCTTACGAAAAGGGGACATTTGAACAAAGACACACAGACCCAGGGGGAACATCAGAGATGGGGTAACACATCTACAAGTCAAGTAGCACCACAGATGGCCAGCCAACCAGGCAAATCTGGGGGAGAGGCTTGGGGCAGATCCCCATCTCCCAGTGTTAGGATGAACCAAGTTGGCAGGTACTCTGATCTTGGACTCCTGACTTCCAGAACTTTCAGACAATACACTGCTGTCATTCAAGCTGCTCAGTGTGTGGTACTTTGTTATGGCCTGAGTCAACGAGTACAGTAACTCCAGCCCCCGCGTTACGCCTCTTGTAGTGAGCAGCTAAACGTAAGCAAGTGAGGGAGCACGAGCACTAGTGTGCAGGGCGGGAGTGAGGTGAGGCCTTGATGTCTGAGTAGCAATCCCTCCACATCCAGCAATTTGTCTGGTGCCTGCGATAAGAGGATCCGTGGAGTCTCACAGCCACCTCCCCGGCCTAATCCCTCCCTGGGGATCCAGCCTCTCCCTCCGAATGGGGTCAGTGAAGGAAAGGCGGTTCAGTCCTGCCTTGCAGGTGGCCCTCCCCTCCCCTCTCCCTCTGGTCGCTCCCCCTTCCCCCCGTTGTTTCCAAGTGCCCAGCCTTGTCAGAAGAGAGGGGACCATCTGGTTAGTCCTTGTTTACTGCACACCCTGCCAGTTTGAGCTTATTAATCATATTTACCCAAGTATCTTAATTACTCCCTGTCTAGCAACTTGCTTTGCACTCAGCTGTTGACCTCTCTTTTTTTTATTCCTTTCTATCATTAATCACAGGAGCAGCGCGCGTACAGGAATTCCTGCCGCTTGGATTCCGCTGGCACCGCTACCACTCCCCGAGAGGAGCGGCTGGAGTTCACGGCTGGTTCCTGACAAACTTCCTAATTAATCTGCTGAAGATCAGAGGAGGACTAATAGGAGCTGAAGACTGTGCTGGGCCCGTCCCTCCGCCCTTTCCCCGGGTGTGTGCGTGCGTGTGCGCGCCTGTGCACGCTTGCAGGGCTGAGCTCGGCAGGAGGCAGAGCCTCAGCGGCGACTCAGCACAATAGCCCTCCTGCTGCTGCCACCTACCTTCCCTGCTGTGGGAGAAGGACTTTTGTCCTCTTGCTTGCAAGTTTGGAGGAGCGCCCCCCCCTTCTGCTGTCAGGTGCGCGGTGGGAGGACCCCGTCCAGCCACCCTTGCCGCGGGCCGGAGCTGGGGCCCGGCGCAGGCAGGAGCTTCTCCCTCGCGGAGGGTGGATTCGAGCTTCCTCCCGGGGCCCCCCGGACCCGCGGGCCCAGGGGCGGCGAGGCAGCGGGACGGCGGGGAACAGCCCGCGGAGCACAGGCGGGCACAGCGAGGGCAGCGCCCCTGGTGGGCCGGCCCGGGCCCTCGCAGGCCCCGCGCGCCCTCGCTTCCCTTCGGCGGGAGGCAGGGGTGCGGCAGGGCCCGCGTCTCCAGGCCGGGAGACACCATTAAGGAGCATAATTTGTTGATCCAGGCTCTCCTTGCGTTTCAGTGCAGAGTGGCATCGTTTTCTTTATGACCTCGTAAAGTCACAGCCGAGAGGCCGATTTGGAAAACAAACTGCCTCAGGTTGACAGATAATTAGATACAGGGGACATATTATATGCCTTTGCATATAAATGTGCTCCGAGGCGTGTTGGTTCATCTGAAGTTGAGGTTAAAGGCGCGCCAGGTATTCCTGACACATCAGGATATATATTTTCATACGGTCTCGGGCGCTGTGTTGGTTTTATAGCCCTTTCATCCTGGCGCTGACTGATGGGGAGCAAGCGCGAGCCCACTTCCAGGAGCGCGGCTGCGGCGGCCCCAGGAGCCTGGGGAGCCCTCCCCCGCCCCCCCGCCCTCCCCCAGCCCTCCCCCAGCCCTCCCTCTGCCCCGCCCCGCCCCGCCCCCGCCGCTGCCCCAGGGGCAGTTCTTGGGCTCCCAGCTCCCACGCTGCGCGAAGGGCCAGTGGCCAGCTGGGGGCGGTGTGGGGGGCACGGGGTAGGCAGGATCCATTTATCTTTTCTTCTCCCCCAATATATTTTTTTTTTTTTTGCATTCTGATGAGTCCAATTGGTTATAAAATAGGAGCCTGTCAAGACTGGGCCAGACCCCGGTGGCATTCTCTCCTAGGGGCAAGGAAAGTGATGGGAGTGAGTGAGTGAGCGGCTCTTTTCCAGAAGGTTCTGTGGACTGTGGGGTCTGCAGTGTGGCAGCTCGGCCGTGCTGGGAAAACTCCCCTTTCCCCTGGATCCGGTCTGGGGGAGCAGAGCCAGAGTCTGGGGCCAACCCGAGGAGGTTGGTTCTGACTTTCCCCTGCAGCTTCAGGTGGCTGGGCTGGGGACATGTGTCCCTGCACACAAAGTTCCAGGCAAATTCATCCCCACCAAAATGTAAAGAGCTTAATTTAATGCCCTTTGGGAGTAATTTCAATTTAAAAGTGGCATTACAGCCAGTGGCTGAAAGAATGGTTTAGCGGTTAGTCATCTTCCGTTTGGGCAAGTCACTTAATCTCTTGGAGTCTGTTGCTTCATCTTAAAATATGAATAAGGAGTAGTAGTCACCTTATAACATTGAGGAGATTAACTTAGATAACACTTGTCGCACAGCGCTTCACGCAGAGTACCTAGTCCGTGTTAACTGTTTTTAATGATGAAGATTAACAGAGCTCATCCTCATAAAACAAGATCAGAGAGGAGAGTGGCTCGGCCCCAAGGAAGGGGCTGTGGGACAGGCCTGTCCTCAGCACAGTGTGGAGGTGGCAGCTGGCTGGTGAGCTGGAAGGAGCCCTGATTCTTGGGAGGTCTGGTGCCGGCTCTGCCTCTGATTAGCTGTGTAATCCCGGGCATTTCACTCACTCTCTCCCACTCATTAGGCTTCTCATCCGTAAAATGAGGGGCCCTCTGGGGGCCGCGGGGGCCAGCGGCTGACCCCCGGCTGGCGGGTGGGGTGGGCCTGGGGGTGGGGCACTCTCCTGTCCTCTGCCTGGCCTCTGCGAGGCCTGCTGTCATCCTGGCTTCTGGAACAGGCCTGCAGGGTTTTTCAGGCCGAATTAGAGGGCCGGGGGCACCTATTAAGACTTCAGGGAGATGGTTGAACAGTTCTCAGCTTGAAAGGATCCTCCTCCTTAAATCTTGCCAGGGGTCTATTAGAAAAGGACAGAGGGGGAGGGAATGAAAGGAGAGAGAGAGAAGAAGAGAGACAGAGAAAAGGAAGGAGAGGGAAAGATAATAAACCCCATAGGCCAGCCCTAAGGCCTGTTGAAGGAGATGGCATAAATAGAGTTGCTGTCACTTTGATGAATTAAATCCTCTGTTAATTAGGATGCATCGATTTAAGGGTTGTCCAAGCAGATAGTCCTTTCCCCCTTCCCAGCAAGTCACCGCAGAGGGAGGAAGCCAGAGAGGGATGGCTTTCTGTGTTCCTTGCCTGATTGTGGGTTTCTCTAGCAGGCTTCATTAATTAGCCCAGAACATCGTCACTCCACTTTTCTCGGGGTGCCATTCTTCTTCTTCTTTTTTTTTTTTTTTGGTTGCATCTTGGCAGTGGACTCCACAGGAGCTTTCTGGAGAAAAGACTGCCTTTGAACCCTACTCTTCCTGGAATACCGCTCCACAGGGTGGTCTGTTGATTTGGAAAGGGTCAGGAAAGGGTGAGTGGTCGGGTGGAAGGACATATATGTTGATCTCTGGGCCTGAGAGACAGTGTCAGGGATGATTGAAAGTCAGCAGGGCAGCTCACATCCAGCTCTGAGTTGACCCGATGTCAAAGGGACTCTCCGTATTGCCCTGGGAGGTCACTAAAACCTCAGAAAGAGAACAGAGTGAGGGTGCCTGTCTTGCTCTGTGGGAAGCCCTCTCTCTGGAGCCCTAGTTTCCTGGAGCCATCACTGGGCTGGCTGGCTGGAAGCCATCCTTGTAAATCACCCAGCTGTCCCTTAGGGCAAATCGCATTGGGTCCCAGGAATCTGAAGTTCCAGTGGCCTGTTCTGGATTCCATTTCCAAAAATGAAAAGACATCGTTCACGAGGACTCGTAAAATCTGAGTGTAGATTGAGTATTCCCTGAGTATTAATGGTTCAGCATTTTATAATACTGGATTAATGAGTGAAAATACCTTGGAGGAGCAAGACCTAAAATCAGCAAAGTGATTCATCTTCATTTGACCCCTTAGCTCCCCAGGGGGCCATGACTCAGGCCAAGGAATCATGTTCCTCAGGGCCTGGAGGACACCATAGAGATGAGCTTCTCAATGGCTTCCTTTTGATTCAACTTCCAGAGTTGTTTTATAAACAAAACAGAGTCTGTAAGAGAAGTCTCTCAGGTTTGGTCTTTCCTATCAAAACTCTAAAAATCCTGGTGTGACTAAAGGAAGGGAACTCTCACGTAGACTCTCCCTTGATTCCCCACAGCCCCATATATACTTATATGCATGCATCCTCATGCTCATGCAGAAAATGTCTTTCTGGAATTGCCTCCGCAGTTGAGTGAGAAAAGAGTTTCCTTGGTAAAAAGAAAAAAAAAAAAAAAAAGAATTTCTTTCCTTGGTTTGAGGAAGAAGAATAAACTCATAAGATGGAACCGTGTGCTTGAGTGTGTTCAGAATTGTAGACTCGCTGACTCTTACCCAGCTGAGAGGATTTGCTCTGTTTCTGCCCTGGGTCTCAGATCACACGTTTCCCTGGCTGCAACAGGAGAATCTCTACCTGGATCATCTGATCACAGGCCAGAATCTCTCTGTTCCCCCATTGTCCTCTGTAAGGGGGTCTGTTGGGGCCACAGCGCTGAGGTTCCCACTCCTGGGGAACCTGCCTTTTCCCTTCTCTGTTTCCAGGCCAAAGGGGATCTGCAAGGGAGGGGTCAAATTTGTCTTAGCAGGTTGGGCAAGCCAAAGGAAAGAGGTGGAGAGAGGGAGGAGAGGGAGCAAGACAAAAATTGGAAACAGAGAAAATAACTAGAAAGAAAGAAGGAAAAATGCAAGAGGCCGAGGCAAGAAGAGAGAAGAGGAAGAGAAAAGATATTGCCAAAGAGGAAGTGAGCGTGCAGGCGGGAGGTAGAGAAGAAGCAAGGAGAAAGGAGTGGAGAGGCGAGAGAATGGATGGCATGTTGGGGGGAGGCCCGAGACTGGAAATCAGAAGGAAGAGAAGGGATCAAGCAGGTGCTAGGAACAAAAAGGGGGGGGGGCGTTGGTTGGGAGGGGGCGAGAGAGGAAGGCAAGGAAGAGGAGAGCAGCCAGGGGGTGGAGGAAGAGGGGGAGCGAGAAAGTGCTGTGCTGTGTGGATTATTGTGTGTTTGTCATCTGGAATGGTATAAGCTGTAGGTACAGCATCTCCTGCCCATGATTTATGGTCCCTGTCAGGCAGGGAGCGCGCTTTGTCTGCTGTAGCGTGGAGGATGAATGCATTGCTGTCATCCCAGCCTGGCCAGCCTTTCTCTCTCTCTGCTCCGAACGCTCGCTCCCCATTTCACGCCAGTGAACATAAACAATCTTTTGTAAACCTGACAGTCACACTTGCTTCTTTGGAAACATAAAGCAGAAATGTATGACTCGGCTTTCATTACCCAATTTCCTACGCTATATAAAAACACTCAGGAAAGACATGTAAGTGGTCACGAAACCTGGGAAATTGGAAGTGTCCTGGAGGGGGAAAGAAGAAAAAAAGGTGGACGGGGGAGGAGGGGAGTTTGGGGGGTGGGACACTGGTGAGGAGAGGAGATGATGTGTCTAACCCCACCACATCCTTCCCAGAAAATGCTGTCTGATAAACTGGGCCATCCAGACACATAATTATATTATGTTTCTGAATAATAGACATTTCCTGCCTGAAATGTTGCTTTTTTCCCCCCCCTCCCTCCCTCCTTTTAACCCAGAGTGCAGTAATGAAACAGTCTTGAGATCAAAGCTGGCTGATAATGTTGCTTTGTTTTTTTTCTCCTCTTTCTGCTTTGCATTTTTCTTCTCTACTAGCCATTCGGCTAACTCCACTGAGTCAAAAGTGTAACTTATTTTTAAAGAGCTATTAGGGTGCAGATTGCAGTAACGTCTCTTAGCTGGAATGTCTCAGCTGGGACATTGAGACCCGGTGGAGAATCTGTATCCATCCTTGAGTCCTCGAGCCTCACCGGCCAGAGCAGGTAAAGGCTGCCCGTTAGGACCTAGGGCTGGCGGGAGGCTCCAAGACACGCTAGCGGCTGGCCTAGAAGCCACTGGACACCTTCCCAGGCTTTTCTTCTGAGATGGATGACTTCTCTTCCTGCCTTCAGTTATATTCAGTTGTAGTCTCCTATCCAGTAGAGGGCAGAGGACCCAGAGGTGCTCTGGTCACTTCCATTGTGCTGGGGTCCTGGCATCTAAAGTCTGGCATACAGAGTTCCTGGTGAGGTTACTTTGGTGGCATTTTAGGCCAGTGAGGTTCCTGACTGTGGATCTGTGAAATGAGAGCTGTTCATAATTACTGTAATCGCCTCCTTCTTTCAGACCAAAATCTTTGAGAGGCATGTGAGTTGCTTTAATTTCTTCCACTGTCTGCTTTTGAACATAAGAGGGCCTTGGAGTATCTACTGAAGAGTAGAGCACAGTTTCATGGACTGGAATATTATAATTCAAAATTATTTTGAATACCTACTAGGTGCCCACACTATATTAAGGTCTATAAAGTGCATGCTCTCAAAATGGTTTTTGTTTAATTGGAAAGGTTGTGATATATAGAGGTAGAGAGCTTGACCAGAAAGATCTAATTTAGACATGCATGCCTCCTTTTCTTCTCTCTCTCCCACCCCATCCATGCCCAAGTTTATTCATTATTCTTCCAAGATTGTACTCTTATTGACCTCCTCCATAAAAACCTTCTGCTCTCTGCAACCCCTGGTGAGTGGTCCGTCCCCCCCCAAATGTCCAGAACTTATTGTCTGTTCCTCATCTGTGGTGATTAATCATATGCTGTCTTGTGCTATTCTCACATTGTTTTCACGTCTTTGTGCGTACTGTCCCTTGGGGTCGAGATTTTCATCATGTCTCATTGCTTTTGGTATCTCCCTAGCAATCAATGTGGGGATTTGCTATAAAATATACCCAAGACTTTTGGAAAGTATAGATCCCAAGACTTTTTCAGATTCGCCAATTTGTCCCAATATATAAGGGCAGTTTTGTATAGATTTCTAACTTTTTCCCTAACAATATGTTCATAAAGAGTTATGTTTAATTTAAAAATACTAACATAACAATTTAAACATCTTTTAAACTCATTCAACAGCCATCTATTTTGCACAGCGCAACATAGTTTTCATTATTTCAAAAGAATTCCAGCATGCATGGTGAGCATAGAACATGAGAGCACATGGAGATTAGGTGATGGGCGGTGGCTAGTCTCATCTACCTGCTGAATTGGTCCTTTCTGCTACTAACCTTTCACCATCATGATTCTCACTGGTACCTCAATAAAATTTTATTTTATTTTTTCTAGTTTTGGGACTGTGTGTTAGCTCACATATAGAGAAAACCACTAAGGAAATCTACCAAGCATCTCTGCAAGTTGGTGCCCCAAATCTGGTGATTATTTGGAAATTAAATCATCCCTGAACAACACTTGCTTACCCTTCTCTCCCACCCAGGGGTCCCCATTCCCTTTTTTTTCTTCTTTCTTTCCTTCTTTCTTTCATTTCATGGTAAAGGTTTATTTCGTGGTTTGGTTGGTACAGTCTTATTTGTAATCTAAGGAGGTAGCATAGTGTAGTGAAAACACATAAGCTTTGGCTTCAGACTGGGTTTCACCATTTTACTAGTTATGTTGTCTCAGACAGATGACTTCTTTTTTTGTGTATTTTTTGCAGATGACTGCTTTGAAGCTCAGTTTTCTCATCTATAAAATGGGCAGTATAATAACTCACTCACCCAGTGAGGATGAGACCTGTAATGACTATTGCATAGTAGATACTTATGTTCATTTCTTTTATCTCTCCATCGTCTACTATAGATAGAGCCCCCATTTCGTGACACTTAAACATAGGGCTTCAGGAAACCTCAATGCTCAAATCTCAATGCTGGCAAAACTTAGGTAGGAAATAAACAGGCAGCGTGCTGAGCACTCCTAACCGAGATATATATAGACTCTGATACAGGCTTGGATTGCTCTGGTGCTCTGGAGGAGCCCTTCCTCTGTTATTGTTAGGCGTGCACATTGGACAAACAAAGTAAGCACAATGAGATGAATTTAATACCTGCCAGGCAGCAGAACAAATGTCGTTGATCTTGCTGATACTATATAAAAAGCACAAAAGTGGATCTAGTTTGGTCCTATGGCGATTTATAATCCTTTTGCCATACTAGGTAATTTTCACTAGGACAGACATTCTTTTGCCCACTGGGGGCTGAGACACCAAATTATACAAGCTGCTTATACCACATCATTAGCAGACAGCCTTAGAAGTGGGGCTTCTCATGTGCCCAGAATCAGGAGAGTATAAAGCAAAGAGGGAGTAGTTGAGAATACAGTTGGACTCTGTATTAAGAGCATCCAATATATAGAAAGCACAGATCCTCTTTCACTTCTAAGCACCACCCCCGCCCCCCCCCCCGCCACAGGTAAAATGAAGAGAAATTATTCATAGGACAGAAGAAGAATTTCTTCCCTTTTAATGATTCTTAGAAGTAGCCAGCTTCCTGAGTGGGTGTACAGAATAATTTACACTCAACTGAATAGGTATCACATTTTATAGAAGAATTGGGGAAGACAGAGAAATGACATTGGAATGTGCTGTGTTAGGGCTATGAGATGACAGATCTCATTCCCAACTGCCAAAAGTAGAGAGCATTTATTTTGAGGAGACTTAAGATGGTAATAATGCTAGCATGTTCCCAATAGTTGGCCAGCTAGGTCTTCTCTAAAATCTTGTCTGGGGCCATGGAAAAGAGATTTGTGTAGGTATCTCAGCCACACCTTTGGCTTTCAAACCCTAAAGCTGACTGGCCATTGCCAACGTTCGAGACTTAGGATAGGAAGGCCCAACTTTGCCAGTGAGGAAAGCCTGGCTTCTTTCTCTCATTATTATTATTATTTTTAAAGATTTTATTTATTTATTCATGAGAGACAGAGAGAGAGGCAGAGACACAGGCAGAGGGAGAAGCAGGCTCCATGCAGGGAACCCAACATGGGATTCGATCCCGAGACTGCAGGATCAGGCCCTGGGCTGAAGGCAGGCGCTAAACCGCTGAGCCACCCAGGGATCCCCCTTTCTCTCATTATTAGATGGCTGCTAAAGCTGATGGCTATTGTGAATAAACCCGGCATTAACTCTTGCTCTGCAGTTCTCATCTTGTTTGGATCATGGAAGTCAATGCTTTCTTCTCTACTGGCTTTCTGCTACTGTGGAAGACAGCACCCCAAAACTTAGTGGTTATTATCTCACAGTTTCTGGAATTTTGAAACAGCTTATATGGGTGGTTCTGACTCAGGACTTTTCCTGAGGTTCCAGTTAAGACATTGGCTGAGGCTATAGTCATCTGAAGGCTTGACTGGGCCTGGATGATTCCTTTCCAAGCTAGCTCAGTTCCTCACTAGGCCTCAGTTCATCTTACTGTCGGCAGGAGGCTTCGGTTCTTTGCCAGATGAACTCCCTCCACAAATATGCTGGAATTTCCTGACAACATGGCAGTTGGCTTTCCCAAGACCAAGTGATCCAAGATAGCAAGGAGGAAACTACCATGTCTTTTGCGACATAGTCCTGGGAGTCACACACCCACTCTTGCCACATTCTGTTTGTTGAAAGTGAGTTGCTATGTCCAGCTTATTCTCAAGGGGAGAAAGATTAAGGTTGACTTCCTGAAGAGACATATTAAAAATTCCTTGTATTTTTCTGCTTCTATCCTTATACATTTATTTAAATATCATAGCATTGGACCTTTACCTCCATTCCTAGACATTTCCATTTTCATACTATAAACTTAGCAAAATGGGATGTTGAAATTGAATAAGAATATAAAATACAAATAAACGCTTTTACAGATACTTATTAAGTATGCAAAACCAAACAGAGCAGAAGTGTGGTCTTGAATATTTTCCCTTCATGTTCCTTTTATGGCTTACGCTGGGTGAGGCCCTTCCCCTATCTTTTCGGTTTTCTTTATAGACTTTCTTCATTGCCCAGGGACCTTTAATTTGTGTTTAAATTTATGGTCATTTATTTGGAAAATATTTGAGAAATATGCATTGCCATCTTGATGAGGATGTTAATGGAAGTTTTTGAATATTAAATCACAGGGAAGGTACAGTTTCCATAACAGAACCTCTTCTTTGTTTGCTTCAGGGATCTCTTGCTCCAAATGTAGCGCCGCCTGAGTCAGCTAAGATGCTGCCAAACTTGACTTTGGCCAACAGACCAGTTTTATTGAGTATCAACACAGGGATTGGTCATTTACTGGATGGCTGAAAGTATGTTTTGGCCATTATTAGCAGGGGTTCCACACTAAAACTGGTGACTTTTAACAGGCCACTGAACCTAGGATGGCATTCAAATACATGAGGTTGGCCGTATATAAAGTTTTCCCAAGTCCCCAGGTTCACTCATTCAATCATCCATTTATTCAACACATGTTTATTAATCCCCACTTTGTGTCAGGCATCATGCCAAAGTAAGATGGCAAAGAGTTTCCAAATAAGCGGGAGAAAGTATTAATATGAGGAAGTTGGTGCTGGATATTTTTACCAACAAAGAGCTGGCCGCTAGACTGATGTTCAGAAATTCCAGAAGGCAGTGACTAATTAAAGAGAGGGACCCAGGACACTTTTTAAGACCTTGGCATAGAGGCCCAGATATAAGAACTGCATTCAGGGTGGGGCTAGCTGCCAGAGATAAGGGAGACATCCAATTATCAGACCTGAGGTCAAATTAACAGCAAGCAAGACTCCAAGCTAAGTCTCTGAGCTTGGCAAGCATCAAGTTTTCCAACTGCGAGGAGAGTTCACTAGGAGAAACCCAGAGCCCAGCTGGGCCCAACACATCCCAGTTGCTTTCATGTGGTGGGGATTCACCAGGATGCTCTGCAAAGGAGAGAGAATGAGGAAGGAAAGGAAGGCGGTGTGATGAGCTGAGAGAACTCAATGGGTCAGGACAGGATCCCAGGTGTATCCCCAACACCTCCCCCACAAGGCCCTGCTGCTCAGCCACCTACAAAAGAAATCCTCCTGCCTCCTGATGCAAAGGCAGAGGAGGAGGCCTCAGGGGAGGCTTAGAAAGGGGTACCCTGTCTTAGCAGATCAGACGGGCATAAAGTCCCCTTGAGGCTCAGGGAGGTTTCCACCCTCCTCTCTGGCAGAGGCAAGCTCCTTCTCCTCAGGGGGTTCATTTCAATGTTAATGAGACTAAGAAGGTGGGCAAAGTTGTTTTCTTCTAAAAATTCCATTTCACCCTTCCTTGCTCTCTGAGCGAACCTCTCTGATTTAGATTCACTGTGTTTAATTAAAGCTGGGTTTGTTTTTTCTTCCTCTGCTCTTTCCACTTCTTGCCAAATCCTCTCCCCCTCCCTCTGCTTGAGCAGACTGTGTTCCTCAGGCTGTCCCCCAAAAGCCCCAGTCCTTGCGGGGGGTGGAAACCTCTGGAGGTCAGCAGAGTGGGGCTTTGTTTCTCTGCATTGCCATCTAGGATGAAAGAAACGTTTTGCACTAGATGGTGCTTTGGATGAGCATACTCCTCATTTTAGGTGAACCTGAAAACCCAGGTAGGAAAAACTTGGGTTGTCTGAAGACTAATCAACTAAGAGAGGAAAGTTTCTTGATCTATAAGAGAAGAATGGGACAGAAAATGGGAGGAGACGGTTCTCTTTTTTAGGGAAGTACTCTTCCCATCAGACAAGTATTTAGAACAAATTTCCTTTAAATGGCTAACTCTTCTACTGCATTTCAAATAGGATGTAATCAACAAAATGAAGACTATAAAATATTGTAAGAGTCGAGGCCAGTGTTAGCTACCGTTTATGTGTCTGGTCCCATGGAAGCGCTTTTGTAGATCCAGTGAAATTTTTACTGAAGCTTTATATTATTTTACCTATTTTACATATGAAGACATCATGACTCACAGGGGTTAAGATTCGTGTGGAGGTTCATATAGCTTGCAAATGATAGAACTGAAATTTGCATCTGGATTTGTACAGTCCCCAAATCACACATTTTCCTGTTCTATCCAGAAAGGACCTCAAAGGTCACCTAGATCTGAGCAATTCAGACTGTACTGATTTCTCAGAGTCTACAATGGCAATCTGGGGGCAGGAAGAAGAGGAGTGCTGGCTGTGAGGCCTTTCACATTGGGAGTCTCCAATGTCCAGAGGAAGGTGTGGAAGGTGTACTAGCAAGCTCCAGCCACAACTGGCTAGTCAGAGCTCTTGATATGGCTTGACTACTTTATTATGGTCAGACATCTGCTTGGTGGAATGCTGGTCTCTTGGTCTTAGGCCTTTTTACCTTTCTATGTTGCCCCTCACCTCTGCTGGGTAAACTGAGGCACCATGGCATTCAGTACTTTTTATACACAGGGTGCTCAGACTGGCAAGAACTAGTACCCCTTCTCCAATGCCATTAATGATTGTTCATCTTCAAGCTCAGGGATGCCCAACAGAAATAGGATGCAAGGCACATGTGTAATTTAAAATGTTTTAGTAGCCACATTAGAAAAAGTAGAAACAAAGAGGACAAATTAATTTGAATAGTATATTTTATTTAACTCAATATATCTAAAATACAAGCAATATAAAAAAGCAATATAAAGAGTAATGAAAAAAAAAGAGTAATGAGATATTTTATACTCTTTTTTTTTTTGTACTTAGTGCTCAAAATCCACTGAATACTTTTCACTTATCCCACACTTAGTTCTGGTGAGCCTACTGCAGGTGCTCTATAGTCACCTGTAACTAGTGGCTGCTGTATCAGAGAGTGCAGCTCTAATTCATTAGCTCTTCTGAGAGCAGAGGAGTTGATCCAGTTACAGGCTTTTCTCCCCGGAGCAGAGCTTTCTGGTTTCTTGATTCCAAAGGGAAGATTTGGGGAAGCAGACAAGTGTGTCCACTTCGTCTCTTCATATATTCCCTGCAGAAAACATCACAGGGTTGATAGCCTTCTCCAGCAAAGATGAGCTGTCAAGGGAGAGCATTTGGGTCCATATCAACATGTGGCCCTAGGTGCAGAGAGCAATTCAGAGGGGGATCACAAACTATGGCTCATGAAAACACATCCTGTTGCTCTTGTGCATTTCTGTTGAGACAAAGATTGACCAACTGTTTACAATCAGTGGAGGCAAGCTCAGCTCTTGGGAAACTGTGAAGCAGGAGAGGTTTGACTTCAATGTCCCTATTACCCCCTTAGCTTGCTTTTGTTCTTCAGCCCCCCAGGGACCCAGACTTCAGTCCAGTGGGAACCTCAGTTCCACCATGCTCCACCACTCAAGGACCATTAGACTGGGTAGAAATACAGAATGCAAGTGGTAGCCCCATTTGCTATCACATGCAGTCCTATGTTGAGTCCTTGGTGGTTTGAGACTTTTGAGGAAACAGACTTTTGCTTGGTGTACAAAGATTGAGGTAAGATGTGTAGACTTGATTGAAGAGATGTCATGGGTCCTGTAGAGGGGACAATGACCAGCTGAGTCTCTGGCCCTTGGTTTCCCTCTCCTTGGGCACTGGGGCCTCTTCATAGGGGAAATTCACCCCCAACTCTGAGACCCACTCTCATTCTTGGGCAGGGATGAAAGAGAAGACTTGAGGCCAGTAATCCTGATTCAGCTGTTGCTTTTGCTTGATTCTGGTTGTTTTCTTTTGGCACCCCCATTTCCAATGATTCTGGATCCCTCCCTTATACTCTTGGTACTTTGAAAGATTCATATCTTATCCCTTAGACATATGGTGCCCTAAATTTATATCAAACTCTGCCTCAGATGGGAAGCCGAATTCTAGTCTTGCTTGGTCATTGATAAGGTAAGAGAATTCCACTCAACCAAAAGAAACACAAGTGCTAGTGCATTTTGGCAGTGTTATATGGGATGTGTTTTACATTTGAGGAGTAAGGAGGAAAAGGTAACTCCTTCAGTTATATTATTAAGCCATCTTGCACAAGGAAGCAACAGGAAAATAGATTCTCTACTTTAGCTTTTGTGTCTACTGGTTCCTTCCAAAGTTGTGCTGCCCCAGGAGGAGAGGGTGCTTTACCAGCTCTCTGATAGTATGTTAGTTAGCTCAGAAGTGAAACCAGCACACTTATCAGAATGACAGAAATCAGGACCTGGTGGTACCCAACATTATGACCTAGTCACATCATCATGGAATCAACTTTAGAAGGTGCCTTGCAACAACTGTTTTGATTTGACCTGGACTCCACCAGCTTCCTCCTTACCTCGTAACCTACCTTTACTCCCACACCTTCCACACACTCTTTGCTTTGGCCACACTGGCCTCTTCACTGTTACTCAACTCACCAAGGCTTTGCTCTTACTGCTCCCTTTCTCTGGAGGGCTTATCACCCTCACATTCATGAGGCTTACTTCCTTACTTCCTTCAAGTCTTTTTTCAATGTTTCCTTCCTGGTGAGGCTCTCCCAATCACTCTTGCTTCTCTGTTTCAGGCTCACCATTTCCATCCTGTTAGCCCGTTTTCCTTGTCTTCATGGCATTATCATTACATGCCATTAGCACATGCCTTTATTTGCTTATTGCCTGTCCTTTCCACTGGAATATAAGTTTAAATAAGGGTAGAGACTTTGTTTTATTCATTTCTGTGTAGAGCACAGGATAGCCCATGGTATCTGGGAGATGAAAATGAAATGTTGATTGAGTAGCCAGATAAATGAAGCATCTGGTCCACATTCCACCTGTCTGTGGCATTCTAGGCAGATTCTGGGTTCTCCTCAAATATCTTTACAAACACTAAATTCTACAACATCTATTGTTGGATGGCTCCAACTGTTCTCAACTGTGGAAGGATGGCCTAGTGGAAAGAGCAGCAGAGTCTTTCTAATAAGATAAGCCTGAGATGCCTGGGGACAAGCCTGGGAAAAAGCAGCAGGTTATGAAGCTCCTCATCTGGCCTGGTCATGTCATCACTTTACAATGGGATGTTGGAGGATTCATTTCATCTCTCTGGTCTCGGTCTTCTTTTCTGAATAATGGAATTGGGTAGACATGTTAGAAAGAGTGTCCCCTGACCAGAACAGAAGCCTGCAGAGCTGCAGGAATCTGACAGAAGTAAAACAGTAATGCTGTTTACCCTAGATATTGGATCTTATGAGTGTATCGCCTGGTGTGTGTGTGTGTGTGTGTGTGTGTGTGTGTGTGTGTACGTGTGTGCACGCACACATAGGTAGATAAATAAGCCATCTCAAACTAGCTGAAAGATTCACTTGGCTGAGGCTGCATCACCTGTTTCTTCCCTATTCCTCCACACAGCCTGTACAGAAACCGGGACCAGCTCAAAAGGTTGATAACTGACTTAGTACAAGCACAAGAATAACTGCGCATTTATGTAAAGGGTTTCTCAAAGGAGCTCTCAGCATTCTGCAGATAATGGACTTATTTATCCTTAGAGCACCTCTGTGAGGCAGTTACAGGACAGGGGTGACCAGACTCATGCAATAAATAATGTCAAGAACAGCATGAAGCAAAACTAGCCTATAAGTCTGAAGCCCTGGAGGAGATGGGATGGCCCAAGGTCACTCAGGGGTTGGGAATAGGACAAGCATCCATGCTCCAATGAGGTGATTTGTTCTTTCTGGCACTTCTGCTCCCAGGGCCGAACTGCATGTCCCCTGGGCAGCACATCTCAAGGCATATTCTATGGGCTATCAGAGCTGCTCTCATTAACCTATGGATTAATAAGTTCCAAAAATATTGGGTTTCACAGAGTTAAACAGGTTTCTTTACTGGAGGACTTTGTAGACACATCAACAATTTATTTTGTTCATTGTCTATCTCCGAGAGGGGTCACCAGGATGCAGAGTTACCCAAATTTACTTGTCCATGGAAACTTCCTTCCCCAGGATCTCACTGTATTGATGAGAGGCTGATTTCTTAATATCTGGGACCAGGACTTCCCTTGTAGAAGGAGATACCTACCTGGGTCTAGGGAAGATGTTGGCAAGCCAGGTGGGAATGGGGGTGACTTTGTAAGTATAACTGTACTGGATGCTGAGACATCAAGAGGGAAAGCTACTCTGAAGAAGACAAAGGGAAGAATGAACCGTTTTTGTTCCTGGGAGGGAGGAGAAAAGAGAAGAGGAGAGAAAGAAAATGGGTAAGGTAGAGAAGTCAGTGGCTGGACGGGGTCAAGATTCAGTGAAACTCCAGGGTGGTAGGAGAACAAAGGACATTTCATAAGGATTCCTACTGCCTCATTTGGAGCTGCTTGAGCTACAGTGTAAACCTCTTTCCATGATCTTCCCCTCCCATTTTAGGGAAGTCTACTAGGGTCATGTATACTTTGTAGAGTGGTGCGCATGTGTGTGCGCACACGTGTGTGTGTGTGAAGGGATTGTGAGAGAGCTTCATTCCATCGCTGAACTTTTGTGACAGGAGAGCAGACAGCATTAACATACACAGGAGCCTAGAGGCAGAGATGACCATGAGAGGTAAGCCTTTGGGTGTCCACATAACTCTGAGAGGATTGGGTACTTGGGACTTGAGCTAAAATAAACTCCCTAGGATCTCAATTGTCGCAGTGGATGTGGTGTAGATTAGCTGACTCCTAATGCTGTCCTCTGACGTGTCATCCTAGGGGCCTGATTACTATCTCCATTTGCACCATAGTAGTTCAGGCATCTGTAGCCACAGAGAACACATGTCTTCAGACAGTGATCCGATTTCCCCTTCAACAGTCTGTTCTCCAGATTGAACATACTAATTTCTTCCACATGTCTCATATGACTAGTTACCAGACTTGTCATCATCCTGGTCACCCTTTTTGGACACCCTCCAGGGTTTCAACGTGGCTCTTGGGGTTTCACACGACACAACAAGTGTGGTCTGCCCACTGCCAAATACAGTAGGGTCCCTACTTTCTGTGATCTGGACCTTCTGCTTCTACTAAGGAAGCCTAAATTTGATGCAGTGTTGTGTTTCTCTAGCAGTCACATTGCGTTCTTGACTCCATTAAACTTGTGGTCAACTAAAATCCTTGTCAGGTAATAAATAAGTTTTACCCATTTCGGTCACAGCTGTTCTGATTGTATGGTATTACTGCCACATGGGTGAGAGCTGCTGCGTTTCATGTCATGTTATATAATGATTATGGTTTATATCACGTTGTGATGGGGGAGGATGTCTTCAAATACATGCACATGTGCATAGGCATTGAAAGCTACCATGTGCCACTTTAAGGAGTGCCTGGGTGTAAGGAAGCGATAATTAACAGCGTCAGTCACTAGCAACTTTTTTCTTTTCTCCCTGCACGACGCAGCTTGTTTGTCAGAGCTCGCTGATGCACTAGTGATAGGTGCTATGTAAACACATAGGTAGACAGAGGGAGAGCCTGGCAGACGGTGATCGTAGAGCAGTGCAGAGACCCCCATTGCAAACATCCTTAACAGTCATGACAGCCACAGTGTATAAACAGAATTCACCTTAAACAGCTTTTAAGTGCTTCTGGGGTAGGAAGTAGGGATGGCGAGGGTGTCGAGGTCTTCAATTATGTTAGCTGAGTTTCTGTCTTCTGTCAGAGTTGTGTTAAAAAACATCTCCCAATGGAAGTGGTTCGAGAGGGGTCAGAAGCCCCCAGAGAGCCATTTGTCCTTAACCTATGGCCTTGTAGGACCATGGGCTTACGCGGGAAAGAGAGAGAGAAGGTGTTTTCTCATCTCTGGCTCGCTAGCTGTGTGACCTTGAGTAGACCAGCCTTTCTGAGTCCCTTCATCTATAAAAGGGATTTTTCAGAGGGGACTTAGAGGATATTGGAAGGTAGAACTAGTGCCCTGCTGCCCTGGAAGAGCTATAACTTAGTGACCCGGCATAGTAATTTCCCCTCTTAGTCAGGGTCCTGTTTGGAGAGACAGTGGCCCGGTCATTCACACAGGCAGTATTTTGTGAACCTCTTGGGGGTCAGGCCTAGTGGTGGGGTCATGAACTTTCACAGCAGACAGTGATACCATCTTCCAAAGCTGGCAGCAGAGACCAGATCTGTGCATCAGTAACCACAATGCAAGGTAGAAGTGGGAAGCATTTTAAAAGGTCAAGATAACGGAGAAGGAAGAGTGTACCCGGAGCGGGAGGGTGGGTAGGGAGGAAGGGAGGCCCATAAGGGTTGGCATTTATGCTGATCCTGAAGGAAGAGTAGGAGATGGACACAGAAAGGGTCAAGAACTCCATTTTTGAAGAAGGGAACAAGTGTGACTCCCATTTGAAAGCAGACGATCTGATCTGATTCAGCTCTTACCCCGATTATGATCACAATATAATACGGCAAAGCATTCACATGCTTGGCACCGTGGGGACTCTCTCTGCGGAGGCAGTGGTGAGGATCCTGTGGTTCTGTTCAGTAGTGTACTAGGGTGTGGGTAGGGAAATCATGAGAGACGGGTTGAAAATCATTTCCAGGAGGTTTGCTTTAGTTCTGCAGGTGAGAAGAGCTCTGAGGATTTTGGAACAGGGCACTGACATGATCTAAGTAGTAGCTTTAGGGGAGTGCGTCAGGTCACTTTATCTGATATGAATGGAGAGTCCCCTCAAGGCTCTCTCTTAGTTGTCTGAGGGGCCTGGAATCATATTTTAGTTTGAAATCATGAATTCAAAGGTAGAGGGCATGTGAGACAAGGCTGAAATGAACCCACACAAAGCTCCTTAAATCTAGAGGAGTGAATGATTAAGTGATTGGTTAGTCACCTAATTCAGTCATTTGTTCTGTAGACATTTAGGAAAGATGCAAATGTGTCAAGCACGGTGCTAGGGAAAGGAAAAATGAACAAGGTCAGTTCCTGTTCCACTCAACCTCGAAGACTCAGAAGGAGCCCCTCTTCAAGAAGTCTTTCCTCAAACGTCCTCTGATGATAGCCTCTCCCTTCTCTCAAGTTAACTTCTAAGATGCTTCCCACTTTCTCACGTAGCTCACTCTCCACAGGCGGAGTTAATAGTACACTTGATTCCATGTGGGAGGCCATTTTGGAGCTCTGCATGGAGTATGATGTGAGTAGAGAAGACAGGCAGTCAGAGAAGACTTCTTGGAGGAAGTAAAATCTGAGCAGGACCTCCAGAGAGGAGCCTGGAGAGAAGTAGAGTATGGAGGGAGAACTAGAAGCAATTGGAGTTGTTACAGCAGAACACGTGAAGCAGGAAGTTGGGAGAGATATGGTGTGTGTAGATGGTAATCAGATCACAAAAGGACCATGTGCTGAGGAGTTTGGATTTTATCTGATAAATGACCAAGAGCCACTAATGTCTCAGTCTGAGGCAGAGGAATGACATGGTCAAATTAGAATTTTCCATGGATGATAGTAGCAAATACTGGGATTGTGAGGACTGTTTTAAGGGGCTTTGCAAATAATCCTCACAATAACCTTATAAAGTGAGTGTTAATATCAGCCCCATTTTATGGATGGGAAAACTGAGGCATAGAGCTTAAATGGCTTGCCCAGGGCTGCACAGATAATCTGAAGACAGACCTAGGATTTAAAGCTGGGCATTCTGGCTCCTGAGTCCATGCTCTTACCCAGTCTGTTCCACTGCATTCTGGACATCAGGGAGCTATTCCAGGCAGCAAGACTAGAAGTGGGAGACCCACTGGGAGGTTGTTGCAGAAGTCCTGGTGAGAGATACTGAAGTCTTTAACTAGCAGTAAGAGAATGAGGTGTAATCTAGAAATGTTAGAGGGAAATCCATCAGGTATTGGTGACTACTAGGGGGAGAATGGAGTCAATGTTGAGCTAGCTAGGAAGGGCTGGTAAATATTTCAGACTGTGAGGGGACAGGGAGATAGTGGGAGGAAGGCATCCAGGATGATCTGGGGAAAACACAAAGCAGAGGACACAGCTCCTTCCTGAGCCGGGAGCCCCTGCTTAGGTGTCCTCTAGGCAGGCGTACACGCTGCACACGATGGGAATAATTCAGAACCAATGTGTGGTGTTCGACCCCCTCAGACCTGAGCTGCTGCTAATAGAAGAACATTTGCAAGGACAGCGTTAACAAGCAGTGGCTTTCCAGCCCCCCCCTTGCCACCCCAGGCCTGGTGGTAATGAAAACACGTTTACATAAACACAGAGGTCATGGTCACACCACCACCCTTATGGTAAAGCGTTTCCGAATACTAATAGTTTTCATTTAATGCAAAATCCAGGTTGTACAGGAGAGCTTAAGGTGACCCGAAATACCACTCTAAATTGCACAACTTTATAAATAAAAAATCATTCTGCAGGCGATATTACTCCAGTGTTCTTCATCTGAGCTGGAGATGGGGAAACGTCTGAAATTATATCCCAACAAGAACCTTATGGTACCAATTAGCCATTAGTTAAATGTCAAATCATCAAAAAGAAACTTGGTAAAGGGCCTCTCCCTAGGCCACCAGCACCACAATAAACGTCTTACTGTGCACAGATGGCAGCCCTTTGGTAGGTGTTCACCATGAGGGGAGCCACTTGGGCAATAATAGTGGGCGGTCCATTTTTGAATAGTAACTGTGGGACAGGCACTTGGCCAAGGCCTCTGTTAATACACGATGGTAGATGTTTGGTTGGTGCTGATCACAACTCGAGCAAAGAACAGGGGTCTTAGAGCCTGTGTCCAGTCTCTAAGTGGTTTTTAAACATTAAAAACTTTTTTTAAATCAGTGAAATCTCATGCACACGATCTCCTTTAAATGGAACCTCAATAAATAACACATAACTGAGGGGGCAGGGTAACCCCTTCTCGCATGGTAGGGCCTGAGGCACCCTAGGATTTTGCATCCTGAATATGATCTTCATTTTATAAAGTAGGAAGCTGAAACCCAGAGAGAATAAGTGACTTTCCCAAGAGCACATGGCTCTAGCTTGAGGCAGGCACTTCCCAAGTCGCTACCCACCTCACACTTTACAAGGCATTGTCACATATTTTTCTTGAGGTGGTTCCAGCTGTGGGCACAGACACTCCCATGTTAGCCAGCAACTTGATGACATGAAATCAGCCCTGGATTATGTGGCAGCAACTTGGGTTTGAGTTCCAGTTGCCACTTACCAGCATTGTGATTCCTACCAAGTATCTCTTAGTCCTGGCTTTCTCATGAACAAAAATAGAAATAATCATCAGATTTGTTACGAGCGTCTCACAAAAGGAGTAAGTGAGAGCATTTGGTGAGAGGCTGTATTTATGGATGTAATGATGGCTGTTTGAAGCAGGCCTGGGTGGCCCCCCTATGGAGGCCCCAGCCTGTGCTCATGCAAAATGGAACCACATGGGATTTTCAACCAGCCCGATCGCATGCTCAGCATGTGAGGATAGGCTTTTTGGGGTTGGCAAAAAAAAAAAAATACTGCTGCATTTCAATCCTTGCTCTGTGCCCATCTTTCTAGCTCCAACCGTGTGTCCCATCTGCCATCCATCTAGGCAACTGGGAAGGAGAAAAGGACTTTTCTTTACCCTCTAGTTCCTGGGCAGCATTCAAGAGTTATGGGCTTTTGCTCCCCCAAGAAAGAAACATTATCCTCAGCCTTCAAGGGTGAGGATTCTTGCATGTAACAGGACTGAGTAATGGCTCTTCTTCGTCTCTCATACCGGAATTTAAGAGGACCCTAGAGCAGCTGAGTTTATTAGGACCCATAAGAACCATCCTATAACCAGGACACCAGTAGCCATAAACCTCTACCTTGAAGTTTGCAACAAATCCTGAAATGGTGAACTAGGACGAGCTCTTGTCTCTGTCAGCAGAAAAAAATAAAATAAAATAAAGGGAGAAATGCAAACTCAAGCAGAAAAAGAGAGCCAAGAAGGGAAAGGGGGAAGAATGAGCAAGAGTAATGACAAAGGTAATGCCATTAATGATGGTGACAATAATAATCATAACATAAAAAAAGCAGATGGTGTGTGGGAATATCCTCACACGTGCCCTGAAGTCACCTACGCAATAGGATGGGGCCCAGCTTGTGACAGGAAGGGGGAAGAAGAGGCAGTGAGAGAGGAAGACACATGCACACCCAGGGACACACACGCACACACAGGTACACACACACACATGCACACAGATGTATACAGACATGCATGCAGGTTCACCATGCACGCAGATGTACACGGACACGCATGCCGGTACACCATGCGCACAAGTGTACGCGGACACGCACGCAGGTACACCATGCACACAGGTAAGCACACACTGCTCTCGTACGCGCGAGTGTGCGCGTACACATACATAGCTTAACAGTGGGGAGGATAAGAAGGTGCTTGGAGGAAAGCAAAACCCAGGTAAACAATAAATGTCATCTAGGGGCCTCGTAGGCGCCTACCACTGATGGAAGAACATTTGGAGCAGGGTCTGAGGTGAAGGAGTGGATACTCCCTCCTCCACCCCATGGTGCTACTCAGATGGGGCACTAACTCTCCTCTGAGTACTGTGAATTATTTGAAGCTGCCAAGGGCCAGGCCTCGGGGTAGCAGAGAGCAGAACAGGCGGGAATGCATTTGGCCAGCGTGGCCACCGCACTTAGTGGCAGCAGTTGTCTGAGGGCAGAGCTGGGCAACAGCTCGGGGGAGCAACACCTCGCAGGATAGAGAATATTTCCGTAAACAGCATGAGGAAAACACACACACGGCGGCCCCTCCTTTGTAGGGCCCGGTTTCCCCCCAAATCCCACTTCATCCATTTATGGCCCCTTGTTCTTTGGTTGCTAATACAAAACCCACTGCTCCCTAGTAAACAGAACAACATTTTTATTCAATGCAACCCCGTGCCCGCTTCATCGCCCAGGCTCTCTAGCAACCCTTTGGGACAGTTTGGTCAATGAGAGAAATGCTGAGGTTCACTAGTGGGTTCTGGGAAAACTTTTCCTAATACCAAGGATAACGAAAGCCTGAGTCATCCTTTCTCCTCAGTTCTTCCCCTGGACATGGTCATGATGTCTGGAGCTGCATGAACCATCTTGTGACCACAGAGTCACAGTTGGCGGGGGCAAGGGGGGGGAAGTAGGGGGGCAAAAGCCAATACCCTAAGGATTATAAGGTAGACATTCAGAAAGCCAGCGCAGCACCTCCAACCTCTAGACTTCTGTTATGTGAGAAAAATAAACCCTTCTTTGTTTAAGTCACCATGAGGGTTTTTTTTGTACTTGTAGCCAAACTCAATCATAGCTGGTACATTCAGGTAGAAAGGACTTTGGCACTTTTTTTGTTTTTTTAACTTCCAGCCTTCCTGCTGCCCCTTTGTAGCTTGTGAGACTTAGTTGCCAAAGTATTAAATCACCCCAACATTCTTGGCGGTGTGAAATGGAGTGTCTTGGGCCGGGCTGGGCCAAATCGAGAAGCGTCGGGGCCGGGGCCGGGGCTGGCTGTGAGCTCTCTGCCCCGGCCCAGCTTGGTGCCAGAGGCCCTCTGGTCCTTCCTTTGGTCTGTTTCTCCCTCCTTCTCTCTCCCCTCCATGATCTCAACTCTCTCTGGTGTCCACTTTGTGCTTGCTACTCTGACGCCGTCTCTGATCTAGAATGGGTTAACTTTTTTATTGATTTATTTTTTCTTTTTGCGAGTGTGTAGGGAGGAAGAAGAGGGAAAATAAATTATACATCTCCCAAGATACGATCTGTAGTTAATTCTTAATTAGGACTGACAGATGCTTCCCCCGTAATCCTATTCCCAACATGTTCCATTTGCTTTGTTTGGTGCTGGAAGATATATTGTGACACAGTAATGACCTTTCTAAGCTTGTCCTGGAAGTGTTATTGGCATTCTAATGATTTATTGCATGTTCCAGTTGATTACAGGGCCATTTGTCAACATTTTATTTCTCTCTCCATAAACCTGTCTCCTGCGTCACAGACATTCACTGGCATGAAATTTAAACAAATACAGTATATAGCTCTTATTCAACTTCTGTTTGCGCTTGGCGCCTCTGGAGCAAACCCATTCTGGCCAAGAAGAGGGCTTTTTAGAGCTGTCGGAGCTCTCCCAGGGCAGGAGGTGGTCCCTGTGTGAGAGGCTGGGGATGCTTTCCTCTCTATTGATTGGCAATTCCTTGCTGGGAATCGTTTTTTTTTTTTTTTTTTTTTGAAGCCAACTCTGTCAGGCTTGTTTCCTAATTACTTAGGTGGACTCTGTCTTCTGGTTCCCAGGTTGTCATCTTGGGTCCGTCGGTGTGCTGAAATGCTTGCTTGGAAAAGGAGGTGTTGGCTTGTCCTAACCAGTCAGTCCAGCAGATTTACCTCTTAGCTCCTTACAACCACAGACTCACCACGCAGGTGACAGGACTGAGCACGCCCAGGGGACACGCAGAGAGAATGTGAGTCATGCCATCACCACACAAAGGCTTGAGCTGTTCCCAACTCGAAGGGTGACCTTGGGCCCATCCCATCTCCTCCAGGGCCTCAGACTTAGAGGCTACTTTTGCTTCATGCTGTTCTTGACATTATTTATTGCCTCAGTCTGGTCACCCTTGTCCTGTAACTGCCTCACAGAGGTGCGCTGAGGATAAATAAGTCCATTATCTGCAGAATGCTGAGAGCTCCTTTGAGAAACCCTTTACATAAATGCGCAGTTATTCTTGTGCTTGTATTAAGTCAGTTAACAACCTTTTGAGCTGGTCCGTGACACACGGTGGGGTCATGTGACAGAAACAGAAGATGTTACCATTCCAGTTCTCCTTTGAGGAGGTGTGCATGTTCACCTGGATGCCTTCACACACACAAGCACACGCACTCTCCACTCCCTGCCCCCCGCAACGGAGAGCACATCTTAAAGATACATTCTGAGCAGCGTCAGGGCTTAACTTCCCTCAGAGTCTTGCATCTGGGAGACTTTTATCCTGGTCCATAGCATTGCCTCCCATACGGTATGTGGCGAAGGCAGAGAGCTATGGCTACGCTTCTGTGCATTGTAGATATGGCCACATGTGTTTCCCACAGGCGTTCAAAATTACCAAGTTGATAACTGAACTTGTAATTAGTTTGCACGCTTTAGTTCCCTGAAAGCTGCTTTCTCTTGAATTATATCCCTCACTGAATGGCGTGAACATCTGCCCGGTGGCCCAGTTGGAAACCTGAGAAGCATCCTTGCCTGTATCCTTTCCTACGTCTTCCTGAAGTGCTGTTGGATTCTGACCTCTCTATATTTATTGGCTTCAACCTCTTGCCACCATCACATGTTTTCAGACCCTCATCATCCCTCTCCCGGACCATGACAATAGGTTCTTCATCAGTTGGGGGTAGGGCTTGCAATAGCAGACACCCATCCAATCTTTCTGAGTCTCACAGTCGGAGTGCTTACTGGGCGGATATGTGTGGTGCAACACCAGTGAGAAGCGAGGGAGTCAGGACGAGAAGCCAGCCAGGAGTCGAGAGATCTCTGGAGACCAGGCAGTTGGATCTCTAGTCAGGTCACACACTATTCCAGTGATCTAGTTCTGTGTAAAAATTGCTCAAAGCTTAGTGACTTAAATGACAACATTTGTTTTGTTCATGAATCAACAATTTGGGCATGGCTTGGAGGGGATAGCTTATGACTCTACCTGGTGTCAGCTGGGCTGGCTTGAAGGCTGGGGCCCGAGGATCATCTAAAGACTCCCTCACTCACATGTCTGCTGGCCAATGCTGGCTGCCAGCTAAAAACTTAGCTGGGTTATTTGCTGGAACACTTACATGTGTCTCCTCCATGTTGTCCAGGCTTCCTTGCAATATGGCAGCTGCATTCTGAGCGCAGGCTTCTCTGGAAAGAATGGGCCAGATGGAGGCCATTTCACCACTTTTTATGACAGCATCTCTGAAGTCTTACAGTGTTCCATTGTTTCTCTTCTGGAGAGGGAATAGACTCTGTCTCCTGATGGGGAGTGCCAAGACTCTGGAAGCACTCAGGGGGGTCAGGAATATTGCTGTGGCCATTTTTGGAAAATACCATCTGCCCTACTCTGTGAAAAGTCTGATTTGGGAGCAAGTGAGTGGCTAAGTGGCTAAGTGTCTGCCTTTGGCTCAGGTCATGATCCCAGGGTTCAGGGATCAAGTTCTGCATCAGGCTCCCTGTAGAACAGGGAGCTTCTCCCTCTTCTGTGTCTCTCTCTCTTTATGTCTCTCATGAATAAATAAATAAAATCTTAAAAAAATGTCTGTTTCTATTTACCCCCTCAAAATGCAATGTTCGTAGAAGAGAACTTAGTGTCAGATTGGCTGTGTGGGTCACCGGTCTGGTGCTGGCTACTCCAGAGTAGTGAGATGGAGAATCTTGCCCTTTGGCAACAGAGGAGGAAATTGTCTTCCCCCAAGGCTACACAAAACGGTGGGGAGTTTCGCCTGAAAGGGAAATCGGGTTGCTAGTACAAAGGTGGTGAGGGGGATGTGAAAGAAAGTATTAAATTCTAGAAAGCCAAAAAATGACAAATACCTTTTACAGCCTGCAACTTATCTTTCCATCTCTCCTTAGGTCTTTATGACCCTGATGCCATGGTGATTTAAAATTCTATGCTGATTATGTGACTCTCATGCCTAAAATCCTCTGATGGGTCCCTGCAATTTCAGAATCAGTCCCAGACTCTTTGGCCTGGCAGTAGACACTATGGGTCTGGCCCTGACCTATCTTGCCACGTGTCTTCTGGCCACAGCCCACATACAGCCTTGCCACCGTGCCACCTATTTTGCCACTGTGCCACTTTCTGGATGTTTCCTATATTTGCTGTACTCTCAATAGCCTCTCAGTTTTTGTGCTTGAAAATCTGTAGATTCTTCTATATTAATGTCCTTCTTCTCCATCCTTGTGTCCCAAGCTAGTTTTTATTTGTTGATGGGTGTCTTTGTCACGGGTCACCATTGAGAAGGCTTCTTTGGACTTACTCTTCTGTTAGCCCTGGCTAAGTGGTGTGGTCCCCTTCTGTGTGCCCACAGCACTCCACAGCTGTACTGCATGATAACCTTTGCATTCCTGGTCAATTTCCTCAGTTGGATGGTGGGACCCTCAAAGCAGGGGTGGTGTTTTGGTGACCTTTGAATCCCTCAGAGCATAGGATGCTGCTGGCCACTTAGTGATTGTTCACTGAATGGTGGTGGTGTCCTGTGGCCCAGATTCTATGTTCTAGGATGACTGTCTCAGGAGAGGAGTCATGGAGGGAGGATGCTCTTGGAGCCTAGTGTTGGAAAGCCAGATGAGAATTGTTTCTCACCAGTGGCATGTGCCCCAGGGGGCTGGAGAGGTAGTCAGCATTACCTGCATTGCTGGACCACACAGATATTGAGGCTGGGGGCTTATGGGGTGGTCATAATTTGACCCTGGGGGGGGCAGGGAGGTATATATGCACACGATATAAACCTCAACCACTGCTGTGGTTCAACATCATCCCAGGAGAAATGAACACTTAAAATTGCAGAGAGGAACAAACACCCATGTCACGAGTAAGGAAATAGTTGATTTTTCCATGTGTCTGTCTTTTTTTTCTCATTCTTTCTTTCTTTCTCTTTTAGATTTTATTTATTATTCATGAGAGATACAGAGAGAGGCAGAGATACAGGCAGAGGGAGAAGCAGGCTCCCTGCGGGGATCCCAATGCGGGACTCGATCCCAGGACCCCAGGATCATGATCTGAGCTGAAGGCGGACGCTCAACCACTGAGCCACCCACGTGTCTTTCCGTGCATCTTTCTAATGTAATTGCTCTCTCCTTATGATTGGGCAGAAGGTGGAGAAAAGTAGGAGAGGTTAAGGTGGACAGGGAAGATGGAATTGTAGTTGGTGAGTGAAGGACAGAGAACCAACCTGTTCCTCTCGTATATGGACCCAAGGTGGGATTAGGCCTAGGGAACATCAGCTTGGGGGTAGACAAAGAGGCAGAGATTGGCAAAGCTTTCACTCTCTTTCTGGGGACTCATTTCTCAACCATTGCTGGCGCCGCAGCGCGAAAGCACCACTTTATCAAGGATACCCACACCACACAGGTCCTGCTGCGGGGGACCCCTGCCCTGTGCCAGGGCTTAGCATGAATTCTAGCCCTGACTGAAGAGGACAGATGGGGCAAGGAGAGGGGTATCCCTGAGAGACTCAGAGGTTGAAGAGCTCCCAATCCCAGTGCGAGCTGCATGTAACGTATGGCTTAATTTCCTCTCAAATTAGACACTTGATAAAAAAAGTTATTATATCTGTCAAATTGCCAGGGCATTTTATGGGTGTGATAAACTAAGAACCACTGCTTTACAAACCTTGATGGGATGTTTCAGTACCTGGAAAACAATTTTATGGCCGCCCAGGCTACTAACAAATTGCAAATACTGATTAAGCCATAAAGTTACAACAACATTAAAATATAATGAGAGGTTATTGCACGCAGGCAAGCTCTTCCCCCAGCAGCCACAGCTGCACTCAGCCGGCTAGGCGGGCTTAAGCTTTCTCTGGCAGAGTGCGATGCCTCAGGCCACAGTGGTCCCCTCGGGGTCAGGCCTGAGCCCCTGGGGGTGTCTGGGTGATCATTCCTCCAGGGAGAAGCAGAGAGCAAGGAGAAGCTGCCCTCATAGATGGCCGGGAGGCATTAGACACGGCTCTGAGTGCTTCTTGGGAACGCAGGACATAAGACTGGTCATAGGAGGGCCCAGTGTCTGTCCCATACACCACAGTGGGACACCCTCATGGGCAGTGTGACTCTCCTTTTGACCCTTTGTTCTTGATCCAGAAGGAGGGTCTATTTGCCATGTGAGGAATTCCTACCTGTGCACAGGGCAAACCAAATGGTCAGTGTGCCACGTTGACCAAAGGTGGGCACCATTGGATACCCCAGGTAGAAATAAGACCTAGCTTCTGCCCCTACAGAACTGTAGTCTGGTGAGGAGATGGGACCTACATGAGAAGATAAAATTATAGTGCAGAATTTCCTAAGAGCTAGCCAAGTCATTACACGAAGTGCTGCTGCCGAGGAAGAAGACAAGTTGGCCCTCTCACTGGCTTCTCTTTGCCTCTCTACGCTTCAGCCAAGCTGAGATTTTCTTGAGATCTCTGTCTGTCATGCAAGGAAGAAATAATTCTTGTCTGGATCACTGGTCCATACCTTCAGCTAAAAGAGAATGTCAATCAAAGCTCAGCCTCCTGAATCTTGGTAGGGTGTCTGTTTGCCTCTCTCAGCCCTGGATGCTTTGCATTGTCCAACATGCCTGAATGTCTTTCTCCATCCTTCCCTCCAGGGCTGAGGTTGTCTGTGTGGTTCTGTTAGTCCTAGGTCTGAGCTCTGGTCTTCACCGCAGAGGCTGGCAGCTTCTCAGAAGTGGTGGGTTGATTCTTCACTGAGGGTGTACCATACCAAGCAGAGATCACAGGCTTTGGGACAACCCCAATATGCTCACATTATATCCGGGGAAGACCCGGATACGGATGTGCACTTTGTGGCACTGGGGTGGGAGGTGCAATTAATGACTTTTAGGGAACTTGTATAAAGAGTCAATAATGGCAGCAGTTGTTCAGTTTGGAGCTCAGAAAGGGGCCTCCAGAGTCAGGGGGATGGGGGTATGCATCCTGACCTGGCACTTATCAGCTGAATGGCCTGGGACAGGTTACAGAGCATTTTTATGCTTTAGTTTTCTCTTTTTTTAAAAAAACCATATATATATATATAAAATTATATTTCTACTATATTTATTGTTTGTACATTTATTATTTTGTACTTATCTTCATTTAAATTACCTAGCCACAGACTTGTCAGAGGACTTAGTGAATATGTACAAAGCCCTTAGAATGGGGCCTGGCACACTGCAAACCCTCAGTTAATGCTGGTGTTGCTGTTTATTGAGTGTTTGCCTAGTATTAGACTCCCACGAATTATATTTGTATTGTTAATATTCATACTCTTTATAGTAAATATCAAATAAACTTATCAGCTCCATTTTGTAAATGCAGAAACCAAGGTCCTTGGTTATAGTTAGTAGATGGCAGGGCTCGAATTCAAAACTAAATTGTTCTGATTTCAAAGTCCATGCTCAAGAGGTGATAATTAAGAATATCTTCTGAGACTTGGAGAATTAAACCCTGGGGTGGATATTTGGGGAAGTGGGGAGAGGACTCAGGCTCCCCCGGCCCTCGAACCCAAACTTCCACTCTGTCTACCCTCGGTTCCAGGAGCAGCTTCAGCTCCTGGGCGTCTTCTGTGTGGTGTGATCATAGCCACCTGGTGTGACACCTTATGAGAGACTGTCCACCACCTTGGTGCGGCATCTCAGGTGTCTCACAATGAACAATGATTCTGTTAGGAAGGGGCTTGGAATGGAGGCTTGGAATGGAAGCATACTTAGGAGATGACAGGCAGTCCATCCTTTTGACTGTATTTGTATGAGGGGATGGGATGGTTTGAGAGACAGTGACAAGCTGGAGAGATAATGTCAACTACGGAATAAGTTACATGTTTCCCTCTTTTAGGATATGGTGTGTTAAAATGCAGCATATAGAGCAGTAGTACTGAGATTCCTTACTCATTCATTCCTCCTTAATCATAATTTATTCCTCTAAATTTAACAGTTCATAACTACCTATGAAATAGTATCACTATATCACTATAGCACTAAATAGCATCACTATCAGAAGGGGTGTGTGTTCCCAAGGCTGTTCAGAATAATGGACTACTGTAATGTCAATGCCTGTTGAGTATGTCAAATACTGTAACAAAGGGAGATACGGTAATGAGGACAATAGGAGAAAAGATGACCTGAGTCAGCTGAGGAAGGTTCTAGTGTGAGGCTGTGCTGAACTTCCATGATTAGAGAGAATCAGGACCATCATTCCAGTTTCTTTTCCCTTCTCTTAAGAATACTACTCCTTAGGGGGCACCTGGGCAGCTCAGTGATTTAGTGTCTGCCTTTGGCTCAGGTCATGATCCCAAGGTCCTGGGATCGAGTCCCACATCGGGCTCCCTGCATGGAGCCTGCTTCTCCTTCTGCCTATGTTTCTGCCTCTCTCACGAATAAAGAAGTAAAATCTTAAAAAAAGAATACTATTTCTTGGGTATTATTTACAATTACCAAGGTATGGAGGCAACCCAAGTGTCCATCAATAGATGAATGAATAAAGAAGAAGTGATATGTATATACAATATTACTCAGCCAGAAAAGAGTGAGATCTTGCCATTTGCAACAACATGGAGGGAGCTAGAGAGTATGGTGCTATGTGAAATAACTCAGAGAAAGACAAATACCATATGATTTCACTCATAAGTGGAATTTAAGGCACAAAACAAATGAACAAAGAAAAAAACAAAGAAACAGACTCTTAACAATAGAGAGCAAACTAGTGTTTACCAGAAGTAGAGTGGGCGGGGGAATGGGTGAAATAGGTGATGGGGATTCAGAGTGCATGTGTCATGATGAGCCCTGAGAAATGCCTAGAATTGTTGAATCATTAGAGGGTACACCCAAAACTAATAAAATGCTGTATGTTAGTTATACTTGAATACAAAGAATAAAAAGCAAAACAATACTGCTCCTTGGGCCTAGACTGGAAAAATATTCATGACAATAACTAACATCTCTGAAGATGTCACGAAAGGGCACAATAGCCCCACAAGGCGGTTGTTGCTGTTATTTGCATTTGACAAATTAAGAGACTGGCATGCAGAGCAATGACGTCATTGGCCTCATGTTTCTGGCTCCCATTGGTTCTTGGCCTGGTAGAATGTGGCTCCCGTGCAAGCAGGGACTTTTGCATCATTTGCCAGCACCAAAGAAGTCCCTGGTGTATGGTGGTCACTGGATAAACATCTTGTTGAAGGTCTGAATAAAACATAGATCCTTCACAGTTCCAGCACCTGTGGAACCATCTCCCTGACTCCTGGTGAAGTTTGGCCTGGAGAGAGTTTCTGTGGGAGGGAACATTACACCCCACAAGTCCTTTTACCCCTAATCCAGGGGCAAGGTTTGAGTGATGACTGTCCATACAAAGCAGCCTCACCTGGGACCTCTCCAAGGTGTGTGGTGAGCAGAAGCATCGTCAGGGCAGGGGCAGTGAGGGTGTACTCTTGGAGATAGGAGAGGGTTAGGATAAGAAAATTTTTCGCACAGTGGCCAACCAAGCTGGGGACAATCTTCTGGCCATTTCTCCTCATCATACGGGGGCCCCGTCGTGGCCCAGCTGGAATCAGACACAAACAAAGTAGCCTTCTCCATGCCAACAAGAGTGGAAATAAGATGTGTCAGCAAGACAAAAACCTCTCCTTGAGGCTCCTCTGCAGTGCCTATTAGGAGTGAAGTCAAGAGGCTGCGGGTGGCAGTGGAGAGCCTGTGGTTAAGAAAAGGGGAATATTAGCGCTGCCACACTGGGCCATAATGGAAAATGTCACCTTTTTTCAATTCCTTTGAAATAGTCACCTGTGGTACATTTTCTGATTTTGCTGCCCTGTTCTTAGCTGGGTCATTTCTCCTCCCGGGACCTTGAGAGAGGACAGAGATGGGAATAACGGAGGAGAAGCCAGAATGGGGCATCAGTCTCCATGCCTGCCATATTCTAGAACATGTTCAGGTTGTGCCTCTCTGCCTCCAGTCACAGCGGTCCTGTCTATCTCAGGGAGTGATGCTCTCACCCTGGTCCTCATTCTCTCAGCCACTGCAGTTCCTCCGGTAGGAGTGGGGATGGTATATTCCTGGTCTATCCCATAGGTGCCTGCGGGTCAGCCATGCTGAACACCTCTGGATGTTGCTTAGGAGTTGCATTTGTGTATAGGACATCATCTTTGGCTTTTTGTATTTATTTTTTAAAAAGATTTTATTTATTCATTTGAGAGAGCCAGTTAGCAAGTGAGAGATAGTGCAAGTACAGAGGGAGAGGGAGAAGCAGACTCCCTGCGGAGCAGAGAGCCTGACACGGGCCTTGATCCCAAGAGCCCAAGATCATGACCTGAGCTGAAGGCAGACACCCAGCTGACTGAGCCACCTGGGCACCCCTCACCTTTTGCTTTAACACACACATTTGTCTCTAGCACTAGGTGGCTTAACCTGCATCCCTGGGCCCCGGGGAAGCTGGTATAGGATGTGCGGTGATGGAACACTCACTAAAACAGCAGTACAGTCCGTGTTGCCACCTGCGATGCCACGCGCTCTAGTTGTCACTCTCTATACCACATCTCTCCTTTTCACCATTTGCCTGGGCTTCCATTTGCCCTAATATGTCTTTAGTGACAAGATCACACCTCCAAAGCTTCATGACAGAGTTTTTTAAGAGTTTAGTATGATGTATTTTTGATTTGTCCACATTTTTTTTTTTGCCCAAGATTTTTTTCTCCTCACTGTCCCTCCTTCTAACCTTCTCTCCACCCACAGGCATTTCCAGCCTCAGCCAATCCTTCTGCTGGGTAATGTTGGAAAAATCATATGGGTATGTTTTCCCATTACCCTCTCACTTTCTCCATCTTCACACCAAGCTGTGTGCTTATTTCATTTTGGACTGTGATGTTTCCAGCATCACTTGGTATTTGGGGCTGGTCAGCCTACTCTCCAGGTCCCACTTCCATTGCCTTGGTCTCCTACATCCCAGGAGTGGATCTCTTATCTTCCTTGTCCAACATGTCATATGGGTTCGCCGTGGAGCAAATAGCTCAGTGGTTCTGGGGGAAGCAGCTGGGGTTGGGCATGGGGAGTGCTGGGACTCCTGTGTTATGTCAATGTGTCTGTTGACCCACCATGGTAGGCATGTTGTCCTCATTTTATATATACGAATGAGGCTCACAGGACCTAAGTGACTGGCCCAAGAGATCATAGCTAGACCTAGGACATGGGTGCGCTTCCACCTTATGTCTGTCTGGTTCCAGGCTCTTTCCACTATGTTAACTTGCCTCTTACTGGAAAGGATAGTATTAGCCTGAGAAACTGGCTGAAAGGCTCAGGCAATATGTCCCCCTAGAAAATTCTCAAATACTACTATGACAGAATTAGTCTGGCAATAGCTGCTGTCCTACCAGTAGAAATTAATATACGTTCAGTCTTAATAGTCTGGTTGAAAGCATATATATATATATATATATATATATATATATATATATATATAAATTCTTGAATCCTTTTCATTTTTTCAATTCTTGAATCTTTATAACACTCTTCCCCAAATTTGTCCCCATTTTCTGTATGAGGAAACATAACCCCTCTTGACTGGAGAGGTTAAGACAATAACTATCCAGTGGTACCAACTACCAACATGATAATGAGCACTATGCTATTTCTGAAATACACTCAAACTTACAAATATTCAGAAGGCCTCCTACTCCAAAAAAACCCTCAAACTACCCCGAACAGGACAATAAGAGATGCAAAGGGAATGAAGTGTGGCAGAAAGAATACTCAGCATAGCAGAATAATAATAATAACAACATCCTAATGAAGCAATAATATAACATTTCATAATGCTGCCAGGGCTCAAAAACAGTTGCTTTTTTAAAAAAATATTTTGTTTATTTATTCATGAGAGATACAGGGAGAGGCAGAGACAAAGGTAGAGGGAGAAGCAGGATCTCCACAAGGAGCCCGATGTGGAACTTGGTCCCAGGACCCTGGGATCACAACCTGAGCTAAAGGCAGACATTCAAATGCTGAGACACACAGGAATCTCACCAATTGCTTTTTTTAAGTGTGCCAAAATGTATTTCATCTTAAAACGGCATGATGCACTTGCATTCCTGGCAGGCTGGTCACGTGGGAAGTTAGCCTTGACCTGTGGAGGTGTTTGCTGGGCTCAGTGAAGTTTGCATTGTCTGTCTTGGGCCGGCCAGTGTCTGGGGCTCTTGAAATAGTGACTTATCAGTGCTTCATTGAGGTGGGGCCTGATAGATGCTTTTGGATGAAGGCACAACCACTTTCTTGAATAGTTTCATTCTTAACGACAAAATAGAGAATGAGAAAGTTGAGGTGCCATTGCAAAAGAGACTAGGGGGAGTGTGCAGAGTGACATAACTGCTCCTGGGAACTCCAAAGCTGTTGCATGGTGCTGTGTGGAGGCCCTGAGGCTGATGGTTGGCTGGCTTGGATTTGAGCCCCCTCTCTATTGCCAGTTACCCATATGATCTGTGATAAGTTGTTTCCCTCTTCTTTTTTTTAAATATTTTATTTATTTATTCATGACAGACACACACATACACACACACACACACACACACAGAGAGAGAGAGAGAGAGAGAGAGAGAGAGAGGCAGAGACACAGGCAGAGGGAGAAGCAGGCTCCATGCAGGGAGCCTGATGTGGGACTCGATCCCAGGTCTCCAGGATCACACCCTGGGCTGAAGGCAGGTGCTAAACCACTGAGCCACCAGGACTGCCCCTGTTTCCCTCTTGTATCTGGACTTGGTTTTCTCATCTTTAATAATAGAGGCTTGGGTTAAATGATTTTTAAAGGCCTTTCTTGTTTTTACTTTCCACTGCTTGGCTTTGTTCAGGCATTCCTCACTTTTGCCTATATAGGTCTCCCACCTGCCTCCCTTCTTGCCCTATGATCCACATTCCATCTTCCTACCTCTAGAGTAGTCTTTCTAAATAAGTCAACTTTAAATATGTTACTCTCTCACCTAAAACCTTCATGCCTATGGCGTAAAGACAGAAGCTGCCATGGATATAAATAAGAACATAAAGGGAATACATAACATAATGATGTGTGATTTCCCAGTTATATATGGAATCATGTTTCCTGCAAAACCAAGGTGCTCACTCCTCACAAAGTCCAGTGAAACACCTAAAAAACGGAACTTTATGGTCATAAGTTCCCTAAAGCAGAAAGTTTATTGCTCGCATTCTTTGACCATGATGTATCCGTGCATTAAAAATGGAATTTACTAATACAATAATACTCACCAAACACTTCACAAATTCAAAATTAAAAAAAAAAAACCTCCAAAATTTAAAACAGCTTTTTAAGAAGTAGCTGGTAGGTCAGAAAGGAAATAAAAATAGGAGTTACAGATTATTTAAAATTATTAAAAGTCTTTATCATGTCTTTAAATAGCTTTATTAATAAGAAAAACTGGAAAGTAAATGATGTAATAATTGGATTTAAAGAGTGAAAGAGGGGCACTTGGGTAGGTTCAGTGGTTGAGCATCTACCTTCCACTCACGTGGTGATCCTTGGGTCCTGGGATCTAGTCCCACATCGGGCTCCTTGTGGGGATCCTGCTTCTCCCTCTGCCTATGTCTCTCTCTCTCTCTCTGTGTCTCTCATGAATAAATAAATAAAATCTTTAAAAAAATAAAGAGTGAAAGAAATAAAAGTTTAAAAAAACTAAGAAAAATAAGATGGAAAGAATTAGCAAAGATAAAAGCAGAAACATGAATCAGAAAGAGAAAAAAACTGGGCTCTTTAAAAATACCCCCCCACACACCGAAAAGGGAGAAAAAGATTAAACTCTGGCAAGAATGGCCAAAAAAATGACCAAGTGACATATCATATGGGATATAAAACTTACAACAATACAAACTTACTCTCTTAAGTTCTGAAGGCCAGAAGTCTGAAGTCAGTTTCATTAAACTATGGTCAAGGTGTTGGCAGGGCTGGCTCCTTTTGGAGGCTCTAACAATGAATTTATTTCCTTCCTTTTTCTAGATTCCCGAGGCTCCTACATTCCTTGTCTCAGACCTCTTTCTGGCATTGCTCCAATCTCTTGCTTTTGTCATATTTCCTACTTCTTCCTTTAATCCTCCTGCCTTCCTTTTATAAGGATTTCTGTAATTACATATGAAATCCACTTGGATAATCCAAGAGAATCTTCTCATTTCTGTGTCCTTAACTTGGTCTAATCTGTAAGTCCTTTTTGCCATATTACTTAAGTAGCATTCACAGTTTCTGGGGATTAGGACATGGATCTCTTTTTAGGGGATATTATTCAGCCAACTACATTACATAATCACAAGTGTTTTCAGATAAATATCAAAAATATGAAGGAAATAATACATGCAGTTTGATTCCAAAAATTCTGGCAATCTAAATATAATGGTTTTCCTCACCCCAGGAAATGGAAAATGTCCAAAATTGACTCAAGAATACATAAAAAAAAAAAAAGCAATAAATCATCTGTTTCACTGGAGGCTTATAAGAAAAGGCACTAGGTCTAGATAGTTTTGTGGGCAAATTCTATCATGTCTGCAGTGAAAAGATAATATCCAGATTTCTCCAGAGCATGAAAAATATGGAATATCTTCAATTTTTGACTATTTTTGAGTAACTTCCTTTTTTTGACTCTGATAATGAAAGTTAACGTCTCTCAAAGAAAAAATATAAAGCAATCTTTCTTGTTTAGAGATGTAAAATTGCTGAGAAAAATACCAACAAATCAAACACAGCAATATATTAAAGGAAAGATGTCATATCTCAGGATTTTTTTTCTAAGAATGATTATGAAGGCTTGTTTCAGCAATAGGAAATTTATTAATGTAATCTTTTGATGCAATATAATTTATTGCCTAAATAGGTTAAAGGGGAAAAACAGACATGATCATCTTGTTAGAGTCTAATAGCATTTTACAAAATTTAATAACCAGAAGTGGAAATGGTAATTTAGAAAACTTTAATACTTTAGAAATAGAATGAAATTTCTTAACACAAAAAAGTATATCAGAAACCAATACTAATGCTCATAGTAAACAATGAAATAGCTGAAATGGAGAGATCCATACTTTTTTCTAATACTGTTATTATTTAGGGGACTTACAGATGCATTACTGTTGAGATCTACACAAAGAAATAACATATGAAAAGCAAGTCAGATATAAATATTGGAAGGTAAGAGCCAAAAAAGTTCATTATTAATTACAGCAGATTGTGAACCTAGAGAATCTAAATTAATTAAATGAGAATCTACTAGATAAGAGAGCTCAATAAATTGGCTGATCTAAGATAAACTCCAATAGTTTTCCCTGTGCATTAACAATAATCAACTGGAGTCTAAGAGAGAGAGAGAGAATATCCTATTCACAAATGTAGCAAGTTGCTAGAAATTAATAATGTGAAATGTGGAAAAGCTATGAAATGCTACTGAAGGAGCTAAGAAAATAACTGAAAAAAAATTGAGAAATGTACTATATTCTCGCTGGAAATATTTGTTCTTGTAAGTATGTCTTAATCTAGGGTTAACCTATAAATTTATGGAATGCCATTCAAAATCTCAGTGGGATATTTTTGAATTTTACAAATTGATTTTAAAGTTCATCTTGAAGAGTGAATATATAAAAATAGTTAAATCTTGGAAAAGAAGAGAATACTGATGGTAAGATTTGCTTTTCTATCAAATGTGCTATGAAGTTATAGCAATTAAATATTTTATTGGCACAGAAATTGATAAATTAATTTGCCAAAGTTAATTCCAGAGGGATTTGGATTTAAATCCTAATATAAAAATATAAGAAAATATTCTTTAACTAACTTAGTGCAGACAGAAGCAGATCTTTCTAAAGATCTTTTGAAGGATTACATCAAGGCTGGAATCTTTTATGATTGACAGATTTGATTACCCAATAATTGTATACTTTTTCATATCAAAAGATAACATTAACAAAGTTAAAAGACAAATAAAAAATATATTATGTATGTTAGGCAAATATTTAACAATCATAATATACAAAGACCTCCAACATATCAGTAAGAAATAGAGGAAGTTAGTAGCAAAGTGATGCTAACTGATGATTTATAGATAAAGAAATATAAATATCCAACAAATGTAAGAAAAGATCTTCCAGTAATAAAAAGAAATTCATAGTAAATCTGTGAAATCCCACTTTTCTGCTTTAAGAAACAATGGTAACATTTATGGTTTTTTGTGTGTGGAAACATATGGTATTGGTGGGGGTATAAATTGGTTGGTGCAGTCATCTGGAAAGGCAATTTATCCATGTATATCAAATTTCAAATGGGCATTCCCTTTGACCTAGCAGTTACAATTCTATGTATTTATTCTACGGAAATAATCTCAGAAGTTTGCAAAGATCTGTATGCAATATTAACTGATATATTATTTATAATAGCAAGGATTTTTAATGGACCTGAAGTCTACTAGATTTGTTTTTTAAGATTTATTTATTTATTTGAGAAAGAGGGAGAGTGAGGGAGAAAGAGTGCATGTGCGTGAGCTCACATGTGTGCGAATGGAGTGCCAACATGGGGAGAGGCAGAGGGAGAGAGAATCATCAAGCAGACTCCCCACTGGGCACATAGCCCAACCCGGGGCTCACTCCCAGGAGCCTGAGATCATGACCTGAGCTGAAATCAAGAGTCGGATGCTTAAGCAACTGAGCCACCCAGGTGCCTCCCAGTTTTGTTTTAATACATTATGTCTGATTCAAACCTTAGTAGATGAGCATCAAGGATTAGCAGGCCTGCACCTAGCATTTTTGGGGCTGAAGGCAAAAGTACAAATAGATGACTACATGTTTCAATGTATAAAAGATACAAGTTAAACAAATGAACTGTTAAAAATATTGTCTTCCTGTCTTGATTAATATACCTTCAAACATGGGTTAAACTGTGGTTTATTTGGCTAAAGATTGTTAAATATCAATGATGACTAAGTTTAACTGTTATTGTATATGTTTTAGGGCTCTGTTGATGGGCCAGTGGTTTGGGGTGCATGATAAAAAAGACATCCCCAATTTATTGTAACTACATATTTATCATTAAATTTACTTTTCTGGTCTTTAATTCAGTGAGATCACTAATTATATTGTTATAAATGAGATTTTCACACAATTTGTATCATATTGACAATGCTAAAACAGACTTTGAGTTAATCATTGATAAAATTGTAATAAACCAAGTTGATGTGTGTACTTCTGGCATTTCATTAAGGAGAGGTTCTTATGTAGATTTTCACTAATTTCAGTTAGGAGAAATTTTGCATAGCTGAGGCAGTAGTGACTGGAATTGTCAATAGAAGTCTTATAACAATACACAGATTTAGAAATGAACATGAATTTTATATATTTATTCACACATTGAAGTAGGTCACAGGATAAATTATCCTTAGTTCAGGAAATATTACAGAGTATATCATTTTCATCAGACATTTTTATCTCTTCCATCTTGATTTTCACTGTCTTTTAAAGCAATATTTAGATCGACTCAGAAATGTGAAGAGGTGGTATCACAGTTTACCCATTTAACTTTAGATATAGATGTAGTGTATATAAATGTAAAGTATATAAATGTAATGTATTATAAATGTAAATGTATAGATTGTTTAGAAAGGCAAAATACACTTCAGTGACTACATGAGATTCTCCAAAATATCATAGCACTTCACAAATACCTCTGGAACATGGATTAGGACATGAAAAGAAGTAAGAAAATGGACACGTGGCTCTACTGATAAACAACACTTCATTATGCAAGAATCTGTAGTATTCATGTTTTTTGAGAGGATCCAACTGGTTCATTGTTTTCGTGCTTACTTTTACCAAAGCCCTTCTGCCTCTCAGATCATCTCTATACTCTAAAGCAGTGTCAATCTCTGGTGTCAGTGGTGGTACAATCCACAAATTTTTGTGGCATTTAGATGCAACTCGTATTTGGAGGACAAAAGATGGGGACAAACTTACCTGGCATCTGAACAGCATTAGTCATGAGCATGAATGTTCACGGTGGTAATGAGTTACTCTGTGCCAGCATTAACGGCTGGGTCCTGAACAATGAAAGCACCATAGCTAGCCATTGGGCTACAGGATGGGGCAAGCTCCTGGAAATGGGGTTTGGCTGTGGACAGAAAATAAGTGAATCGGCATCTAAGAAAGAGGCACAATCTTGTGGGAAAGGAACAGCTTGTTGAGCCTATGGCTCAAGAGCTCCAGACACCTCCTACTGAGAATAAAGCTTCTAGAACATCCTCATGAGGGCAGAGCTGAGCCTGCAGGTAGATAACCTGGGAACTACCCAAGAAGTGGTTGCCCATGGGGAGACATTGGTGGGGCCTTTGCAATGTGAGGACACAAAAGGGGTGAAGAGTGGGGTAAGGCATTGGCTGGTTTATTTAGCACTGACAGCATCTTTCTATGAAATATTTTTAGCACCCAAGTGGTGAGCAGAGTTGGGACGTAGTTATATTATAGTTTCTCAGATTCATTACTAAACCATAAGCTCCTTCAAGACAGGTTTCATGTTGATCTACTATTATATTCCCAGTGCCTGACACACAGGACCTACTGACAAATATTTTTTTGATGAACACTTAAGGGACAGAGTTAGGAAATAAGCATGAACAGGAAAAAAATGGGGAAGGTGGAAAGGCTGATTTTGCATTTTGAGGGGGTGTGCAAGAGAGAATTCTAGAGATTGGAAGTAGGAAGAGTTTTGTGCCTCCAGGATTCAGACTGCCTGTGTATAAAGTCTCATTATGGAGATTTTCATACATGGTGAGGCTGAAGGAAAGAGCAGTGAGACAACTACAAGGAGGGAGGGACCCACAGAGATCCCCCCTAGCAGATAGTCAGAATTTCCCAGGCTCCCCCACCCTGTATCCCCCAAGTATTTCTCACAACCCTGAGAAACCCGCTAGGTAGTCTTATTTACTCTTGAGCATTCATTTGAAGTTGGCTGGCCATGGGTTTCATTAAATCTACTTTATGGAATGGGAGATGAGGCAGATAAAGAGTCAGACTGAAGACAACACCATGAGTTAAGGTTGTATTTGGACAGGGTCTTCGATCTCTGGGCTCCTCGGGAGATTAATGAATGCGAGGAGATGCTGCTGGCCACCTCTTTCTTACCCGAGGCATCTCGGTGGTTTCCTTGGCTGTGCAGAGACTTCAAGAACATGTAAAGGCAGGAGAGTTAATGTCTCAACAAAGACCTGCAGCGGGCCACCCCTTGCTGCTTTCCCAATGACAAGGCGCATCCTTCACCTCGCATCCACCAAGCATTTGGCTTTGAACACAATGGAGCTTGCAGAGGCCTTGAAGATCCCCGAGGGTGGCAGGTGCTAGATATTAACATAACATCAACTTTTGTCAAGCAGAACGTTCACTCATGCTGCTGATGTGGAGCTCCCCAAAGTTTAGAAATATGCAAAACTGGCTCACCGGCATCTTTACACCTGGCCGAACCTCTTAATGGCATCTCTCCCCCCCAGCTCTGCCCAGCAGCAGGCCGCCTTGCTCGGCTTGAGCACGCCCACTCTTCTCTCTTCCCTTTGCCTCTTCTCCTGTCAGTCCTTCCCTCCCAGGCTTTTCTGCAGCAAGTCATTTTTCTGCAGTTGTCATTTACTGCTCCTCCTAACTGCTACATCTGAGCGTGGCCGAACTAATGATGCAGCAATTAAGAGTGATTAGGGTTATTGATAATAAAGAGACTTCATAAACTTGATTAAATGCGTTCATTAATGAACACGTTGTGGGGGCTTGTGTGGGGGGTGGTGGTGAGGTGGAATGAAAGGTGGGGGAAAATAGGAAAAAGGAACTCACTCCATAAGCGTCCCAGAGTGGATCTGAAGATGACGAGGAGGCTGAGTTATGTGGCTGGATGATCGCGGGTCCTCAGGGGCTTAGACTGAGGCAAGTGCGGTGAAATTGCTGTCCTGAGCACATCAGTTATTTCTATGTTGTGGGGGTGGGGGTCCTCGGCCGAGACAAGATGCTGAAACACAAGAGCCCATGCCCCACCCAGGAGGCACCTGAAATGGTCCAAGCTTGAGATGTGTTTTGGTCCCTACCTTTCCCAGGCTGGTGGGCAGTGGAGGTTGCTATTCATGAGCACAAGCAAAGCTTTCCTTTCCCTTCACCTGCCACTTCTGCTCCCGGGTCTAAGGACGGCTGCAGCTCTTGCTCCTTTATCTGGGGATACTAGCGCAGTGTTAATGACAGCCTCTGGAGTGCTCGGGAGGCAGAGGACAGGGTCCTCGTTCCCCATGCCACAACCAGAAACCGTGGGAAAACCTTAGAGCTCATTTCCATTAAAGGCTTAGAAAAATCTCGTTAACGCAGCACTTATTATAATTCAAAGAGGAATGCTTTGGACTCTACCTTCACTTAGCACATGTAGATTCCAGGTGGTGCAAATAAATATGAGTTTTACTAAATTAGAAGAGAGTTCTTTCTTTCTCTTTCTTTCTTTCTTTCTTTCTTTCTTTCTTTCTTTCTTTCTATATGAGAATAATATTTTTATTAGAGGAACCCCCAACACACATTCTAAACACCCACTTACCTAAAGGTGCTAGACTGCTATGAGGTCCTCCTGCCGCAGAGTAGGCTCCCCCAGGACCTCCAAGACAAAGAAGTCTTTAACTCAGTTGTCATTACTGATACGTCCAAGCAGGTATCCTGAATTTCTCTTAAACCAGTCAATGGTCTTTAAAATGAATCGGCAGTGTTCCTTCATTTGGCTTCAGTGAATGTGAGTTGGCCAGATTATGTTGTGTATTCCCAAACCACATTCTGGTTCTACCTGGAGGCTCCCTCTACCAGGGAAGGGTCTGCTCCCCAGCCCCACTGCAATGCCCTCTGGCCCTTTGGGCATGGAGGCTTCCCTGGGTGGAGTTAACATGTGGGAGGCACACTACTTACTCTCTCCTGCAGTACAGCTAAACTGAAATGAAATACTGGAGCCATTTTAAAGATTTATAGGGCCATCGTGTAGCTGATACTGTGAAGAAAGATTTAATAGGCACCTTCGGTTTGTGAACACCATTGATTTAGCCCTCAACCCACTCCTGTCAGTTGTTGAGCTGGGCAGGGACTCTGTCATCTGGCCCACAGCATTTATTGAGAGCCCTTGGCATAGATGGCTGTACTGCTGGTTACGGGAAGTGACAGGAATGAAAGGAATCCCTGGAGCTCAGGATTGGATGGGTCCTTAAATTTCATCTCAGGTAGAATCCTTTGAGCAATATCCCTGTCACATGGTCCCCACTCATCACCTCTCAGGGAAGCCCATTTTATTTTGGGGGAACTCAGGCAGTCAGGAAGCTTTTCTTTAGGCTGAAATGAAATCACAAGGACCTAGAAATAATGGTGTGGGATTGTTTTGCAGGTGGGACCAATTAATAATGAAGTCTTTGTTGCACTTGAGCAACTAAATTCTGTGAGCCCTGTTGAATAATCCTATGGTGGGGAGAAGACCATCTGAGATGCCGGTGGTGCTAAGTTGCTCGCTCCATACTTATCTGTTGGCCAATGGGCCTTGAAGGATAACTGATTCCTCTTTTAGAGGAACTCCGAGTCTAGTTGGGGAGACAAGACATATCCTCATGAAGAGTCACTGTAATAATGAGCAATACCATATTAGCGAGTCAGTGAACTGTAGAGGAGCTCACCTTTGTAAAGGTAAAGAGGAATGCAGTGTGTACCAATAGCCTAAACACATATATACTTGGACCAAGAAATTCCACATCTGGGAATTTCCCCTTATAATATGATCTCAGAAAAAGACTGATATATAGAATGTTCATTGCAACAGTATTTACGGTAGTTAAAAATCAGAAATAACCATCATGTCCAAGAATGATGTGATAGATGGATAACTTCTGGCTAAATGCATTCAGTGGAATATTATATAGTCATTAAAAACCATGCCTTCAGATCAAACCATGCCTGTGTTAAGGGTAAAGAACATGCTCATGATGGGACCTCAAATGACCCATTTGAAAATGAAAACAAACAAAATGTGAAGCTGTATATGCAGTTTTAAATTTTTCTCTCTACTTGTCTACCTGTCATCCACATTTAACACAGGTAAATACCATGTTCTCTATGCTTGTCTGTATTTTCCAAAATTCACAATGAATATGTAATAGTTAATGGAATATGGAAATTTATTTGTATATTTTTCTCTGTTTTATAGAGAAAGGATAAGGCAAGGCCAAGCTGCATGGGGTAAAAAATGGCATTTGTTAATTTAAGAAGGGAAGTAAGAATGAAGGGAACTGTCCAGTGTTTGTGGCTTTCTGGTCTTCTACACTTCAGCCTGGAGGGAAAGCTGGGCAAGAGAAGGGACAAACGCAGAGCAGAGACCTTTCTGAAAGATTGTGTAAAGAGGTGATGGTGAAGCAGGTGAGGAGGTTAATAGTGACGGGATCTCCCTGGCATTGCAGGTGCTGGCCTGGAAGGATGGAAGGCATGAAGGGGGCCTGTTAGGATGCCTACATCAGTTGGTGAAAGCTCATCCTGCAGCTCTGCTGTCAATACTTGGCCCTCATAGCCTAGGGTTTGGCTTCCTTTCACTCCACTTGAACTTCACTGAAATTTCAGGAAATGTAATCATTCTAGCTTGTGCTATTCATTTCAGCCCACCTGGCCGAGAATGCCACCTGGTCCAGGATCACTGCTGGATGCTTCTATGATCCCATCTTTCCTCCAAGGAGTGGGCCTGGCCTCACTTCCTCCAACCATCATCCCTTCAAGACCAGCTCTTTCTCTTCGGGATGCTATAGCACTCACCTCTTACCTGGACCCCTCACACGTTGCCTTCAGTTATCAGTTTCCTTCAGGTAGGTCCACCTGACACAGCTCCTTAACTAGATAGTAAGACTTGGGAGAGCTGGATCTCTGTCTGATGTCCCTTTGTGGCCCTCACAGTGTCCCTGCTCAACTAACGGAGCATCAAAGCTGGAGGCTGCATCAACACTATCCTGCCAGCCCTGCATTTTAGAGCCTACAAAACAGAGACAGAGATCTGATGACTGGTCCAAAGTCACCTAGTGATGGATAAGAGGCGATTCATTTATTCAACAAATTAGTGAGCCCATGTCTTCTGGCTGTATGATCAGGGCACTCAGTAAATACTTCTTTGCTTGTTGATTGAATGGAAGATTTATTGAATTATATCCCCAAGGTGAAGTCTCAGATTTGACCATAATAAATGTTTCCAGCACCAATTGTTTGCCGGGCACCTTCTACACAGTCAACATCTCTTTATTCCTTACATCCATCCTACGACATTCTCTAGTTTTATGGATGAGCAGATAAAAGCTGATGATAGCAACCTGAGTGTCACACATATCTTGGAAGAGGCGGAAGTAGAACTCAAATCCAGGCTGTTCCTGTGCGGTCAGTGCTCTGGACTGGAGGTCGGGGGCACAGGTGCAGTCCTGCATGGCAACTCAAGGTCGAATACCATCTTACCTCCATTCTCCAGGGCAGCTCTGACCAAAACTGTCTGTGGCTGAATGTCGTGTTAGGAGCTGTCCCTAAGATCATTTTTCTTTCTCACACAAGGAGACCTGGCATTTTGTTCGAGGTAGGGAATGAGTGAAGCCCGTTTTTCTAGGGGGCTTTGCACCTTTGACAATTAGGTCTGCAGTCTAGGAAACAAGGGCAGTCAGCCTGCACAGGGAGAGAGAAAGAAAATTCTATCATGTCAGAATAATGAGATCTGTGATTTCAGCACTTACTGGGTCAAAGACACACACAATGTGTTATCTGTAATGCTTTCCTCCTGACATTTGGGGAAATTGCATTTATGCAGAGGACACGGGACACTGGAACGTGGGACTCCACGGATGTCACTCAGAGCCGATAGACTGCAGCCTCTCTTGCCAGAGCCTGGGCTGATACTCCTGCAGGGGTCTGCAGCAGGGCCCAGCCAGGTGACATTGGGGTCCTCTCAGCTTCTGAGGCCCTGCCGTGCATGTGCTGCTCCCAGCAGTAAGGGAACATCCCAGAATCCACATGAGAGGCTGGTGGGTGAGTTAGTTAAGCAGGTCTGTGCATTCACACTCTTTGGGGGATCCTATGTGTGTGGAATGAGGTTTCTCTTCCAACCCAAGATCTTCTAGACCCCTCTTCCCTTCCAGTCTTTCCCAGAATACCAGATATTTGGGGACAGCCCTGGGCTTCTTCCAGAGTAAGTCTCCATTTCTGTTGGTGACTTCCTCACTCTGCGGTTCATGCACACAGAAGCCCATGAGCACCAGAAACAAGCGGCTTGTTGCTCTGAGGTAGATTCAGAGGCGGGAGGGTATGGTCCCCCTTATGTGCTCCTCCATCCTTTTCCTGTCTCCCTGCTCTCTTTATCTTCAGTGATGAAGTGGTTGCCTCAGATGTCAAAATTTCATCCTGCAGCACAGCAATGGGCAGGCTGAGGGGAGGTATGCACACATGCACACGTGCACATTTGTGCACATGCATGCATGTGAGCGCATGTGCGTGGACACACACACACACACATGCACATACACGAGACCAAAACAGGGAGTGAATCTTCCCTGGACATAACATTTCAAAAGATTCTTCTCTTTGCTTGCAAGCTGGGAACTGTTTTCTCGTCTGGCTCTGTTGGAGAGAACGCGTGGTTTGTTAAATGGGCATGACAGCACATCCCACATCAACCATTCCTCAGAGGCTGGTATTTTCTGTGGCAGTCAAATGAGCCAGTTGGACTGATGAATAGCTTTCAAACATTTCTAGAGCAGAACTTGTTTTTGAAATGAAAATCTTACCTGGAGCTTCACTGTAAAAAACACATTAGAGTGAAGAACTAAATTCCCTGGCCAATTGAACTCTGCTCTTTGGTCCGACTCATGTCACTGTTTACAGTGTCTCTAAAGTAGCCCCTGGAATTTGTGCTACTTATTTGGAAATGCAGTAGGCCAGATGGTGAGCCCTTACTAACCAACCCTAAGACCAGAGAGGCTGAGACCCTAAGACCAGATTAGCCAAGGTCACATGGCAAGTTAGTAGTTGGATTGGGTCTGTCAACTGGATTTTCTATGCCCAGATACATCAGCTATATTTGTGTTTCTGTGAAGGGATGGGGAGTAGGCTTTTGTCCATTGCACTAGATTGAGGTTCAGAGCTGAAGATAGGAAGCTCTAACCTCCACATTTTAAAAACAGTAACAGTTGGGCTTAACACTTTGTCTTAGAGCTTCCTATGAAAAAACAGCATTGACCCTCCCATAGTCATCAACCATGCCTCCCACCACTGAATCTCAGTCCATATAAGGACAGATCTGGGGACTAGGAAAGACAGTTCTTGGATCAAGCGGCTAGTGGAGGAGACCTGGATCAAGCGGCAAGTGGAGAGCTGGCCCTGGCCATCTTGCCTGCCTCTCCCTTGAGAGAGATATTCTTAAAAAAAAAAAGAGAGATCTAGGGGCAAGAAATTTGGAAGTGGACCTCAAGTATCAGGAGCTGGTGTGGAGGAGGGAGAGCCAGAGGTCGGGCTTACCTATCAGAGAACTGTATGTGGGGAGCACCTGCAGGATCCTCCAAAAGTTCCAATATGTGCCACACAAGGAGCAGTAACTACTGGTCACTGTAGGCCAGAGGAGCAATACAAACTGACATGGATACAGTTACCATCACACAGTTAGACACAGTGATGTTTCTTCCTCCAACACAGTATGTTGTAAGTCCCTAAAGCCGATGATAAGGAGACAGGGCTAACTTTAAATTGGATATGAAATTGAAGTTGTAAAGCCACTTTGTAACATGCACCATATGCAGCCTCCACGCACAAGGCCCAATAACCTCCTGGATTTTTTCTTCAACTTTTTATTATGGGAAATTAAATTATTATTACTATTACTAATAATTAAATTAACTATTTAAATAATTACGTTATGAAAATTTTATTATGTAAAATTTAAAAATAGGCAGAAATGTTGAACAACTGGAACAATGAACACCCATTTAATCACTCCTTAGTCGCACTAATTGTTAATGATTAGCCAGCCTGTCTTTCTCTCTCTATCCATCCACCTATCAATTTCAAAGTTGACTGCAATGTCCTGATACTTTACCTCCAAACATCTCTTAAAATTAAAGATATTCTTCTTTATAATCACAGAACCATGATCATACCTAAGGAAAATAGTTCCCTAATGCCAACTAGCACTCTGAACCAGACTATTTTAATCAGTGGACGTGACTGGAAAGTTCTGGAATCTGCTGAGGATGTCATTAAGTCATAGGAGAGGGGGATTAAATTGATCACAGTTTGAGGCAAGGCTTGGAAGAAATAAAACTATTTCATGCTTGCATACCAATGAGTTGAGACTCCTTAAGGAACTTATATTTATCCTCTTTATTCCTTAAGGGAGATTAGAGTTGATAGCAGTTACCTGGGGACATTTCACAAAGGAGATGTGGCTTCCTGATTCAGAGTGAGTCACCAGAGATGGCCCCCCGTGAATCATGGCTCTGGTGTTCACAGCCTGTCCACTCCCTTCCCATGTTAAATCTGAGCTGACTTTATGACTCACTTTAGTCAGTAGTATGTGACCAAATGGTCTTGTGTTAGTACTGGTCGCTTTTACTTTTGTACTTTTGTGAGTCCTCAGCTATCATGTAGGAAGTCCAGCTACACTGCAGGAGCCACACGGAGAGATCATGTGGAAAGGCCATATGGAGAGCAAAAGCACTTGTGGCCACATGGTGGAAAGTGAGAAAGTCCTAGCTGTCCCCCTGAACCTGGTCATCCTGCCTTCCATACCAAGGCACCAGACACGTGATCAAGCCAAGGGAGACTTTGCAGCCCAATCCAATCCCCAGGTGACTGCAACCCCAACTGATGTCACATGATGAACAACCACACAGCTGAGCCCAGTCCACCCACAGAATCTTAAGCAATCATTAAGACGTCACATTTTGGGGTGGTTTGTTACACAATTGAGAACCAGAATCAGAGCTCTGAAAGTGAAGCTTGTGTTTGATTTGAAAGCAGGCTTTCCACAAAATACATAGTGTGCCCCTGGGCATAGAAAAGGAGAGTCTCCTGCCTTAGCCCAGCAGGTTTCATATCCCTGCTCCTCCAGGAGAGAGAATACACTACGTTCAGTTAGCTCCATGATAACAAGTGCCACATTACAGGGCTGGGCAGTGAATGACATTAGGATCCAGTGGACACAGGAGAATGATATTTGATGGTGGCAGTGATGACAGATCATGTTGTCTATCTATAGAAAACATTCCATCTTACCTGGAGCTGTCCCCGGAGAATGATGGAGGCACCTTTTTCCGCACAGCCAGGAGACCAATAGGAACCAGCCACTGAGGGCTGAGCCCGCCCCAGGCTGAAACCAGCTCCCAGGGGCTCCTTTGATGATGATGGAATTGACTCATAGTGATGTAAAGTGGGCAGCCCTGTCCAGCGGCCCATCTTTTCGGGCAATTATTTGGAAGTAATGAAAGTGAATGCATGACATTTAAAAAGAAACTCCTCTGTCAGCAGGAAAGCTGCCACATTCTCCTGCACCTCTGAGAATACGCTTAGCTTGAAATAATGTTCATTTTAGCCAAGTTGTAAATTACAAGTGTGTTGGGGTCCGAGGGGATTTATTACCATTTGGAAGGAGGTTATTGGGCCTTGTGCGTGGCGGCTGCATATGGTGCGTGTTACAAAGTGGCTGTGTCGTGAAGTTTGCAGCCAGGGAAGGTACCTTTCTCGCTTTCTTTTTCACTCTTTTTTCTTTTTTGTCCTTCATGGCTCCTCTCTGGAGGCTTCTTATTGCTAATGTTCCACAGAAGCACCAGCAATAAAGAGCACAGTGTTGCAATCTGATTTTCCAATTATTGCTTGGATTTAATCGGACACCATTAGTGACAAATGATAAGAGCCTGTTTGATGAGTGGGTTGGCTGGGCCCTCCGTCCCCAGATTGGGGGAGAGAAGGAAGCCGATGGTGTGCGTAGGGGTTCAGCTCAGGTCCTTGAAATGGTGGGTGCATAGGGGCAGCTGTAGACTCGGAGGAGCAATGGGCCTGACCTCTTGGTGTCACGTTTCCTGCCTGCCCACCGATGGTGTGTTGGTGGAGGGAGGGCCACTAGCAGGATGGAGATACTCAGCTTCCACCAACCACTCTGGTTTTCCTTTTCTTTAGAGGGCTGTGGACAGGCCCCTGGTAGTTGCTTTTAAAACAACCTTCTTTTCTTGGAAAGCATAGCGTGGGGGTAGCCACAGTGAATGCAGATCACTGGCCTTGGGGTCAGAAGGCCCTAATCTGAGTCCTGGGTCTGCTACAGACTCTTTATGTAACCTCAGAGAAGTTTATTTGAGCATCAATTTTTCCATCTGCCAATGAGAAATTAAAAAAAAAAAAAACCTGCCCTGTCAGCCTCTTGGCATTGCCTTGAGCGTCAGCCTGAGAGGATTCATTCAGTGAAGGCTTCCTGGGAGCCATGGGAAGAGGTGGGTGCTGAGCATGCAGAGCTGGTTAAGATGCAGGTTTTGGAAGCACTTTGTAAACCGTAAAGAGCACGCATGTCCTATTGTTTCTAGTTAGTTCATGTTATATTAGTTTCTATTGCTGTCTAACAAATTGTCACCACAGTGGCTTAAAACAACACACCCGCTTGTTATCTCACAGTTTCACTGCACTGGAAGTCCCAATTGCCAGGAGGTCTGGGGTCTGGGTCCTTTGCTCAGAGTCTCACAGGCTGTCAAGTCAGTAGGGGGAATGTGACCTCATCTAAGCCTCTGGTCTTTTTCCAAGCTCTTCCAGGTGGTTGGCAGAATTCTGTTGCCTGTGGTTGCAAGATTGATGTCTCCGTTTTTATCTAGCGGTCACTTGCAGCAACCAGAAGCCACCATGGGTTCTAGTCATAGGAATCCAGACATAGACACTCTCACAGGATGGCAGCTTGCTTCGTGCAGGCCACCGGGAGCACGTCTCTCTGACTTCTTTTTGAGGCTCACCTGATTATGGCAGGCCCACGCAGGGTAATTTCCCTTTGGATTAAGTCAAAGTCAACTGATTCGTAGCCTAATCATGGGAGGGCTATTTTATTCACCCTTCCTGCCCAAACCCTGGAGGAGAGGGCGGGAAGTTTGGAGCCATCGTAGGCTCCTGCCTAGACAGGTCCATTTCTACATGGCATGGATATTGCAGGCGGCAACTCTGTCTTCCTTTTAGAAGCAACAGGGACCTGTGTCTGTTCAGTGGTTTCAGCAAGGTGCATGGCAAACAGCAAGGCTGATGTGCTGGGGTGCTGATGCCCATTGCTTTCTCTCTGTTTCTCCCCAGAGGACAGAGTGACCCACTTGCTACTTTGGTTACCAACAGTCCTGAAGGCAGCCCCTTCCTTCCGCAGCTTTGGGTCAATGATGTTCTTTGCTAGAATCATCAGAGAACTCCAGAGCTGGAAGGGTGCTTGGGGGCCAGCCCATGCTGTTGTTCCTACGACAGTGGGACCTCACAGGACATCTTGAGTCAGCAGGTCTGGTCTGAGTCTAGGGATCGCTATCTTTAACAAATGCTTCAGATAAATCTGATGAATGACTAGGCTGAAACCAAACCAAACCTTAAAATCTGAGGTCCAGAGAAATGAGCTGACCCGCTTAAGCTGAACGGCTCTGTGGTGACTTGCTTGCCTTCTTCGGAGCTAGATTTGGATTTTATAAGGTCTGCTCTCACATTTCCCTCTCAGGGGGCTCACAACTGTATTTTTAGCCCTCTTACAGGGTGTGACGTCTGCTAGGAGGGAGAAGGAAGGGGAGTCCGGGCAGCACCGGGTGGATGACCTTGGGGGGCCCTGCATGCCTCGCTTCGGCGGTGTCGGTGTAACCTCCAAAATTTCAGCTATGCCTCCCGGAGCTGCATCTTGAGCACTGTGCAGGCCTAAATTGAGTTGTAGATGTGAATTATTTAGAGGCACCGGTGGAATATTGTTGTATGGGTAACATAGACTATCAGTTTGTGGCCTTGGGGCGTCCCATCACACACTCTCACATTTTCTCTCATGAATAATGGAGCAGAAGAATGACTCTGGTGTAGAGGATTCATACCCTGAGAAAACAAGGTTGCTCTGAAATTAATTTTCGGTACTAAAAGAGTGACAGAAAATCAATTAATCGCATATTATTCTATACGGGGCCAGAGTAAAGGAAACAGTGGGAATGGCTCGGCCCATATGTCAGCAAATGCCCAGTGTGCTGGGTGCTTTGTGGGGGCTCACCCCAGGAGTTCACCCGTCCTGCCAGGTGAGCTGGGGGGTCCCAGGGGATGGCCCTCTCAGGCTGGCACTGTACTGAGCACATTCTTCTGGCAACTTGCGGTCCTGCCTCTTCTCCCTGACCCCTGCCCTCCTACCTCCCAGAATCGTCCTTTGAGGTTCCCTCTGCCCTGACCCTGCCCTCCTTCTTAGGTGAATTGCCTGATGTGGAACCACCCAGGCCTTCTTCACTGGGGCAGTTGGGCACTTCATTCTCAACCTGCCAATGTTTAGTGACCTATGAATTGACTCTATCCAATGGCTTATTGGAAAAATGCAGCTCTCTGACTCCCTATGCCTCTCCTTTCCTCCCAGTAGGCTTTGGAGCCCCTTGCTGAACTCCAAAGCTTTCTAAAACAGGTACCTAAAGTCATGCGGGGTGTCAAGCCAGTGAAGAGGAGGATGAGGACTCATGATATACAGTAAGCACTCCCATGGGAACCTGGAATCAAACCCAGCATGCAGTGTCTGGCCTGCATGCTACATTTCAATCACTTCACACATACTATCCCTGCTATGGAGGGCGATTGTATTAGTCTTTTGTCACAGATGGGGAAACTGAAGCATGAGGTACTCAAGCGGCATGCCTAGAGGGACCTGGCACCCTCGATTCCAGCCTACAGCTCTTTGATTTGCTGCGCTGTAAATGTGATGGACACAGGTAGCTTGCCTGTTGATTGAGTTTTGTTACCCACCCTAAGTGAAGACTGATTTCCTTCTCTGGGGACCACTTGTTGATTTGTCAAGATGACTACAGAGAAACAACTACACAGAGAGACAGACAGTCTTCCTACCTATTTGGTTCAATGGACACAGACAGAACCTGCATCACAGGCCAGCCCCTGGTCTACAGGGATCAGAATTGCATCCCGATGAAGAAGTTGGAAAATAAGAATCCAAGTTTCTGTCAGCTCACCTCTCCTGGTTTCTTTGGCCATCAGAAGTAAGAAAGGAAATGATCACTTCTTGAGCAATGTCTGTGGTTGAAGCCTGATGCTTCACATCTATCATTCTCTGCAAGCAGCATAAAGCACTCCTGAGATAGGTAAAATAATGTTCCATTTTAAGGCCAAGCAAACTGAGGCACAGATGAATCAGATAACTTGTCTGAGAGGTCGCACAGTGAACAACCGACAGGGGTAGAATTCATCACAGGCCAGCTTGGCACAGAACACAGTGCGACCAGTCTGTCCTGGCCCTCTGCAAATTGTTCCTTTATAGGTTTAACTGAAACTTTTGGTGATGTTGGTTTTGCAGAACTGCTGACTGGTGCTCCTGCCCTTTATATCCACCAAGTCCCTTTCTGCAGGGTGGAGAGACTGTCCAGGAAAAGGAGAGATCAGGCCTTGTGACCAGGTTCATCTGGTGAGAAGTCCCTGTGGCAAGCTGATTTGACACTAACATGCAATTTGCATCTAAATTCTACAGGCTTCCAGCTCATGCCCCATCTATACTGCATTGTCCAAGATTACTTTAGAATATATTTAAACATGGGATGCCTGGGTGGCTCTGGTTGAGTGTCTGCCTTTGCTCAGGCATGATCCTGGGGTCTTGAGATCAAGGCCCCCATCAGGCTCTCCCCCATTAGGCTTCCTGCTTCTTCCTCTGCCTATGTCTCTGCCTCTCTCTGTGTCTCTCATGAATAAATAAATAAGATCTATAAAAAAAGAATATACTTAAACAGAATGTAATGTCTCCACGTTGAGTTGAATGGAAGCACAGCTATGTGGATGGAAAGAACGATATACTTAATATATATCTCACTGTTGAGGTTGGAGTTCTGAATCTGTGCTCTGACCAATTGTCTGCAAGTAGCTCAATTAGTTATTCTCTTCAAGCCTCTTTTTTAATAAGATGAATGCAATTATATCTCTCTACCTTACTTAGCTTATGTGTATATTACATGGAATAATGCATGTGAACAGTGCCTTGTGATTTGTCAAGCATCATACACCAATACGATGGATAATTATTATATAAACCTATTTTCTCCTTTTCCATCTTGGTTTCTTTCTTAGGAAAATGGAGAGAAATCCACACACCCTCCTTAAGGTGTCCTCTCCCCAAATTGCCTGTGCTGTTAGATAAAAGGTCACCCTGAGGAAAAAGTCTTTGAAAGTATGAAAAGACATCTGAGACACAATGGCTGCCCAACAGCTATATTAGTTATTGGAAGACTTTTCAAAAGGGTGCAGGATACCTTGGAAATATGTGGAACTTAAAAGCAAAGAGCCTTGGAAGGATGAATGGTGTGAACTTACGAGGACGAAACCACTGCTGTGTTCAACTGCACTGGGGTGACATCCCATGATTCCAGTAAGCACAGTGGCAATGCAGACCACAGGTCCTCTCATGTGGAAGAAAAGTCTTCTTCTGACACCCTCTTTCATTGGTGGGTTGTTTGCTGCCAGCCTCTCCACTGTGATGTATAAGATACTGATTTTTCCATGATCTTTTTTATGGAAAGTTATCGGCCTTTGTCTGTTTTTCTGGATGGTTTAGCAAATGGCTGGTGTTTCTGGCCTTTCCCTGGGAAGATAGATGTAGAGTCTGCTTAATAAACTAATCCAGAGAGGAGGTTACGCTATTAACTGGGTGCTTCTCAGACTTGCAGCTGCGGTAGAAGAATTGTCCAGGGATCCAGAAACTTCTTCTAGGGTCTAAAGAGTTTTGAAGGTTTTCTGTTTAGGCTGGAGGTGAGAAGGGGTGGACTGTTGAGATGGTGATGAAGGGTAGGAAGCCAAGAAGTGGAATAACAATGAGGGCATTTTTTCGTCAAATGAGAAAGGGTATGAGGGAATCAGAAGAGGGATTGTATCTGTTTGCAAACACAGGGAGGTGGTGCTCCTACAGGCCCTTCTCTGGATCTCTCCGTCACTGGGGGGATGTCAAGTTATGATGTGATCTAGCATGTGAGGCAATGATATTTCTGGGACTTCTTTCTACATTGTTACTTCTCAGAAGTTCATTTATTCACTCATCTATTCATTTACCAATTATTTATTGAGAGACTAATATGTGGTAGGCACTCTTCTAAGAGCTACAGATACAGCAGTGAATAAAAACAAACAAACAAAAAAATCCTGCCTTGTACAAATCCTCTAGTACAAGGAGGTAAATACTAAGCATAAATAGTAAACATATCAAGTGATGATACAGCTATAGAGAAAAAGAAATCAGAGCGGGAGAAGGTTAGGGAGGGCAGGGCTATTGTAAACTTTTAGGGTAACCATAGAAGGCCTATCTAATAAAGTGACATTTGAGCAGACATCTCTCTGAGGAGATGACTACATCTCTCTGAGGAGCCATGTGGATCTCTGGTAAAGAATGTTTCCAGCAGGTTGGACAGGTGAAAGTCCTCGGTGGGAGTGTGCATGAATGAGGAAAGTGGGGCAGGGGGTTGGTCAGTGTCCACAGTGGAATGGTTGAGGGAGAGAGCAGTAGACAGATTAGAGAACTGAATGGCAGGTGGCTAGGTCAGGCATAGGGCTTCATATTCCAGGGTTAGGAACTTGGCTTCTTATCCTGAGTGAGATGAGGAGCCACTGAAGAGTTTTCAGCCAAGCAGCGATCTGACTTTGGTTAAAATGATCCCCTTGGGCCACTGTGTTGATAATTCCTGATAGTGCAGGAAAGATCCTATGACAAAATCCAGAGAAGTGCTACGACTTGGACCAGATTGGCTGGGTGGCTGTGGCGAGTCAGATGCTGGACAATGGTTGAAGGTAGAAATTGCAAAATTTGCTGATGGACTGGATTGGGGTGTAGCAGAAAGTGGAGAGTCAAGGACAGCCCAGAGGTTTTTTGGTTGGAACAATTACAATAATGAAGTTGTGATTTACTGGAAGGGAGGAAAAGAACCCTCCTCCCTCAACAGTCCTGTCATGCCTCCTTACTCCACCATCTGATCCATCTGACTATGTAACATCCGTCTCCTGCCTGCTGGAGAAATATTTAATGAGATGGTAATCAGTATGGCATTTGTAAAACTCAGAGTTTCATGGTGGTGTTAATAATTCTTTCTTGGTGTAGATCTATGCTATGGGGCAGGTGGGGTGCACCTGTGCGCCCTTATCAGGCTCCTGCCATATACTTGACACCAATAAATTAACTTCCTGACCTAAAACATTAGCTCTTGGAATGCCGTCCCCAGGGAATGGAGGCCATTGCAGAAAGAACACAAACTGGTGTGCCTGTACAGCCCTTGCATGGTCTCTGCATTTCTCTCGGCCTCAGTCTGCTGTTAGGTAAGAGGAGGGCGATATTTTCTGTTTGCTTATTTTGTGAGGTTGACGTGAGTTTACCCAGGAGTGTACTACACAAATGAAAAAAAAAATGGACACAGTCCGGCATTTGGGACCTTCACACATTTGGGTACACAGGAGTGTCTGTGTTTTGTGTTTTGACATCACTATGATTAGCATCCAAGCTGCACACATTCTTTTTTAAAGCAGGAGAAACAAATCAGGTTGGAAAAGCTCTGACGTTTTCCATTTAGGGGTATATAGTGTTCAAGAATGCAATTATTTTTCAGTTAATGCTGGGTGGGCTTCAGGCTGCTCGTGAAACCACTGGGCATTCCTACCAAGATGGCAAACTAGCATTTGACAGTGAAGCATGAATCAGAGGAACTGACATTCACAGGAGAAAGGTGCACAGGTCCCAAGGATATGGAAGAGTGGGGTGAACCCGGGGTGTGCCTGTGTGCATGTGCATGTGTGTGTGTGTGTGTGCGTGTGTGTGTGTGCATGTGTATGTGTGCATGTTGTGTAGAGCGGGTGGGTGACAGAAGCCTAGGGGTGGACAGGAGAGACCTTCCTCTCACACATGGGACACCCAGGACAATTATTACTGGCGCCACTGCAGTAAACGAAGAGCCACTGTCTGGAGTCCTCTCCGGGCAGCACCAAAGTCCTGATGGGATGAGGAACTGATGGGAGTAAGGGTGGGATGACCAAACATTTAGACCCACACTTCTCCGCAGGGGGAGTGGCAGCCGAGGGGAGACAGCAGTAGTTCTGGGAGCCCCTAGAGTCTGCACCTTGGGTTCATTTCTTCTCTTAAACTTGCTGAGTGAAAACAAATTAAAGCTTGACCCATGGCCCTTCACAGATATGCATTACCAGGCAAAGTGGCTGAAATCCCCAGAAGTAAGAAAATGAGCTCACAAGTTAAAATTAATGAAACACTCGAGGGACAGACACCAATAAAAAAGAAAACTGAATTATACATACCAATAGAAGTAGAATGACCAGAACAGATTAACTAAAAATAAGCAAAATAAAATATCTAAAGAAAACATTAGTGAAATGCAGCAAAAAAATCATAATCAAGTGAAAATAATAGGCATGACAAATATATTATTGAAATAAAGAATAGGATATGTAGAATAAAATGACAATAATAGTGTAATGTAAAATGAGGAATTACTCCTACATTTCTAAGAGATATGGAGAAGAGAATTAGAAACATCAGTGCCTACTTGTTTATTTATAAAGATTTATTTATTTATTTGAGAGAGAGAGAGAACGAGAGAGAAAGCAAGTGGGGGAGGGATAGTGGGGGTGGAGAATCTCCAGCAGACTCCCTGCTAAGCACGGAGCCTGATGTGGGGCTTGTTCTCACAAACCTGAGATCGTGACCTGAGCCAAACCAAGAGTCGAATCCTCAACCAACTGAGCCACCCAGGTCACTTGTCAATGCCTATTTGATACCAGAAATAACTTGAACTGCCCAATGGAAAGCTAGAAAGGAGGGAGAAAAAGAATAAAACATTAATAGAGAAAAAAAGTTAAAACAAATTGGAAGACTAAATAATTATTTAACACTGCTTATAATAAATCTAAATGAGGTAAAGGATGAATTCTCTACCTTCTCACACTTTTGAAGATGGCTACTATTTTTTTTAAAGATTTTTATTTATTTATTCATGAGAGACACACACACAGAGGCAGAGACACAGGCAGAGGAAGAAGCAGGCTCCATGCAGGGAGCCTGATGAGGGGCTTGATCCCCAGACCCGGGATCCAGCATCATGCCCTGAGCTGAAGGTGGACGCTCAATTGCTGAGCCACCCAGGCATCCTGAGGATGGCTAATATTATAAAAACAGAAAATGATAGGTGTTAATGAGGATGTGAAGAAATGAGAGCCCTGGTGCACTGTTGGTGGGCCTGTAAAATGGTGCAGCTGCTGTGGAAAACACATGGCAATTCCTCAAACAGTTAAAAATTGAATTACCATATGATTCAGAAACTTCACTTCTGAGTATATATCTAAAAAAACTCCAAAAAACAAAATATAGCAGAAACTCGAGAGGTATTTGTATACCCACGTGTGCAGCAGCATGAATCACAATAGTTGAAAGGTGGAAGCAACCCAAGTGTCCATGGTAGATGAATAGATACACAGAATGTGCTCCATACATATAAAAGAATAGTATTTAGTCTTAAAAAGCAAAGAAATTCTGACCCATGCTATAACATGGATGAAACTTGAAGATGTTATGCTGAGTAAGCCAGACACAAAAAGACAACTAAGGTATGATTCCACTTACATGAGGTACATAGAATAGGCAAATTCGTAGAGCCAGAAAGTGGAGCAATAGTTCCCAGGGCCTGGTATAGGGGGAAAGAGAGTTATTGTTTAATGTGTGTGAAGATTCAGTTCGGAATGATAGAGAAGTTCTGAGGTTGGATAGTTATGGCGGTTACACAACAATGTGAATGTACTTAGTGCCGCTGAACTGCACACTTACAAATGCTTAAGATGGGGGGTGCCTCAGTGGCTCAGTTGGTTAGGCATCCGTCTCTTGGTTTTGGCTCAGGTCATGATCTCAAGGTCATGGAATCCAGCCCCCTGTAGGGCCCCACCATCATCATGGATTCTTTTCCTCTCCTTCCCTCTCTCTGTTGCTCCCTGCCCCCCTTGCAGCCAAAATAAATATATAAACAAACAAATAAATAAAATCTTTTTAAAACTGGAGAAGATGGTAAATTTCATGTCATGTGTATTTTGCCACAGTTTTAAAGAAAAAAGACACATTCTCAGATTAGATTATGAAAAATCAGTATGTTGACATGCTTAAATGATATAAGAGGAATGGAAATGAAAGGATAGATGGAAGATGTTCTGAGCAAATATAAACAAAAGGAAATGGGGATAGTAACCTTGGTTTCTGACCTTTCGAATTCAAGCCAAAAATGTCACAAGATACAAAGAGACTCTGTTACATTTTTGGTTGGTAGGTTAGAATAAGAAGATAGAGCCCAAGGTGACAGAATGGTGAATGAAAAGGTCAAGTTGGTGTATTCGTAGGAGAAGGCATGTGAAAGGGAATCCCCTGGTCAGGAAAACCGGCAGCAAATTGGAGTTTAGGCTGTAACCCTGCCTTGCTAGCCCGACACTGAGGCTGGAACATGAAGATTAAGCCAGGAAAGGCCTTCTGCATTGGAGGACCTAGGGCCCGATGGAGGGGATCTGACTGGATAAAGTGGACTGGGTGAAGGGGAGAATCGGCTTGACTGGGTGAGCTGGTTACCACTGGCCCTGTAAGTGCCCTGGACACCTGTGATTCATCACTACTACATTCTCACTACTGGAGTCAAACATGCCTGACTCTCAGGACTTGGTAGATTCATTGTAGAGGGAGAAAAGGCAGTGTCACTTACCAAGCAATTACTGTCAGGCTGTGTGAAGGATGAAGGCAGAGAGGACAGACAGGGTTACGGGCTCAGTGACACACATGGAGACCCAGTGCTGATGCTCCTGGGATTGTCATCCCACAATGTGCAGATTAGGAAAAGACCCCAAAGTAAAGGATTAGCTTCACCCCAGTGAAGAAGGTATAACCTGCTGGCCAACCATCTCTGGGCACGTGAATGATCATCAGTGGGCATTCTGCTCCTTAGGGCCGGGATCTAGGGACAGCACGGCCCTGGATGGGGGCCATGAGAGGGTCGCCATGGCCAGTATGACTTGAGGAACTCTCTCAGTGAGCAAGAAGGATGTGTCCTCCCCTGGCCACCATTAAGAGTTGGGCCCTCCCTGCTTGTATAATTAGAAAGTGACTAAAAAAGACCGAAGGCACAGACATAACTCAGAAGTTGAGCCAATTTTAACCTTATATGAATAATTTGACTGCCAGTCTGTCTAGATTGTTTAAGGCTTTTTTGTAGTACTTGATTTGGTGTTGTAGGAAAAATGATCCACAGACATCCAGGTGGCTTCACGGCAGAAGCTGCATCTATTGAAGGGGGTGCCCTGGGGCTAACCATATCACCAGGCTTGGAGTTTGCCTAGGCCCTTCTCCTGGCCTGTCAAGGGGATCCCATATACAGTGGTTTGCTGTTGTATTTCCCTAAACATACAAAACAGGACACAAAACTTGACAACGTTGGTCTCATGTCTTAGATATGAATTGGTAAGAAAAAGTCTTGCAGGGGGAATACAAATCAAGCCACATCTGCTCTTGCATTTTGTGAATTAGCCTCATTATAAGTTATTAAGCTGCTCTAAACTGGGGCTGTCCTGGGTAATGGGTATGTTCACTCCTAGGTTGGTGGGATAATACGGCTCAAATGACAACAAATAGCACGCATCATGGAAAAACCGTCTCTCCCACCTCCTGGTCTGGCAAACAGGGGCCTGGCAGGTGACGTGACTCGCCTAAGGTTACACAGCAGGCCTTGGCAGGGCTGAGATGCGGATTCAATCTTCCCACTTCTCTGGACTCCCTGCAGTGCTGCCCCACTATTTCATTCATTGACCATCATATCATGTGGTATCACTATTATACATAATATAATCCATTGATATATGATAAACACAAGGAACTCCTGTTTCCCCTAAAAAGAGGATGAACCTGTAAGACACATGCAGAGTATGTCTTGGGTTGGATGATGCGCTGAATCAAGGCAGATTTCAGCAGGAAGCAGGCAGGGCCTGAATGACCCTGCTGTCCAAGGCAACCAACCCCCTGTGTCTATGCCACAGAGCCCCTGGAAGCTCTTTGACACTTGCTAATTACAGTGACTAATTAACATGTCATTAGCCTCTAATCATGAACCCAGACAAGATTAGTAATGATAAAACCGTGGAAATTAATTTACAACCATCTACCTACTTTTCCTTGACCTGGCAGGGCTCACGCGTCTCTTTGGAAAGGCAGAATTGGGGGGGGTCTTTGAGCAGCGGAACAGAAGGCCTAAGGGAAAGGGGAGGTTCCTGGAGCCAAGGCTGAAGTTGCACCAGGCAAGTGACCCCATGAGATGGAGCATGCCGAAGAAGCTAGAAACTCAAAAATAAAGTGGGTCAGAGGAAACAAAACGACTGCACCAACCCTAAACTGATCAAACTGTATGAAGGGTAAAAAGAAAATGTGATTCTAGGGTGATGTGTCAGAGTTACAGACTGTTCAAGCCACACATTTATTCAGACAGGGGGGAAGGCAGCAGACAGATTCTTGGGGCACCATCCTCAACTTCTGGCTCTCCCTCACTGTCCTCTTCTACCCCCTGACTGGCCTCCCCCACTGATGCCTCACTGCCTCTGTCCTATACCTGGCCTCGGAGCTTCTTGTTTGTAGTCTTGTGACAGTCGCCCATGAGCACTATGCCTGTGCTTTTTCTCCAAATCAATCCATTCTCCACACTAAAATAAAAACACCAACAAGAATAACAACAGTTAAATACCCTGCCCTCCCTAGCAGTCCAAACTCTCCAGCTCGGCTCTTAGGCTCCCTTACAATTGGATTTCAGCACGGCTGGGCCACTCATTTCCTTCCATGTTTCCCACTGTCTCCTAGCATCGTAGGCTTTTCCGGTCACACACTTCTCTTATTTCTACTCTCAAACCCAATGCATTTGTCCTTATTAATTTTTAAAATTATTTGCCATTTGAATTGGCAGTTTTATGAGATGTATAATATAGTTGATACATATATCATAAAACCTGCCCTTTAACCATTTTAAAAATTCAATGGTGTTAACTACAACCTGCAATATTGTATAACCATCACCACCAATGATTAGCTATTTCCAGAACTGTTTTATAACAGATTGTTTTATTTATTTATTTATTTATTTATTTATTTATTTATTTATTTATTTATGGCAGAAGTGCAGAGGGAGAGAGAGAGAGAATTTCAAGCAGGCTCCCTTCTGAGCATGGAACCTGATGCTCCATTTCATGACACTGAGATCATGACCTGAGCCAAAATCAAGAGTTGGACTCTTAACCTACTGAGCCACCCAGGCACCCCTCCAAAACTTTTTCAACACCCCAAAGAGAAAGTCTGTGCCCATGAAGCAGCAACTCCCTGTTCCCCCTCTTCTCAGCCTATGGTAAATCCTAATAACTTACTGTCTCTTCAAATTTGCCTATTCTAGATGTATCATAGAAGTAGATTCAGACAATATTTGTCCATTTCTGTCTGGCTTATTTCACTTACCATAATGTTTTCAAGATTCATCCATGTGGTAGCGTGGATCATAGTTCATTCTTTTGATGGTTGCATAATGTTCCACGGCCTGTAAAGATCACATTTTGTTTATCTATTTATCTGTTGATGGATACAAAAGATATTTCCATGGTTTGGCTATTGTGAATAGTGCAGCAATGAACATTGTCATGTCATACAGGTATCTGTGTGAGTCCTTGTTTTCAATTATTTTGGATGTATACCTAAAAGTGGAATTCCTGGGTCATATGGTAATTGTATGGCTAATGTTTTAAGGACTAGCCAACCTGTTTCCCACAGCAACTGCATCATTTTATATTCCTACCAGCAATGTAAGAGCATTTCGATTTCTCCAAATTCTCATCAATACTAGTTATATTACATCTTAAAGATTAGCCATCTTTGTGGATGTGTAATGGTATCTTGTCCAAGTTTTGATTTTCATTTCTCAAATGACTAATGATGGTCAGCTTCTTTTCATGTGCCAATAGGTGTTTTTAATATCTTCTTTAGAGAAATATCTATTCAGGTCTTTTGTCCACTTTTCAATTGGGCTGTTGTTGGACTGTAGGAGCTCTTTATATATTCTGGTTATCAAATCTTTGTTGGAAATGTTTCTCCCACATGAGGTTATCTTTTCACTCTCTTGGTAGTGCTCTTTCATGCACACAGTTTATAATTTTTCTGGATGCTAATGACACATGAATACCAAGGTGAAGAATAGCTTCCCACTGCTCTACAGTTAATACATTAAGCAACTGGGAGTTCCCCACCAGTTGACCTCTCATCCTGGATTCACTCTCACATTTGCTCAAAAGATTTGGTGACACCAGGTCACCAAACCATTTTTTTCTCTTGCGTCAAATTGAATCAAGGCAACAAGTCCTGATTGAACGACTCCTCTGTGCCAAATCCATTGTTTGGAGCTCTAGAGGGATGCAAAGGACTCTACCAGGCTTTGCACCTTCTTATTCCCACAGCACTTACGATGGGCCAGGAGTGCAAGGTTTTCAGGCAGGATCATATTGCAGAGCATTGTATTAGTTTCTGCTGCTACCATAACAACTAAACACTTAATGGCTTAACACAAAACAAATTTATCATCTCATAGTTCTGGGGGTTAGACATCCAAAACACATTTCACAGAGTTAAAATCTAGGTGTTGTTAGGGCTGCCTTACTTCCGGAAACTCTAGGGAGTTGCTTTTTCTAGATTCTGGCTGCTGCCTGCATTCCTGGACCTATGGTGCCAGCAATGGCATTACACCAGACTCAGCTTCTATCGCCAGATCTCCGACTCTGGCCATTCTGCCCCCTTCTTTCACTTTTAAGCATCCTTGTGACTACATTGGGTCCACCCAGATGATTCGGGATAATCTCCTCCTCTGAAGATCCTTAGGTTAACCATATCTTCAAAGTCCCTATTGCCATGTAAAGTAATATATACACAGGTTCTGGTTCTGGGCCCATGAACATCTTCGGGGGTGATAGCTCAGTCTCCCACAAGAACTATGGGCAGGGTGAGCTTTCATTGATCAAAAAGGATCCCTGCCACCACCCCCATGGTCAAGTTCATGCAGTAAGTGTTCCCTTCCCCATATCAGGGGTCTTTATTTTACAGAGGAAGCTGAAACCTAGGGGGAGAGTCAGTGACTTACTTCAGATCCAAACCTAGTTGTTGACAGAGCTCAGCCTAGGAACAAGCTCCCTGACCTAGAATGGAAAAATTCAGTGACTTAACGATTGACCAGAGAAAGCAGGACAGAAGAGGAAATTGTGAAGAGGTCCCTTGCCCCCAACCCTCTTTCTCTGGATGCACAAAGCCTCAGCCAATCACACGCAGATGTGCCTATTTTCAGAGCCTGGATAAATTGAGATTCCTCCATCAAAGAGGGGCACGTGTATTTTGTGATCTATGTCTTCTTACGTCCTTGGAGGATCTCATGTTTTCCCCTTTATTTCTAATTCCTTTTGGGGAGCCATAAGAACTTCAAGTCCGTTACTCCATTGCTCTTCACAAAGTTAAAACCAATAGGAATTTTCTTATAAACACCCAGAGGACCCTCAGGGGTCTCGGAATGGGCCAATGCTCAGGAAAACCCTACTCCCAGATTGCTCAAGCCGACAGATTGCATTTCCCGTTAGCTCAGCCATTAGCTACCGCCTTCTGTCACTTTGTGCCCACACACGGTCTCCCCACAGACATCCAGAAACCTGCCTCCTGCCCACCCTTGCCACTCCAGCACTGCTCTCTGCTAGGAGTGACACCCCTCTCTGCCTGCCACTCCCCCCCGTTGTCTGACACTAACTCAGAGACTTGCGTCTGGGGCTGGAATTTTGTCGTTGCTATGGAAGTGGGAAAAGCTCAGCCTTCCAAACTCACAGAGTGTCCAAAAACACACACGGCATCTCGCGCTGACACACCACTGACAACCTGCGATGACGGGGATGTACTTTTGAGTGTCATCTTGACAAGGAGCAGGAGCCTCTATCTGCCGGCCCATCCGCCTGGCCATCTGTCTCCCAAGATTGTCTGCACCAGACTGGCTCGGATCCTGAGCCTCCCTTGGTGGGGTGTGCGTCCTTGCACGGCCTGACTGCCTCCAGGGGGTGAGAGGAAAGAGGCCCGTGTCAGTGGGGCGCTTCTGCTGGGAGGAGGCGGGTGAGGCGGGCTCCGGGGGGAAGCTCAGGGTCATTTCTTGGCTTTGGTAGCTCCAAGGCCATGGGTGGGCATTTCAGCCGGGTGGCAAAGGGAGGAGAGCCAGATCTCCTGCCTTGTTTGCGGCCTGAAGCCACAGCTTTTGGGATTTCCTTGGCTCTTGGAAAGGCAGCCCTTTGGGGAGGCGCCAGCATTTCCAGGTGGTGCAGGGAGGGCTGCCCAAGACACGTGGATTCCTTTGCTTCCTGTCTCCAGCTCCCTCTGTGAGGAAGGGATGGAGGAATTCCTGGCTGTGGTGGACTTGCCAGCCAGCTAATGCCACCAGCTTATTCCCCCAGCAAGGTGAAAATGAGGGATCAGTAGCATGAGGAAGGGGAGTCTGAGTGTCTGGTGGGACCAAAGGCTGATGGGGGAAAAGGAGAGGAGATAAAGATCTCTGAACTCCTAATGTCCACGACTTACCAATTCTGCCTCCCACCTGAGGTCCTGTTCTGCTCACTCCTCAGGATGGGGAGCAAAGCTTTTTGTCTTCCACGACATCTACCACGCTGCTTTAGTTGGGAAGGGACAGGCAAGTACATGCTCGCAGGGCTCGGCCCTCTGCAGTCAGCCCTTCCTGGGGCCTGATTTCGTATTCCCTTTCCTGTCTATCAAGACCTTTCTAGGCCTGGTCCATCTGGGAATAGCTTTGGGGGACCCAGTGAGCAGTCATCTGTATTCAGTCTTTCCTGAGCTGATTTGTCCCGAATAATCTCTTCTCTTATATTCCCCTCCCTCACTCTTCTGCCTCATGCATATGAGGTGCTGGGTTTCATGCATTTGACCTGTGCTGGGGCCTGCCAGCCCTGGCCCTTCCCCTCGACAGCTGCCTGGTCCTGAGCTGGGGGGTGCAGGCTGCCGTCCACCCTGGGGTCAGGGCCTAGAAACGCAGCCATCAGCACAGCATCTCCAGGATGACAGCTCTCCTTCTGACGTGGGGAGCCTACCAGTCCCAGGAATTATTAGCTGATAAATATTTGGCTGTGTCTCCTCCTAAAATAATTCTCACACATGATGATGACTGTCAGCCATGGCTCTTGGATCTAATTCCAGCCTCTCTGCCTACATCTGGTACCAAGGCTCTCACGTGACTGCTGGTCTCTCAGGGAGAAAAATGAGACTCTTGTTAATAAGCTGATAAAATTTAAATGCTGGGGGAGGGGGCCAAAGGGGGCAACCTGACCCGAGCAAAGCACTGCTGGGGCTCAAGCTATCAATCTAGTGTTGGGGCCATCCAGCATGTGGACAATACAGGTTCCTTCCCTCAACATGAACCCGGCAAATCGCAGCCCCAGCTCAATGCTTCCCAGAGCCGGCCCGTGGAAACCCTCTGGAAATCCTTAGGTTCACAGGGTCTCCAGCCATAGCAAGACAGTCCCTCTCTAACTCACATTTACTGGGGAAGAAACCATTACTTCGCGAGACCTCATCAAGCCAGTGAGAGTCAAGGGGATCACCAGTTGTGAGAAGTAGGAAGAAACAGTGGTGAGTGCTTCTGAGTGAGTCTTCCAGACACCGCTCACCGAACTTGACATTGTGTTTCAAATTTTCCCGTTCTGATTTCTGGGACAAACAAACCAAAATGTTACTAGTTTAAGTCGAAAAAAACTGATTTCTTGGAAATCAGTAGAATATTTTACTGTTGAAAAAACACTTGAGCAACTAGCTTTGAGCACCAGCAAAATGACTTCGAGGGGCTTCTATCCCAAACTGCTACTATTGAAGGATTGAATTTCAACTATTTTCTGTTTTTACGTCTCTCTCTCAAACTTCAAATTCTTGGAGGATGGAACTGTATTGGGCCAGCCTCAGCCAGTCAGCCATGGCTCAGGGTGTGGAATATTCCCTAGAGAAAGGATGTCACTGTGGGCCAGGCAGCCACCCTGAGGAGTAACCAGGAGGGGTCTAGGCTCCTCTGCTGCCTCTGACAGGGAGCATTTCCATGGGGCTGCTGGAGGCATTCACAAACATTTTGAGGGAAGAGATTTTGCAGGAAGTGTTTTCAGGTGGTCGCTATAGCCAAGGAGGTTCTTTTATCTGTAGAGGTCTGTGCAGAGCAGAGAGGAGCACAAATAGCTGAGGTTGGGAAAAATTTGGTTGAGTACCTGCTATAAGCCAGGTACTCTCTTGGATGATAGCTAAAGAAGAAGAAGAAGAAGAGAGAGAGAGAGAGAGAGAGAGAGAGAGAGAGAGAGAGAGAGAGAGAGAGATTCCAGCTTTTGCAGGGCTTACATTCAGAGCAGTAGAACTGCATCGTTTGAAGACCTCACTGAAGGTCGTGAGACCTTCCTAGCACCCTATTTGAGGAAGGACCCCTCTGAGTAATGGTTGAGGCACACCTTTGCCTCACCCCTACCCAGCCCATCACCAAGTTCTAACCATGCTACCTATTAACAAACTATTGAGTCCATTGAATGTTCCTCACCCCTACTTTCACTGCCCGAGACTCAGCCGTCATCAGTCTCAGCTCAGCGGTTCCACAACCCTTCTCCCTGTTCTTTGCAAATCCTGTCTGGCTTCCCTGTTCCATGTCACACTGCAGCCTCAGTGATTTCTTTTATTCAACATGAAAATCTGATGACATCTGTGCTGCAGTCCTGCCTTAGACTCTTCTGTAGTTTCCCAATGATCTTAAGATGAAGGACAAATGGGGCACCTTGGTGGCTTGGTTGGTTAAGCATTTACCTTTGGCTCAGGTCATGATCCCAGGATCCTGGGATCGAGCCCCAGGTCTGGCTCCCTGCACTGGGGGGAGTCTACTTCTCCCTCTCCCTTGGTCCCTCCTCCCACTTGTGCTTTCTCTCTTGCTTGCACTCTCTCAAATAAATACATAAAATCTCTAAAAAAATAAAATATGAAAGACAAATGAGCCAAGAAGGCCCTTGGCAGTGCAGCCCCTGTTAGCTTACCAGCTTCATCTTACACCACTGCTCCAGCTCCCTGGGCTATGTTTGGGCTACCTCAGGCCCCTTGCACAAGCTCTTTGCCACTCTGGGATCCTTGTCCCTCTCTTCAGATAGGAAACACTACTCAGTTCTTTTTATAGTTCATTGCTTCTCAGCTAAAGGGAGAAATATGCCCACATGCTATCTTCCCTCCCCCACCTCCTCTTATTTATAAGTTTTCACAAGCACAGGAGCTTGTAACTGTCCATTCACTAGCGCCATGACTGGGTTCATGTCAGTCTCTCCTACCAGGTTGCAAGTTCCCTGAAAACGTGGACCTTGGCAGTTTTTCCTCACCATTGAATTCCCAATGCCTAGCATGGGGCCTGAGCACCCTACATAGTAAAGAAGGGATTTAATGAATGAATAAAAAGGAAATAAATCCTCTCCTATGAGGGACTGTAATATTCTCAATCCCCCAAATTGCCACTGTTCCTTTCTAAAAAGGAGTTGAGAGAAATCTAGAGGCCTGCATTGTTGGTGCATTCTCCACTTGTAGCCTTGTACTTTCTAACAACCAGGAGGAAATGAGGCAGTTGAGAAGACATAATCCCAGACACCTAGTGGGTAGCCGACAAACACTTGTTGAAGGGAATTTTAAACTGAATTGCATTCTAATATCCCAAACAAGTGTTTGCAGAGGCCAAGAGTCAGCTGAGTGATAAGGCTGCCTTAGGAGTTCCATACGACAGGGAATTCTGTAATGAAAAATGGGGGCCAGTGGCAGTGAGGGGAAGAGGCCCCACCATAGGCAAACATCTAGTAGCTTTCAAATTAAAGGGCCTCTGACCTCCCTGTGAATTCACCAAATTAGCTGGCCTGTGCAGGGGAGAAACCTTAATAAGAACAAATGCCCTACCCTATGTTTGGAGCCATACTAGCAGAATGGCTTGCAAAGGGGCTCTGCTTTCTGGGGTGGGGGGTGGGGTGGTGGCAGGAAGTGGGGGTTGGGGGGTTTGGGGGGAGAGTGGGGCTGGGGAACAGCAGGGTCTAGGCCTCTAGGGCCTCTGCACCTCTGGATCCTTGTCTATAAGGTGGGGACAAAATATAGGTGCTGTTACAAGGATTAATTGAATGTTCAACTCACAACTATCCAGATAGCAGCTAATATAAGTTTTGAAAGGTTGCAAATCATCTTTTGATTCAACATCCAGTCTGCTGGGAGAATCTTCCCATCCCCCTGGCGAGGCCTGCAGTACTCTTGGATGCAGGGATCTCTGGTCCTCAGAGCAGAAGGGCCCTGTAGTTCCCGAGCACCTGCCATGGGTCGCCCTGGGCTGTCTCCTTGCCTCCATTTAGCATTTTGATTTGTGCAGCTTTGCTGAGAATCTCTATTGCGGCATGTTGACTTATCACTCATCCCAATAAGTTCCCATTCTCTCTCCTCCTGACAGCCTTGCCTAATGTACTTATTCATTCAATTTAAATAAATCGAACATAGGCCTATGACAGCCGATAAGTGAGTCACACAAGAACAAACAGAAGAGAAAGCTCTGCAAATAGTCAAATGTCAAGTAAGAATGGAAAACTGTCCCCACAGCTTCAACGAACCTTGGATGTCTAATATTTATGGCCAATTGATGTCATTAGAAAGTAAATAAGCCCTCTTATGCTGCATTACATAAGATTAACTACAAGCAATGGAGTTTAAATAGCAGAGATAAGTGCAGATGGAAATAAACCTGTTTAAAGCAGAAATATTTGATGGGCCTCCTTGCTGCTTTTAAGATAATTGATCTGTATATCTGTATTGAATCTCGCCATAAAAGCTTTGAAGAGACTTGTGGCAAAGCCTGTTGAGACCCAAATCACATTTCTCTGGGGCCACCCAGCCAGGGTTGGAACCTTCCCAGGGAGGAACTCCAGACCTGGGGACTGCAAAAAGCAAGAAGTAAGCACAGGGTGCCTGTCCCATTTTCCTGGGGTGCAGCTTGAACTCAATGACCAGGGTGGTGGTGGTGGGCTCAGCTGGTATGGGCAAGAAAAGAAAAGGAACTAGGGTGGGCTAGCTTGGAGGGGAAAATTGTGGAGTGGGTGGGGTAAGAGGTGCTAAGTCACTCTCTGAGTATTTCCAGAAATGCTATGTAAGGCGGTGCTTCTCAATCCCAAATCATTCACGGTAAAGGGACAGTTTTCTCTTCTCAGGTGTCATTTCTAATCCTTTGATACATTGTGTCCTATTGTTGATGGCTAGCATGATGCCCCCATCACATGCAACTCATCACTCAAGTTTGAGAACATCTGACTGGTCTAGTCTATACTGTGTTCAACGAGACATGCCTACCAGTCACAAGCTAACTACTGTGGCAACGTCCGGTTGTCCTCACATTCTGTAAACTCAGTGTTGTACTTGTGGAGGCCAGATAACAAGCAGCTTGGGGATGAGTACAGATGCATATACCGTGCATTGAACCACGCCACTGGAAGTCTTGGTCTATCTGCCCTCTAAGGTTGGGGAGGGTGGAAGTAAAGGAGACCTATTTGATCCCACCAGGACAAAGGTGTCCCTGAAAGTTGTAGCAGATACAAACTGTACTCCAGAAACTCAGATGTTCCAGCAATTTAATTTTAAACATTTTCTATAACAAAGTAATCCTATCATGATACCACATTGCTCGGCTGCAGAGATTGGAGCTCAGTCTGTTGGAAGCCTTGCCTGCCTGCCTTCCCCTGGGAGGGGCAGAAATGGTGGAGAGCTTGCAGAGAGCAGAGGCTACATGGGACCTGAAGGAGCCTCTGCCTGGCTTGGCATCAACTGTCCATGTCGGCAGCTGTCGAGATATCCTCGTCCCCATCTGGCTTCTGTCTTTGGTCCAGGCAGCTCTCTGTAGTGTCTTCCTTATTTCCACCACGAGGTCCCATCACATTTCTGGGCTCCCTGTGCCACATTCATGTCACTGTGGCTGGATGGAGCACAGCCCACTGCTCTCCAGACTGGGAAACTGTGAGGTCTGACCCTGTCCACTGGCACCCACTGCTTCACTCTTCTCCCTGCATCGACAGGAGTTGGTGAGATGTTGGAGATCTTGCTGAGTCATTTGGCTCCATCATAGGGAGTTGGGGGGCATGGAGGTAGAGGTGGGGACAGATGGCTTTCTGCTTACTCTATTCTGGAAGGTCTATCACATTCCCCAGGACTGGCCCAGGTAGGAGTTCCCTCTCAGGGACTCTTCTGCATCTTCAGTTTCTTTTCTTTTGGACTCACTGTTTCGTTTGTTTCAGTATAAGAAAATATAATAATGATAATACTAATGATTAATATAATTATTTTTGGTGGGGATGACCTAGGTAGGAGTAATCTCATTTTCCTTTAACTCTTTTGTCTTATGGTTTAGACATTGGCTTCTGAAATTTAAAAAAATATATATAATTTGACTCATGTTTTGTTATCTCTTCCCTGAGGCAAAGGGTTTAGCAAAGCCTGGGCTGCTGTCTACACAGGGGAAGCATCCCGAGGTAATGGGCGTTCCTGAGAATGTAGACTGCATTGGATAGTACATCAGATAGTCATTACACACCAGAGTCCAAGTTAAGAACAGATAGCCTGGGCTACCTTGCTGAGGTTAACAAATTCCCCACATCTGAAGACTTGAGCAGTGTCTGGACTGCCTGTTGGGAGGGACTTCAGGTACCAAGCGACAGGGGAGATGTTCCACAGTTCCATGACCATGAGGTGGGGAAAAGAGAGACTACATCAAGTCCCAAAGAAGGAGCCCAAAGAGATTTCCTCTGATTGCACTTGGGCTCATGAGAAACCGTGCTTGTCAAAATAATGACTGAGAACCAGGACCGGTGTCTGACTTCATTTGCCACCACAAGGGCCATGTCTGTTCTACGTCCAACTTATCTACGTTTTGCTCCCCTCCCAGTTGGATTCCCAGGGTGGGTGGATTTAAGTGAGTCAGCTTATTGTCCTGGGTACCGGCGCTGTAACTGGCACTTGGTAAGTGTTAATTGGAGATAGAAATGGTATTCCCATTTCTTTCTGTAGGGATTCCAGTCATAGATGACGCACCCTGATAGTGTCATCTGTATTACTCATGTATCACTGAGAAAGATCAATAGCAGAACAGAGTGGCATCTGCTTTGTATGTGTTCTGTAAACAGTAGATTCTCTTCTTCTTCACCCAACATGTGGCACAGAGCCCTGCTCAGAGTAACTGTACAGGATGTGGCTGCACATATGAGATGAGATTTGAGGTAATGGATGTAATTTATTTTGTGACTTGTAGGAGGTTCACTGGCTTAAACCGGTACCATGTATTTATTATGACAAATACTGTTTTCTCTATTGGTTACAAACCTAGCTCCCTATTGCAGTTTAGTTATTGGCTGGTTATATTTGAAGATTAAATCAGATTTTCTCCTTTCCTTATCATCTTCTCTCTGCCCCGATGCAAAGCAGAGGGAGTAAAAGTGTTCCTTACGTATTCTTTCTATCTGTAGAAACTACTGGAAAGTAGGTATGTTCTTCTGCAGAAAATTAACTAGGAAGCTTATTAAAAATACGGATTTCTAGACCCTATGCTAGAAATTCAGATTCACTAGCCCTTTCTGTGGATCCTAGTATGTGATTTTTTTAAAAAAGTCTCCCAGATGATTGTAATCATGCAGCTAAGTTGGGGACCACTACTCTATTGGACTCAGAGGATTCTTATGGAATCTTTATTCAGGAATCTTTTCCTGGTTCCAGAAGCACCATTTTCAGGATGGGAAATTCTGGTATATTTAAAGCATGTAATAATAATACTCTAGATGAGGTGCCCTAACCAGATGCTGGTGAGGATATTAACCTAACCAGTGGGCTGTTGCTGCTCACTGCTGACCTGGAAGGAAGCTCATTACCTGCCCTGGGAATCCTTGAGTGAATGTGGAGGGGGATGAGAAGAGGCAAAAATGAGCCAGACTCTGGGGAGAATGGGGTATCTGGTTTGCTGTTTTAAATCCAGAGATACCCAGAGTCCTCCTGATGGATACTTCTGGGGGTTGCATCGCCTGACTACTCTAATTATCTAATTATAGTGAGAATTTCAGGCTATTTAGATAGAAATTTATAAGAAGTATGTTGGGGTTTTTCTCTTTTGAAACTTCCTCCCAGGCAATTAAAATGCTCTGAAAGGCTTTGGAAAAGCTCATGCATGTTCAGATGAACTAGGTGTCCCCAGATGTTTTCTTCTGGTTGGAACACAGTTGCCTCCAGGCTGCCTCTCCCCGCATGTGACGTGCTTGTGCTCAAGACTCCAGGCCTTTGGTGTGTCGGGGCGCCCACCATGGAAGCCCGGTTTGCATCATCCTTCCACAAGCGTGTTGGCACGGTGGTGGCCACGCGGCGCGCATGTTACAGGCCGGAGGAGCCGTAGCCCTTGCAGAGAGGGGGCCCTGTCGGCATGTGTGGGCCTTTGTCTGAGGGCGCGGGAACCCCGCGTGCGCACCGAAGCGGCGGGGGCTTAGCGGTGCGGGCGGTGGCTGCAGCCAACTGTTGAAGCCGCACCTTGTCCCCTGCACCGTTGTTGGCATGCCCACTGGGCACCATCTGCAGACCAAGAACATGCCAAGGCAGTGCCGCTGCCACTGTTTCCATCACGGAAACATTTCTTTGATCTTCCAGTGTTGCTTTCAAGATGATTAATCTCAGCGTGGCTCAGCGTGTTGAGGCTCTCCATAAAGGCAGGTGCATGTGTCCGTGCGCGGCTCTGTCAGGACTGCTAATGTAAGCGTCTGTTTTACAGCCCAAGTGACAGCTGTATTGTTCTGGCAGGGTTACAGCTCTGACATGTGGAATCAATCTTTTTAACCTGTCAATTAATCAGCGGGCAGCTGTCAGCCCAGCTGAAAGGCCTGAAGGACAGTGCCCTTTCAATGGATTATACTGGGGGCATGGCGAAGTAAAATTGAACACTTCAAGCTTCAAGGAACTCTTGTTGCATTCAAAGCCAGGCTTCACTCTCACTTAAAGGAAACAGGCTGTGGCTCCAGCGTGGGCCCCTCCCAAGGAGGCTCTATTGAGGCTTATGGGTAAAGAGCACGGAGCATGTCCCTGTAGTTACCTTACCAGGTTCAAGCGATCCTTAAAGGGGAGGCTCCAGAGTCTGCCAGGTGAGGCCATCTGTTCCCTGGGTCCGGTGGAGCAGGCTTGTTTTTGATGCCCAAAGCAAGCTGTGGCTAGTGGGGGCGGGGGGTGGGTAGGGCACTTGGTCTTTAGGTGGATTTACAAAGCGCCCTCTAGAAGGAAGCTTGCTTGTTAGCCCCATGTTGAATAAGCTCTTATAGATGGGGTATTGCCCTGAGCACTTGGGGGAATACAGAGCAGAGTAAAACAAGCTTCTGTTGCTTCCCTTCCCTCATCACCTTCTATATGAATGAGACAGATATAGGCTGCAAAAAAGCGTAACCAATTATTGTGTCCTCTATAACAATTAATTATTATTTGTTAAGTACTCTAATAAAAACAAGTTAGCATATGCTGAGAGACGAGGTGTCACTAAAATAAAGTTCTGAGCAGTTTGGAAGAGGAAAAGGTGCTGAGATCTGGGGCTGCTGGTGAAGATTTCAAAGAAAGGGTGACAAACCACCCTTCGAGCCTACACTTTGTTTTCCCTGCTGTGCTGGCTTGCCATTCCATAAATAACTAACTTTCTCTATTCTTCCATTCCTTCCTTCCTTCTGCAAATATTTATTTAGCACCTAATTTTTGCAAAGCCTGGTGCATGGTGCTGTGTGTTGGGGGGGAATATGAAGATGATTCAGGCAAAGTTGCCTTTAACAGAAAAACATCAAAGATCCTGTCACTGCAAATCCTGGGGAGGGGCAGGCCTCTCCCCTGCTCATCCTGCTGGGCTTGGGCAGCAGCAAGGCTGCAAATTATTTAATTTCTTATTGGCCCAGGACTATTATCTGGCATTTGCCTTTTTTCCCTCATGGATCCTGAAGTGAGAATTGGATTCATTTTGTCTATGTGACGGAAGAGTTCTTGGTTTTGTAAGCCCACCAACTGGATCCTGTTATCATGTCCTTCACCAAATAACACATTATGTCTAACCCACTGTGCTTTTGAGCCAGATGGGTCTGAGTTGAATCCTAGCTCTGCACTTACTAATTGTGTTGACTTGGGTAAATTTCTTTGTCTTTCTGAACCTTAGATTTTTCATCTCTAGTACTTAGGTACTGATGCTCAGCTTTAAAGTGTTGCTGGGAGAAGAGACCAGGATGACGAATGCAAGATGCCTGGTAGACAGTCGACATAGTAGACACTCGATGAGTGCTGGGTTCTATTTTTGTTCATCTTTTTTGAAAGGATAAAAATGGCTGCCTACTTTTTTCAGTGTCTTTTGTCACCAGTGTCTTTTGGTGACTGTTTCTAGTAGGTGCTCAGAAATACTTTAAAATTGTATAATTGAGCGACTAGTAACTCCAAAAGCTTAATGTGGTTACAGTCTCTCTAGGACTCGAAGAATGGGCCATAACTACAGGGCGTGTCCTAGTTGGAGGATCATCTGTGGCTGATTGACTTATATCTTCTACTGGGGTGCTGGGTGGAAGTTGTTGGTTACTCTCACAGGAGCTAAGAGCAAAGCAGCCACAAGAGCACCCAAGCCAATTGTGGAGGGTTTGAGAAGGAGTTTAGATCCCAGTAAACACCACACGAGTAGCATGATCAGCCCAGTCTTTCCTCCCTCTGCCACATGGTGTTCAGCATCTGCTCCGAGCAAACACGCCCACGTCTGTTGAGACTGGCATCTGAGAGCTGTATTTTTGGTAGGATGCGTGTCTGCACAGTCCAGTGAGAGAAGAGCTGCAAAAACCTTGTACCCAACAGGGAAGCTTCTCTGCCACCCTGACTTGCAAAATTGGAGGCGACCTCCAGAGGAGGATATCATGAAATCATTTTGACAAAATGATCACTCAGGAGGGTGATGGAAGTTTTCACCAGAAGGGCAACAGTGCTTCTGTTTGCAGAGTGGGGTGGAAGAGAGAACTCCCTCTGGTTCAGGATATCTGCTTGGTGTTAACGGGCATGTCTCTGCATCCAAACTTTAGGAGCCAGATTTTTACCCTTCTCAGTTATACCAGAGAGTTGATGTAGGACACAGAGTGTTCTAGAACTCTGTAGTATTATCTTCATAAAGATTTTTAATTGTTGTGTGTGTGGCTAGGCAAACTTCCCATGTGAGCGAACCATGGTCATTGTCAGAAGCCTAGTCATTTGTTACAATATGGTGGGTTAGTGGAAAGTGGGTTTGAGTTTTGACTCTGCTGTTCTTTTAGCTCCCATGATCTTGTCGTTAAGGTTTTCTGAGTCTCAAGATTCTTTGTAAAGTTGGAATTATTTCACAGAGTTGGTATGAGGGTAACATAAGATAATTCATAAAACGACTTTGTAAATCTTGAACTGCTCAGATCATGAGAACCACTAATAGCACTTATTGTGCCATTCGGCTCTGTTGCTGAAAAATTGGATTCTAAAAAGAGGTAAATTTGACATTTGGACCAGCATTGCCTAAAGTTATTTACTGAGTGACAGGGATTTCAGGAGAGTAAAATTCTCAGAAATATTAAGCTTTTCTCTAAAAAAAAATCAGAAATTAAAAATAAATAGGAGTTGAACAGTATTTGGAGGTAAAAAGGACAAGGAGATGAGAATGGGAACTAGGGAAAGATTTGGATTTTACCCAGGCAGCTTGCAGAGCAGTTCCCGTAGTAGGAATGCAGTGTCTGGTTTCATAACCTTCACATTATGTACCTCCATCCTATTTTTACCTTCCGCCTGAACTCCATTCTTAAAATCTGAAATAGACCACGCCATGGATTGTTCCTTTCACAATCATTCAGCAAATAGTGAAGATGTTGCAAATACTCACGAGTAAGCTTATCAAATGCTGGCTATTGTGTTAGGTGTTAGATTTTACAAAAGTAAATGCAAGTAGAGTCATGCCCTTAGGAACCTAATCTGGGGGGTGAGACAGCCATGCACACACATCATTTTAATGTACTATGGTGTAATGTACAATGATGGATGTGTGCAGAAATGAAGTGCAGACATGTAATGCAGTTGACCTGGGAGTAGAGGTGAAGTGGTGCCTAAGAAGCGTTTTGAAGAAAAAAAAAATCATCAGATAAGCCATTGCTTTCCAGGAAAATGGTTGGGAAGATTTGAAGGAAACATGATTTGATAAATTTGATAAAGACCTCCTTGGAGAAAAGAAACAAGAAGACTTATGCTCCATGTTAGATATACCACAGGTCATAGTTACAGTTTCCAAGCCTCAAGTTTTCCATCCTAGTGCATGAGACTTTCGAGGCAGGGAGCGGGGTCTCTTGGTGCTTGTGACTCTCATGATACAGTCTTTTTAAAAATTTTTATTATTTTTTTTTAATGAAACAGTCTTGAAAAGGCTGGGCACTGAATGAAAATGGATGATGGAAGGAGAAAAGGAAAGTTAAAATGGAAGAAGCAAAAGCTGATTGAGACTAATCCAGCTCCCATTCCTAAAAGTCCAGGCTTAAGGCAACCTCAAAATTCAGTCTCCGTCTGGTTAGGAGGCATTTTGATTTCAATTAAGTCTTCCAGGTCAAAAGGAATGAAGCAAAACCATGACCAAAAGACTGAACACCCAGAACGAAGTGTATTTTGTGGGAATCTATGTCTTTCTAGCCTGGGGCAGGCCATTTCATACCAAATGAGACTCTGTTTCCCACTATGCACTAAGAAAGGGATCTGAAGTTTGTGATGACAAATGGTATGCCTGCACCCAATGATGAGCCCACGAGGCCCACGTTGCTATGCCAATTGTAGAGAGATGGAGCAGTGCTCCCTGTCCAATCTTCCCCCATCCCGTGCTTTTTTTTTTCTTCTTTTCTATGAGAGAGAGAGAGAGAGAGAGAGAGAGAGAGAGAGAGAGAGAGAGAGAGGCAGAGACATAGGCAGAGGGAGAAGCAGGTTCCCTGCAGGGATCCCGATGTGGGACTCAATCCCTGGACCTGGGATCACACCTCGAGCCTAAGGCAGGCACTCAATCGTTGAGCCACCCAGGGGTCCCTCATTCCGTGCTTCTTAAAAAATGTGGTCAGAGCATACTGGGCCAGTAGACGACCTGTGCTAAAACGGTCAGGAGAAGTCAAGCGTACTGAGATCTTGAACTGCTTGAACTGCTATCTTTTCCTGTTTCTTTTTCTTTTTTCTTCCTTCCTTCCTCCTTCCCTCCCTTCTTCTTTCTTATCCCTCTCTCTCTTTCTCTCACTTTTTAAAATCACTCACACACTAGTGACTATACCCCTCCTTGTGCTGTGAAACCAAATTCATCAATGAAAGGGATTCACGGTGGTGGCAGCCAAAGAGCCCCATGCTTAAGAAGCTTTCATTTCTGTAAAGATTGTTTTACACTGCAGTCACCTTGGTGCTCTCTTTAAATGACTGATTTGATGTATAGGGAATCCAGATAGATTCCCCTCTCTCTTCCTTTTTACTCTTAGGTTTCCCCCTCAAGTCTCCTTTGTTTTTATTTTATTTATTTTTCTTCTTTTTATAACCTCAGGTACCTAGTGCTGAACTAATTCTGTTTCTTTCATTCTTTTTTTTTTTTTAATTGAAATACAGCTGACACACAACATTATGTTAGTTTCAGGTGTACAACATGGTGATTTGACAACTACATATATAATGAAATGCTCACTGCAATAAATGTAGTAGCCATCTGTAACTACATCTTCCTGTGCTACTCAACACTTTTTATTATGTAAATTTTTATTGAAATATAATCTACATACAGAAAATTGCACAATTGAATGGGTACAGCTTAATGAATTTTCACAAAGTTAGCAAAGTTCATAGGCATCCAGATAAAGGAACAAGACATGGGCTGAACCCAGGAGGACTCCCCTTGTGCCCGTTCTGAACTGGTCTTTCCCCTGTCAAATGGTAACCACTATTCTGGGTTTCAATACCAGACGGTAATTTTTGGTTCTTTTTGAATTATGCTTAAATGGAATTGTACTTCTTATATTTTCTGTTTGACTTCCTTCCCTGAACATTATGTTTGTGAGATTAATCCACGTTCATTTATTCTCATTGCGAAGTAGTATTCCATCGTGTGAATACACCAGAATATTTCTAGTCATTTTCCTCTGGATAGGTATATTTGAGTTGTTTCTAGTTTAGGATAGTCTAGATAGTCTATTATAAGTGGCGCTTCCATGAATACTCTTATAAATTGTTGTGATGAATATGTATATATATGCTTACCTATGGAGTACAGACCTAAGAGTGGACTTGTTGGGTCTTTGAATTTGTTCGGTTTTAGGAAACATTGCCAAGCTATTTTCAAAGTGGTTGTGTGGAGAGCTCAGGTTCCCTGCTGGTACTTGGCATTGTCACTCTTTATCATTTTGGTTTTCCTAGTTGATCCCTGTGGGGGTGCTCTGGGCCACTAGTTAATCCATTCCATTCAGAAGGGGGAGTCAACACTTCATTTTGAAAATCTATCTATATTACCGGATGTACCTATGTTAATTGCTCCATTTCCTAAGTGGTAGACTGTTGGAGCGTCTCAAATTCCCTGAGACGCCAGTCAATTATGAGATTAAAATACTTAAAACTTGCTGGATTCTAGCTCATGCAGATTCTTCCTAAGTACTGCCATGCTGTTCTCTATAATGGAAACACCAGTGTGCATGCCCACCAATAATGCATAAGGGTTCATGTTTCTCCATATTTTCCCAAAAGTTATGATCTGATTTTTACTTTTTTAAGGTTTTATTTATGTATTTGAAAGAGAGAGAGAAAGAGAGAGAGTGCATGCAAACAGGGGGAGGGGCAGAAGGAGAGGGAAAGAGAAACTCAAGCAGACTCCTTGCTGAGCATGGAGCCCAACTCGGGGTTCAATCCCACAAACCTGAGCTGAAACCAAGAGTTGGCCACTCAGCTGACTGAGCTGTCTACTCACCTCAAAAGAATTATTAACTGATTTTTAAATTTTGGACATTGGGATGGTTGAAGAGTAGGATCTTACTAATACCTAAATTTAGTTATTTAATGGCTAATATAGTTGAATATCTCTTTATGTATGTTAGCTATTTGGATTTCCTTTTCTGTGAATTTCCTACTTAAAGCCCTTTTCCATTTTTATATTGAGTTCCTATCTTCTTGTGTTCATTTGTGAAAATTACTTACATATTCTAGACAATAATCCATTTGTTAATTTTAAATATCAGAAACAACTTTATCCTCTCTCCTACCTGTTTGTTATTTTGTCTACAATGTCCTTCGTGGAATAGAAATACTACACTTGAATCCAAAAAATATTTTTAAAAATATTTTTTAAAATAGATTTATTTTTAAGAGAGATTGAGAGAGAGAAAGAGAGAGAGAGAGAGAGAGAGAGAATAAGCACAGAATTCAAATGGACTCTGTGCTAAGCTCACAGTGTCCTCTGGGGCTCAATCTCATGATGCTGAGATGACAACCTGAGCCAAAATGAAGAGTGAGGCACTTAATCTGACAGTATCACCCAGACACCCCCCAAAATATTTTTATTTTTATATTATGATTTTTGTGTTTGGGGTCTTATTTAAGAAGTTCTCCATTATCTCCTATCACAATTTATTATCATACATTCAAAAATTATATTTGTAGTTTCACCTTTAATATTTGGTCTTTAATTCATCAAGAGATTTTGTGGCATAGAATCATGTCAGAGATCTAAAGGCTTTTTCCCCCTATATCACGATGCAATTTCCAAGTAACATCTATTCTATTTAAAAATCCACTGTTTTCTCACTGGTTTGTGGTGGCATTATATCATATATCATGTTTCCATTTGTACATAAACATATTTTTTGAGCACTAAGGTGTTTTTTCCAGAGTTCTATTTTCCTGTTCCTTCTACCGTGCCATCTATTGTAATTATTTCTTTTGTTCTCAAAATTGACTTAGCCACCTGTGAACCCTTATTTTCTATAGGAACATTAAAATGTTTGTCCATTTCCTTAAAATCCTGCTGAAATATTATTTAAAATTGTTGTGAATGTATATATTAGTTGGGTTAAAATTTGCATCTTTATATTAAATGACATTATCCATGAACAATGCTATCCATCTCTATTTTTCTCATTTTAAAAATTATCCTTTATCTCTTTTACTGGAGTTTAAGTTTTTCCTTTGAGATCTTGTGTGGTCTTTGTTAGTATAATTCCTAGATATTTGATTATTTCCATTACTGTCATAGCTCCCCATTTGAGATTTAACAGTGCTGTGGCCAGCCTATGCAATAAGAGAGAAATTGATAGGCTCAAAATGGAAGGACTAGTTTTCTCTTCAAAGAAGGTACATCATTTGTTGCTAACCAAAGATCAAAAGAAGTAGATGGAATTTCCAGAGCAAAGACAAGAGAGGGTTTCCTTTCATCTAGCAACTTTGGATTAGTCTGGAAAACAACATTAATTTAAATTCAAGCTTTCAGATTTCCTTATCTGAACAATAAAAAATGTGAAGAGAAAAGGCAGAATTCACATTCCCTTGATAACAACATAGATTGGGCTCAATTTTCCTTTTGGCTTTTCTCAGATTCAAATCATCTGAGAAGAGGTCATAATTTGTTAAGAGTTACCTTGAGTCTGCAATAGTTTTTCTTCTGTTATCAAATTCTATTCTTTGGCTAGAGCCAAGTGGGGTGTGTTCCCTACTCCATCCCATTTCCTTACCCCTTGGGCTTCTTTCTCTACATGTCTTTATGTCTTTCCCCAGGATACCTCCCCCTCGGTACTGAAACTCCTTGTTATCCAGCTCCCATTCATTGTTAGAGCTTGCAAGTCTCTCACTTGCTCTCTAATCCCAGCCCTGGCTCTTGTACATATATGGGTCACTGTGATTCTGGGATTCATTTTTGCCATCATCTTTTTCTTGACCCCACTAGGCTCAATCACTTCCATAAGCCTCTTTTTTTTTTCCTTTCTGCATGCTTGTTAAGGATACCCATTAATTCATTTCACTCATAGCATACTTACTTAATACCAGTTAGGTGTCAGATAAACTTGCACCCACTGTATACCTGCGAACTCAGGTCCTGCCTCACGTTTACTTACTGTTTTCATGAGATAAGGGAAATCTCAGGAAGTTAATAGGTAAAGAGCTCCCCACCTCTCCAGTTGGGCTACATTCTGGTTTGTTGGTTTTGAGTCCAGCAGGGACAGCATAGGGTGGGTATGGATGTGGCACTGAGAGGAAGGGGTTTGAGTGATACAAATGGATGATTTGGGTTCTCTGCTTACATTCTACCCAGTACCAAAGCACTTGGTGTAGAGTGTGGCCACAGATCTGCCTTTCAGTCCAAACATGGAGTTCTGCTATTCCCTTTTGCACCCGTCCCTCCTCTTTGCAGACGGTTTACAAGCCTTTTGGGGGAAGTCAGCGAGTTCTTGGGATGTGTTTATAACCCTCTTTGCTACACGTAGTCCTTATTCACTCTAGGAAGAGGGCAGAGGTCAGGCAGGAAGAGAGTACCTGAAACCATTTTAGTCATTGGTGACTCTTAGTATCCTGACAGTTCTTAGTATCCTGATAGTTCAAACATTCTCCCTTAGACAAAGACTCAGGCTGGCAAGCATACTCCAAGGACTTGCAATTATGGGCTTGGGAATGGGCAGAAGTATTCAGTATAAAACAGCTGGGCTCTGAGCATGGCCATCATGACTTGTGGCTCAGAGCCCCATGAACAGCAGAGAATGTTCTCTGGACTGTACTGCAACACTTCACATGGCTTGAGTAACCACCAACAAAGAGTACAAGTCAGTTTTGCTTTATGAGAGAAGTGGTAGCCAGCACTTAGAACTTATGAGTATGATAATTAGAGTATAAAAGCAAGCTCGTGTGTCTGTGAATGAGTTACTTAACCTCTTTGTGCCCCAGTGTTCTCGTCTGTAACTTGGGAATAATAATAATATTTGCCCCACATGGTTATTTTGAGGATAAAATAATTCATTTTTAATAGTGACTACTTACAGAAGTGTCTAGAATTTGTCAGTTGTTTAAAATATAAGGTCTAAGAGACTAGATTTAAGAAACAAAGCAAACAAAGACAAAAGAGACAAGCAAACAAACCAGGCTCTCAAATGCAGAGAACAAATGCTAGAGAGCAGGTGGGTGGGAAGATGGGCAAAATAGATAAAGGGCATAAAGGGTTCATCTATCTCGATGAGCACTGAGAAATGTATAGATTGCTGAATCACTATCTTGCACACCTGGAACTTACGTAACACTGTATGTTAATTATACTTCAATAAAAATATAATGAAATGCTAGGTCTGAACTTGACAATGTCATTGTGAAGTATCTTTAAGAGTGGGGTTCAGAGGGGCTAACTGACTGGCCCAGCCAGGGAGTGGTAGGATGTAGGCTTGGGTAGGGAGGAAAGGCCTCAGCTCTTTCAACTTGGCCACACATCTAGGCCATGAGATTCTGGTGACTTTGGATGGAGGCTGATGCATTTCTCACCCTCTGGGAATCCCTTCCAGTCCACTGTGCCTGAAGCCATGTCTCTGAAGATCTCCCTCAGGTCAGCAGCAGGGCAGGAGTAAGAGGAGACCTACCTCTTCTTTTTCATCCTGACAGCTGTCCCCTTTCTAGCCACTTTGCCCCTTCAGAGGAACGGGAGTCCCAGGGGTTGTTAGGGGCAGGTCTTCAGGTAGGCCAGGACCCTCCAGGAAGAAGCTGGCAGAAAGAGCAGCCCCTCAAACCTGTGAGAACAAGGAGGGTGAAGTGAGACATATAACCTTGAAAACGGTGGCATTTGCCTGGTCCCTGTGGCCTCCTGTGCTGTCATGTAAGTTGAGCGGACATTAATTTGATTCATAGAAGAGATCTGACCCTACTCCACCAGGCTCTCTTCAGCCTGGGTATCTCTTGTTTACAGGAAGTAGATGGAGCCTTGTACATTTTTTTCCCCAGCTGTTTAGGAAGTCGCGTTCCTCTTTGCCACTTGGTCCCTGGGGACCAAGGTCCCAGCAGCAAAGATCCCCCCCATCTGCCCACCCCGCCCGCCCATGCCACCACACCCTGCTGCCTAATCTATTAGAGAGCTCGAGCTGGCAGGAGGCTGGGGCGAGGGGGTGCCGTTTATTTGATTGTCGTATCATTTATGTGGCTGTGACTTCCAATGCTATTATCTTTGTTTAGCACAAACGGAGAGCAGTTAGCGCTCCTGGTAATCTATCTCGGAATCAAAAAGCTATGGAGACAGAGACAGCCTCCTCTCCAAGCCTTTATCTCCTTCCACCATCATTTTCCCAGCTGGGAGCAGGCGACGACCATGCTTCCAATATGCTGCTCAATGATTTTAGATGATTGATCTTTCTAAAGTGCTTTTCCGCTTCTTGCCACACAGACGCAGATAGATTAAGCAATTATGGATTATTTCAACATCAAATGGCCCAAGACAATTAGCTAGAAGAGAAGCAAAGAAGTGGCCCTGCTGGCTTTTGGTGAGGGGGAGGCTTTAGGAGGAGTTAAAGGTGAAAGCCAGGGTAGATTTGCCCATCGGGATGGAAAGAGGAGGACACAGGGCTCAGCTGATCTAAGGAGAAAAATTCATATATATATTTATACAGTGGCAGCGCTTAGCATTTTTTTTTATCGTACCATGGCATGAAGAAGCCTCACTGTCTTTGAATCAAACTAGCACTTCCAAATAGCATTCCTTTAAGGGAGATTGGATTGTTGGTGCTTCTTGGAGGGGGAAAAAAAAGTTGCAAGAGGGAGAGACTGAGTAGTGCATGTAATAAAAGACAATAGATGAGACAGTCTCTGAATGGATCTCCAGGCTCTAAATCACTCCCCAGGCCTGGCTGCCGCCGTGCAGACTTCCCCAGCAGGGCCTTCATGGTTTATGGTGTCAGCGGCACTCCGGGAAGTGAGTTACAGCCTTGCAGGCAGTGGGCGGCTATCTGTTATCCTACATGTAAACAGGTATTCAAATCCGGACTCCGGAACCTTCGCTTTGGCATTTAATCATCCCGGTAATCTAACCCCCGTCCCCCCGCCAAGGTCGCTGTTTGGATTGCGTGACTTTCAGACTCTTCTCTGGCACTGAAGGCAGGAGCAGCCGGGCTGACAGCCGCCCAACTCATCAACCGGGCTGACAGGCCCAAAAATTAACTTTGATATTTTGTGTGGAATAATTCAGTGGCAATTGGGCCAGATGATGTTCTGTAACCTAAATTCAATTTCCATCACCGGGAAGCATCACAGAGCTAGTCACCCGCTTGCCAAGAGCACCTAGCTATCTAGGAGGCCGTGTGTGTGTGTGTGTGTGTGTGTGTGTGTGTGTGTGAGCACACAAGCGTGCGTGTGCAAGTGTGTGCTGTACACCGGTCTCTGCTCTTCATACGTGGGAGATTAATACGTACATGATATATTTGCAGAGGCCGGCATTGATTATTTAGGAATGGTTATCCAGGCCCTGTCTTTTCTTTCCTCCTTTCCTCTCTGTGTTTAATTCTCTCCTTTCCCTGTGGTGAGGGGCAGACGGGCAGGGGAGGGGTGTTGGAGAGGGAGGGGAAGTGTAAAGCACGCCATTATGCTCCTTAGCAGTTCTCAAAAAAGCCTGGGGATGAAGGGAGACATAGCTCTAATGTGAAGTTTGGGCCTCACTCATGGCTTTGCATGTTGCCCCTTCTCAGGCAGGGTTGTACAGTGGGAGGTGGGCCACCGACCCAGATGCTCAGGCCAGAGTGGAATCCCAGCTGGGTGTCTTCGCATGTATGCGGCCTTCTTGACTCACTGCATCCCTGGAGCCTCAGTTTCTCTGTTTGTAAAATGGGGAAAATCATTCTCCCTGTGCTCGGCCCAGGGTAGGTGTGTGCCGGCAAAAGCTGTCCCAGGTCAGCCAACCGAATGCTTTTGAGTGTACTTCCCTCTCTGCCCTTGTCCCTTTGGAGGGGCTCCCCCTGCTGATTGGGCCTCTAAAGGGCAGATGCCATCTCCAAGTCACTGGGGACCGACCAGTGCTTCTCTGAAGGGAAGAAGTGGTGGGGTTGGGGAGTAAACCCTACCAAAGTAGTCACAAAATCATGGACATGAGGACTGGTGGTCCAGTACTCCCCATGCAGGTATTTTCCAGCACAAGACCCTGAGACTTGGGCAGCTCAAGTGACCTGCTTAATGCCACATAGCTGTAGACCCCAGATCGCTAGCATGTCCTGTCTGGTCCCATTCACAAGGCAGAGCCATCGTCGCTGAGAGGGGGTTGGAGATTTGACCTTAGGGCCAGGCCACAGGACTGAGAAGAGGATTGGTTAAGCTTCCTTTGGCGCAGGCTAACCCAGAGTCTTTAGAGCCAAATGAGCCAAATTCTGCTCATTTGATTGTGGTGCTCCTGGGAGTTTTGTGACAGTCCCTCCATCACTGTCGACTGAGGTGCCATAGTGGAAAATTGCCTCATTTACTTTGTAGTTGGGTGAGGTTGGGGGAGAGGGTTGGTCCTAGAAGTACAAAAGGAGAGAGAGAACAAGAGTAAGAAAGAAGCCGTCTCCAGGTATCAGCACGTATAGCACCTTGTGTGACTTCCCTGGAGCCCTTCCGAAATTGTCTGACTAGCGCCGGTGCTCTCGTCTGTGACATCTTGTTGCCACCAAAGGCACGTTCTGACTGGCTTTACATTCATAATCTGGAGTCTAGGTCACCAATTAATGTCTCTTCCTGGTGAGGCCCAACATCTAAATGTGAATCCAACGGGCCTTGGCAGTGCACAGGGGGCCGTTTGCCAAACGTCTGGATCTTATTTGTTCCCTCCTGTCTCCCCAGGCTATGCTCTTGTTCATTTAAATACAGACATGACCACGTTTGTTGAGGACCATGTTTTTTTTTTTTTTCTTTAAATAGAAATGCCATGTGTGATGTTTTCTTTGAAAAGGAAAGCCCAGGGATCGTCTGCATCAGGTTATGAAATGATCCCAAGGTCCGTTCCTGGCTCTAAGCAAGTTGAGTATACATCACCTCGTTTAATTCAGCAATATCATCAATGTCAGTGCGTATCCACCGGCTGTTGGCTATTGGTCATCCGGACCTGACACAAACTCAATAAATACTCCATAACCCCTGACAGCCGCTAGCAGATTAGCCTGAAATGAGCGATTGCCCAGCCAACACCTGCTGAACCAAATCAGCCCCGTGACGGATGGGCCTGTACTGAGCTCTGACCACGAGTGAGATCAGTGGAAGAATGATTTTATACTTTAAGAAAAGAATTAGAGATGGTGGTGGCTGGAGTGATTGGAAAGCTTTCAGAGGGGGCCGTTTTTCTTCTCTTTCTTCCTCTTCCCCCGACAGATCCCCTGCTGTAGCTCCCCTCCCACACCCGAGTCCATTAGGAATCCTAAGCTCCTTGACCCACAGGAGGAACAAAAGTGGGGGAGCCGGAAGCCGCTGAGGCTAGAGCTGGAAGCTGCTGTTGGGCACACACAGAACATAGGAGGTGCTCCCTCAGGGGATGAAGGAACCACCTCAGAACCTTCTGGGTAGTGGCCATGCATCTGACTCCATGGTGCAGGAGATGGCCATTCGGGGCTGGGCAGGGGGTGGGGGGTGCACCACATATCCAAAGGGACAGCTGAGTCCGAGGATCCCAGGTGGAGCCTGGCCTGAGTATATACTTTTGGGCTTCTTCTTCTCTAGTAGCAACTGTTTGTGGGCACTTCCAATCCTCAGAGGCCGCTCCCACTTGTATTGTCTAGATTTGAACAAACTAGGCTTGGTAAAAAAAGAAAAATGCAAACAAAACTAGATTCTTTGTTTGAGTTCTTGCTCTTTTGCTTAATAGATGGGAGGCTCTGATAGCTAAGTCAACTGGACAATCTTTTGAACCTCAGTCTTCTGACACGTGAAATGATGATTATCCAGTCTACCCATTCTCCTGGTTTCTCAAAAAATTGACATTTTAATTGAGCCAGACTTTGGTACTCAGAACGTTTGTACAGGTCTCCTGTGAATTATCATTTTTCTGATTGGATAACAATTTGGCTTTGTGACATTGGCCTATAATGAGGGATATTAAAACAACAACAACAACAACAACAAAACAGACCTGGGAAGCTCACTGCCATGTTTACAGAAAGGCTGTTTCGAGGATTTTATTCACTAAATCACAAGACCCTTTCCACGTGGGCCTAGGGGAGACATTCCTGTTTGGTTTCAGTTCCAGGAACTGTTATGTTTATCTTGAACAACTGTTTAGATTTTATGTTATGAACTCTGAATTGTGTAAATGATACCATTTTCTTTTGTGTTGGGGACTAAAAACACAGAGCCAAATTAGGGGGCCTATCTCTCACCACTGTCTTGAATTCACAGTGTGTTGACGCTTTGATACTCATCTCATCCGCTACTCCCTCCCCACCCCCTCTCTCTATATTTTTTTTGCCTCAATTCTCTTATTTTAAATGTATTTAATTTTGTGGAATGATGTGGAATTTTTTCTGAGCCAGCTTCTTCCATGTGTTGGTACCAGGCAAGGGGAGGTGTTAAGTAAATCGAGACACTCCCCCTGGCTAAGACAGCGCTCCTGAACTTTTCACCCACATGCTGGGACAGGTAGGGTAAGAAGAATGCAAGCACAGCTTTCTGAGAGGAAAGGGTAACTCCGCCCCCCAACCCCCAAAGTCCCTGTTAAATAAGAGGCAACCGGTTCTGGCAAGGTCCAGAGTGCAGACAGGTTGGCATCCAGCTGGCCAGGGCCAGGAGAGGGAGCCGCCGAGAGCCTCCCACTGTCTCCCTCCCACTGGAGGGAGGTGTGAAGCTGGTGTGAAGCTGGCCCAGGTAACAGACAAGGAAAGTCTTACAGAGGTGGTTCACACTCCCTCCTTCTCTTGCCAGGGAGGAGAAGCAGACCCACAGAGGGCCCCCGGATGCTTCAGGCTGCATCACCCCAGGGAACGCAGGGCAGAGTCATTCATCTTTTGCTTACCTGCTGCTTAATGGTATTTGTGATGCTGCTCACCCATCCGCTTGTGCTTACAAACTCAGCTGCTCTCAGTGATTCTTGGTGGACCACCCCAAGCCCCTTTTGCTCCCAGAGCTCACAGAACCTTCTCTTGTCCTCGCGGGTAGGTTCCTGCCCCTATGGTCTCTCATTCCCTGTCCTGCATGGGTCACTGTGGCTCTGAGACCAGACCCTCATTCCTTTCCCTCTTGACCCTTTTCTCCATATCTGAACATTAACAATAGCTTCTGGGCTTTATTTAGCTCAGCGAAGTCAGGGTCAGCCTCAGCCCTTCTTGGAGCTCCCAGATGGTATCTATGCTGATTTTTGCTCCAGAGTAAGTCAGAGGTCGTCAGCTCTGGCTGCACATTTGGATCATGGGGCAAGGGGGTGGCGGGAGCTTTTGAACAAATGCTAACATCCCTGCCACCCCAGATTGACTGGAGCCCATTCTCGGGTGGAAGGGTTGGGGGCGGGGAGTGGCACTGGGCATCTGGAGCTTTTGTGGGAGGCTGAGTGCATAGGGGGGTGGTGCAAGCTGGGGGCAAGCCAGAGCTGGGACAGGGCCCCCAGAGCCGGGTGCAAGTGTCTTTCCTCAAATCTCCCAGAATTTTGAGAGACACTTCTCTCATGAATCAAAGCTGAAGGCCTGTTGATTGTCAATAGCCATCGGCAACACCCCCATCTCGGCTCTGGGGACCCTGGGGACTGGGGGGTGGACGGTGGAAGGGACAGCAGAAGAGAAGGTGAGGACAGGAGAGCCACATGTCCGTGACACTATTCCCAAGAGGGCTGGCACGTGCTGTGCCCTGGTGGCCGTCACGGGAGAGCCCACGCGGCGGCGGGCACCCAGCACTTCCCATGGCGAGGCGGGCGCTGGGTGGGTGTTGGGCAGATGGGGGAGTCTCAGGACATCATGAGCTGCTGGAAAGGTTACGGGAGGCTGTTTTCTTTCCTGGGCCCCGTCTCCGCAGCCTTTACGGGTCCAGTACTGTCTCATTTATCTTGCACTGTCACGGGAGGACAGCGTTCCACTTAAGTGAATTTTCCTGAATTCCCAAGCTTGTTCTTTCTCAACCTCCAATTTAATTTACTTCAGGTATTCTGGATGGAAGGCTTTCTAAAATGCATTCTACACCTTCTTGACTTTTGAGAAACACAAGAGAGTTGAACCCCCTCCTGATGGCCCTGCCTAATTTCTATGACCATCCAGCACCCACTGTTGCTGTTGTGCTCGCTCTTGGCTTCGTCCAGCTGCTCTGCAACCAGGCTGTCAGCTGTCAATTCTCATTGCCACTATTGAGCTGTCTCTAATGCCTCCCTCTTTCTTTCCCAGGACATCTTATGTATGCTACATCCAATTTGCAGGGTCTGGGAAACCAAATATCTGAGATTGTTAGACTTTTATGTTAAGCAAGAGTGAAGAGGCTTTGACCGAGTGCCTTGGCCCTTCTAAGCATTGCAGTCCATGAATTCAGAGTAAGACCGTGCATTAGTTATTTTAGATGTCCAGGCTTTCTTTGCTTGCCCACAGAGAAGTTACTAGAAGTCAGACCTCAAGATAAGTGGGGGTGATGCTGTAGTGGGTTTGAAGAATGGTATAAGTATTTTCCCCTGACTGTTCATTTTCAGGAATGTCATGTGTCTTATCCAACTAGCCGGGTCCCCACACTGGATGTGTTATTGCCTTCACCTGCCAGACGACCTGTCACTGGGTTTTTTGTCTGCAGGTTTCATGAGTCTGGACTTTGTCTGACAAAGGACCCTCCCATCTGGAAAGAAATGAAGATCAAAAGTCCCTTCAGGAATATGTCCAGGTCTTCAGGCTCAGAGAAAGGGCCCCAGTTTGAAGAGCTGTCAGATTCAGACAGATGCAGTGACATTTGGAAAGTAATTTGAATTACCAGAGGACCATGGATATTGGATGGTTGGCAAAAATGTCTCCCCCACACCTGCTGTCAGCACCAATCAATGCTGGTCCAACTTCCTCCAGAGAGGAGCACTGCCCTCACCTACATTTTGGTGTCTTACAGAGTTAGATCATCTGGGCTGGCAGTCTGGGTGTGTTGCCAGCAAGAAATAATAGTCTGTGACTGGGATCATCCACAGGGAAATTTCTAGGGTTTAGGAAGCTCAGCTCTGGTGTTCTGAGTTTTCGAATAAAGATGGGGCCTTGAGTCCTTCTTCCATAATCATCACCATCATCAGGAGTCACCCATCCTGGCCACATGTGGGCACGGCCCTTCAGCCATCCTACGAAGTGGGTGTTGTAAGTCCAGTGTTAGAGAGCAGAAGCTGAACTGAGGAAGGTGGTGGAGCTGAGATTGGAACTTGGGTCTGTGGGTCAAACTCACGACTTTTGCTTCTCCGGTCACTGGACCTGGCTGTTCTCTGTAGCCTTAGTCTACTGAGACGCCCTGGCCTCACACTCTTTTTGTCTAGTAGCACAAGGAGAGGGAACGTGGAGCTTGGTGGGATGATGGCAGGCCCTAGAACTAGGCAGAGGGCAAGGCCAGCTTAACATACAGAGGGACCCGGGAGCCGTGTCCGTGGGGTTCGAGAACACCGACATGGCACTCTGCTCTGGAATCACTACTGCTTGTGTCCTCTGGGCTACCTGAAATCCCCAAGGTGGAGTTTGAAAATTTTAGCTTTAAAGGTTTTTTTTTTTTTTTCTGCCCTCAAGATGCAAAGATACAAATAACTCTGGAAAGGTACTACTTTAAACTGTTACCATTTATTTGTAACTTTAGAAAAAGAAGTTTTGCATTTTTTTCTGCAGAGATTTTTCTTAGAAAGGGGGCACAGGGAAAGTGGGAACAGTATGTGTTCAGGTTACCCACTAAGGGGTGGAAAAGGCTACAGAGGAGCAGGCCTGGGGTAGTAAGATCAAGTTCAGCCCCCTCAAAGCTTTATTTTGGCCCTTGTTTGGAGATGATGCTGAGGTTAGAGATCAAAAGATACTCTGGAAAGTATGCACTTGGCACGTCTTGCCCCAAACCCAGAAGACAGTGTGATGGGTGTTGGGTTGGAGCCAAGCACCATGCTGGTGATTCAGGAGCCATAAACACTGATCACAACCACATCATCTTGCACAGCCTACTGTTTCCTGCACCAGTCACCGTCTATTCATTTTTTTTAAAGGATTTTATTTATTTATTCATGAGACACAGAGACACAGGCAGAGGGAGAAGCAGGCTCTATGCTGGGAACTCAATGTGGGACTCGATCCTAGGACCCCGGGATCACACCCTGAATCAAAAGCAGATGCTCAACCACTGAGCCAACCAGGTGCCCTCAGTCACCATCTATTCAAAACCTAAAGAAATCTTCTAGTACTTAGCAGCCTGTGGCACAAAATGAGGCACAAAGAAAGGGCAGTACACGTTTGTTCAATATTAAACATTCTGCCCCAGATACACGTTTCTGTGAGGGACAGAGGAGATCCCACCTGCATGCCAGCTGCACACGGGGGTGCTAGAGGGAAAGCACCCCAGGATGACACATGTCCTTGTCAGAAGCAGAATCACCTGCCCCCCGCTGAGAGAGCTAAGCAGGCTTCTCTGGCATTCTTCAGCTCCACATCAAGAAAGACCATCTATTTCTACCTGGTAAATAAGAAGAAATGGAATGATTTTCAGGCCTCAGGCAACCATGCTGCCCAACAGTTATCTGCCCTCTGCGTCACTGCCAAGCCATGCCAGGGCCCGGCACCCAAGCTCCTCCTGCTGACCTTTCGGCCTTCTTTCCCAGTCGCTCCTCCACTCACCTTGCCCACCTCGTCTGCTCCTCTCTGGCCCCCGATGGTCTCCAGATTACCGCTGAACACACAGTGTGCATTTGCCGCTCTTGCTCTGCCAAAGCCCTCCCCCTCACCTGCCTGAAAATGTCTTTGTTGAGGCCCTTTGTCTGAGTCCTGGCCTGATGATAGAGTTTGTTTTCTGAAATCTTGTGGCACTCGTGGTCAGTCTTGGCCACCTAACACTTGATAATTTGCTGCCTTGCTTCAAATACATCGTGGGCAAGATCCGTATCTTAAATGTCTTATCTGAAGGACTTAGCATGGTGCCGGCACCCAGAAATTGCACAATAATGGCATGATTATGGCACTGTTTCCAAGTCAGTAGCTACTTAATATTTCAGAAGTTATTCACATATGCCTTATGAAATGTGGGTTCCCTGGTCGAATGTTTAGCAGGTGCTAAGTTAAATTAAATGCTTCCTTTCTGTAGAACTTCTCTGAATCTGTATAATATGCAGAATTTCCCACTTACGGGGAACCATGGGGCCCTTCCCCTGGACCTCTTAACCTCTGTATACACTATTAGCATTGTGTTGGAATCAGCTTGTACCTGGTTGCAAGAACCATTTGTTGAATTTCCAGGAATTTTTCAAGCCGGTAGATGTCATATCAGTGCCTCAAAATTGGCCCCTTAGTGGGAATATTTGCACCACAGAAATTGCTAAATGTTACCAATCGAGGCTTCCCCCCCCCCCCCCCCCCCCAGGGATGCAGTCATTAAACATTTACCAGCACTGGAGTCGTGCGGAGTACAATTTGGGAAATGCTGGATTACAGGGGCCGAGATGAGAGGGTAGTGGCAGTGGGAGAGAAGAAGGAACGGAAAGGAACAGTTAATCTGGCAGCCAAAAGGTTACAGGATCCTTCTAAGAGCTTTCCTAGGGGAGAGGTGCACAGCATTGCTGGTGGGCCACAGAGGTGATAATGAAGATGATCGGATCTAACAAATGTGTGTGTCTCGCTCCAACTTAATTTGTTCCTCACTGCCTTACAGAGCTTGCTGCCAATTAACCAATTAGTAGCTAATTTAATTTCCTCATCAGGGTTGCAGCAGAAGGTTTTCTGATTTGAGTGTGAGGCATGCCAGGGCAGGTGCAAGCATGTGTCTGTGCCTGTTAGTGACAGGCTGGCCTGCCCGGGGCTGTGCTTCTTCGGGGAGACAGAAGCTAGGCTGTTGGTTGCAAATAAGCCACCATCTGGCTGAATGACCCTGGCCATGTCCCTTAGCCTCTCCTGGGTGAGGTTTTATCTGCAAAATGAAGGGTCAAACCTGACAGGCCCTTGGGTCCCTTTCTGTTTCAGGGCTCTGCGTGAGTGCCCTGTCACTTCCTCTGTTACTCTTACTGCTGTCGTCCCAAGGGAGACCGACCAGTCACTGGTCTGATTTTTGGAGACCTCAGCTTCCACGGGGCACACATGCAGCTCAGACAATAATAACCTGTGGCCTCGGGAAGCAGAGTTTCTCTTGCAGGCATGTGCCCTGCCTGAGTCCTGCTGGTTTGTCCTACAGCAGGTGAGCGAACCCCAACCCACAGGGTTTTGAATTCTTCCTTCAAAAAATGAAGAAAATACGGTCCTCTCTTAATGGCAAGTAAGATCTTCTTTAAGTAACCCTCCTAGATTAAACACAAACCCGACTGGGAATCACTTATCTACTTTACAAATGGATCATTCATTCTGGAAGGTGATGCTTGAAAAAGATATGTTCCTTAGTGAAGTTAGAATACGAGGCAATTGGAGTGCTCCTCCTCTCTGGCTACCCACCTGTTGGTTGCCAGGTCGGTGGCAGTTGGGGGGGGCACCCTTTGGGGCGCTCTCCACCAGTTTCGGTACCACTCCCTCGCACCTGTTAGAGCTCCTGACTGGTCTCTGCTCAGCCAGCCTTCACATCCAGTTCACCTTGCATTATGTACACATTTATATTTAGGAATGCCCAAGTCACAGCCCACCCACACCCCCAGGCCTTTATTACTCTACCTCCCCTTGGACCCTCTCTAGATTCCAATTTGAGGGCTGGGGAAAGTTCTAGATCAAGAGGTTGGACTGTTCAACCTGGGGCTCTGATCGTATAGTGGAGAAAATTGCAAAAGAGTGAAACAGTCATCTGTGAGTTCTAGGGCTGGGCTGGAGGAGGGCACCCTACCTGGTGTTCCACTCACCCAAGTAAGCAAAAGTAGAGGACACCACCTTACTGGGAATAATTTCGTAAAGCTGAAATTCTTTTTCATAGAAAAAAAATCACATCCTCGTAAATCCCTGTGGGACCCAGATTCTCTTAAAGCTCGGGCACCACATGTATCCCTTTGTTCTTATCAATGAGATGCTCGGATGTGTTATCTTGGTAGGTATTCATTTTATGAATATGAATTATATTTCAGTTTCACATACAATATAATGTACCCATTTAAAGTGTACACAATGGTTTTCAATATATTCAAAAGTTGTAAAACCAACACAACAGTTTCAGGACACCTTCATCACCTCAGAAAGAAATCTAAAACCCATTAGCCATCACTTTCCCTTCCATCTCCCCACCACCCCCCTGCCCCCCACCAGTGGTCAGTAGCCAACCAGCCTTTTTTCCTTCTCTGTAGACTTGCCTATTCTGATATTTCATATAAATAGAATCATACGTGGTCATTCGTTACTGATTCTTTTGCCTAGCCTAATATAGCCAAGGTTATAGAATGAGTCAGCACTTAATTTCTTTTTATTGCCAAATAATGCTCCATTATATGAATATATAGCTTTTTAAATCTATTCATCAGTTGATGAATGTTTGGCTTGTTTCTATTTTGGGGTATTATGAATAATGCTTCTGTCAACCTCAGGTACAAGCCTTTGTATAGACGAGTTTCAGTTTCTCCTGGGTATGTATCTAACAGTAGAATTGCTTGGTTACATGTTAACTGTGTTTAATTTTTCCAAGAAGTATCAAACTCTTCCTTACTGCTGCCTGCCCTTGCTGTCCTACTAGTACTTCACCAGGATCCCAATTTCTCCCCATGTTCACCAACGGCTGAATTACCTGCCTTTTGATTACAGCCATCCTAGTGGTGTGCGGTGGTATCTCATTGTGCTTTTGAGATGCATCTCCCTTATGACTAATGATATTGAGTATTTTTGTGTGTGTGTGCTTATTGGCCATTGGTTTATCTTGTTTTGGTGGATGCTTATTCAAATGCTTTACTCATTTTAAAACTGGATTTTTTGTCTCTTTAATTTTGGGAGGTAAGAGGATACAAGTCTCATCAGATACATGATTTGTGAATATTTTCTTTTGCTCACACTTTTGAATGTGAGTTCTTTTTCATTTTTTTGATGGTATCATTTGTAGCACAAAATTTTTTGTTGTTGTTGCTTGTATTTTGGTGTCATCCCTAAGAAATCAACGCCTAATCCAAGATCATGAAGATTTACCCCTCTGTTTTCTTGTTAAAGTTTTATAGTTTCAGTCCCTACATTATTCATTTTGAATTAATTTTTGGGTATCATGTGAGGTAGAGTTCCAGCTTCATTCTTTTGGATATGCACATCCAGTTGTCCTGGCATCAAATAGGACAGTTGAAAACACTATTTTTGGGTGTCTGGGGGCTCAATTTGTCCTTCTGCTCAGGCCATCATCCTGGAGTCCTGGGATTGAGTTCCACATCAGGCTTCCTGCTCCATGGGGAGCCTGTTTCTCTGCCTCCCACTCTCTCCCCCTCTTTTGGATATAATTAAAAAAATCTTTTTTTAAAAAAAGGAAAACACTATTCTTTCTCCACTGAAATACCTTGGCACCCTTGTTGAAAATCAATTGACTGTAAATATGAGGGCTTATTTCTACATTTTTAATTCTTGTCTGTTTATCTGTATGTCTGTCCTTATGCTCGTACACATTATTTGGATTAGTTTAACTATGTAGTGAGTTTTGAAATCAATAATTTTCAGCCCTTCACCCTCTCTTTGTTTTTAAGATTGTTTTGGATATTTTATGGCTCTTAAAATATCATGTGGATTTTAGGATCAACTCCTCAATTTCTACCCAAAAGCAAGCTGAGATTTTGAGGGAGGTTATGTTGAAACTGACATCAATTTAAAGAATAATGCCATTTTAACAATATTAGACTTCCAATCGGTGAAAATGGAATGTTTTTCCATTTATTTAGATGTTTAATTTATCTAAGAAATGTTTTGTAATTTTTAGTAAACAAGTCTTGGGGTTCTGTTAAATTCATTCCTAGGTATTTTATTCTTTTTGTTGCTACTATGGATGGAATTGTTTTCTTAATTTTGTTCTCATGTTTGTTGTTGGCATATAAAAATATGATTTTTATATATGATCCTATTTTTGTAATCTTGCTGAATTTATTTACTAGTTCTAATAATTTTTAATTGAATTCTATGACATTTTCTCCATATAAGATCATGTTATCTGCATTAGAAATATTTTTATTTCTTCCTTTCCAATCTGAATTACTTTCATTTCATTTTCTTGCTAATTGCCCTGGTTGAGACCTCCAGTACAATGTTGAGTAGAAATGGCAAGAGCTGATAGGCTTATCTTGTTTCTGTTTTTAGGGGGAAAGAATTCAGTCTTTTGCCATTGAGTGTGATAGTAGCTGTGCGGTTTTTGTAGGTGCCTTTTTAAGAAAAAAAAAGATTTTATTTATTTATTCATGAGAGACACAGAGAGAGAGAGAGAGAGGCAGAGACACAGGCAGAGGGAGAAGCAGGATCCCTGCAGGGAGCCCAATGTGGGACTGGATCCCAGGACTCCAGGATCATGCCCTGAGCCAAAGGCAGAACTCAACCACTGAGCCACTCGGGCATCCCAGTGCCTTTTAATCAGGTTGAGAAAGTTCCCTGTTGGTCCTAGTTTGTTAAGTATTTTTTGAATCGTGAAATGGTATTGGATTGTGTCAATGATTTTTCTGCGTCTATTGTAATGATTGTGTGGTTTGTTTTTATTCTATTAATATGGTGCATTACCTTGATTAACTTTTGGATGTGAAACCAACCTTTTGTTCCTGAGACAAATGGCATGGACCATGGTGTATAATCCTTATTACATCGCTGGATCTTGTTGAGGATTTTTGTGTCTGTATTCACAGGGAATACTGGCCTACAAGTTTCTTGTGGTCTTTGTTTGGTTTTGGTAACTGAGTATTGTGGGTCTTCTAAGATGAGTTGGGAAGTATTCTCTTCTGTTTTGGGAAAGAATTTGTGAAGAATTGGTATCAATTCTTTAAATATTTAGTAGAACTCACCAGAGAAGGCATCAACATCTGGGATTTTCTTTGTGAGAAGTTTTAGAGCTATTAATTCAATTACTTGTTATAGCTCTATTCAGATTTTCTATTTTTTCTTGAATTAGTTTCAGTAGTTTGTGTTTCTGTAGGAATTTGTCTATTTTATCTAAATTATCTAATTTGTTGGCGTGCAGTTACTCATAGGATTTCCTTATAATCCTTTTATTTTTGTCAGATCAGTATTGATGTCACCTCTTTTAGTCATGATTTTTACTAATTCTAGCATCTAGTTGCTGTCGTTGTTGTTGCTGTTGTTTGGTCAGTCTAGCTTGAGGTGTTGATTTGTTAAGGTTTTCAAAGAATCAGTTCTTGGTTTCCTAACTTTCTAAATTGTTTTCTATTCTCTATTTTATTTATTTCTATTATAATCTTAATTTTTTTTCTATCTTCTGTTTGTATTTAGTTTCTCTTTTCCTTCTTTTTTAATTTGTTAAGCTGCAGATTAAGTTATCAATCTTTTTAAATAGGTATTTATAAGTAAAAAGTCTCTTCTAAATATTGTTTTAGCAGCATTCAATACCTTTTTAATGTGTTTTTGTTTCTGTTTATTTCAAGGTATTTTCTAATTTCCTTTGTGATTTCTTTTTTAACCCATTAGTTATTTACAAATGTGTTGTTTACTTTCCACGTTTTTAAATTCCCCAAATTTCCTTCTGTTACTGATTTCTAATTTAATTCCATTGTGGTCAGAGAATATATTTCAGGGACACTTGGGTGGCTCAGTGGTTGAGCATCTGCCTTTGGCTCAGGGCATGATTCTGGGGTCCTGGGATGGAGGGAGCCTGCTTATCCCTCTGCTTATGTCTCTGCCTCTCTCTCCATGTCTCTCATGATTAAATAAATAAAATATTAAAAAAAGAAAATATACTTCATATGATTTCAATCTTTTTATCTTTATTAAGGCTTATTTTAAATCTATTTTGCTAATTTCTCTTTTCTACTTCTTAATTCATTTGATGTAATCATTGATGAGATAGATCTTAAAATTGCCATTTTGCTATTTTTTGCCATGTGCCTTATGCCTTTGATCCTCTAGGACTTCTTCTTTGTATGAAATAGACATTTTCTAGCACACTAATTTAGTATCTTTGTTATCTTATTTACTTTATTTTTTAGATTTTCTTTTAGTGGTTGTTTAGGGGATTACAATTAACATCAAAGCTTCCAACAATCTAGTTTGAGTTAATACAAACTTACTTTCAGTATTATACAGAAACTTTGCTCCAATATTGCTCCACCCCTTTTCTTCTACTTTGTGCTATTATTGTCATACAAATGAAATCTTTCTATATTATTGGCCCCTCAACACAGTTTTGTAATTATTGCTTTATGTGGTTAGTTGTTTTTTAAATTAGGTATAGAAACTATTACCAAAGATATGTTAAAAAAAAAAAAAGATTTTCTTTATTTATTCACGAGAGACACAGAGAGAGACAGACATAGGCAGAGGTCTCCCATGGGGAGCCTGATGTGGGACTCCATCCCAGGACCCCAGGATCACACCCTGAGCCAAAGGCAGATGCTCAACCACTGAGCCACCCAGGTGTCCCAAAAGATACCCCCCTTTTTTTTTATTACAAAAGATACATTTATACTGTCTTTCATTTTTACCTATGTAGCTACCTTTACCAGTGCTGTTTATTTCTTTGTGTGGGCTAAAGTTATGATCTAATATCCTTTCTTTTAACCTGAGGGAGTCCCTTTAGTATTTACTGTAGGGCTTGTGTGCTGGTGACCAATTTTCTCACTTTTTATCTATGATGTCTTAATTTCTCCATTGCTTTTGAGTAATAGTTTTGCTGGAAATAGAATTCTTGGTTGACATCCTCTTTCTTTCAACATTTTAAATATGTCTTCCTGTTGCCCTTTGGCCTTTATGATATATGATGAGAAGTCAACTGTTAATACTATTGAAGATCCTTTGTATTTGATGAGTCATTTTTCTCTGGGTTCTTTCCTTATTCGCTTTTTGTCTTTGGCCAACAGCAGTGTAACTATGATGTGCCTAGGTGTTGACCTCCTCGAGTTTATACTATATGGAGTTCATTGGGATTCTTGAATGTGTGTTTTGTTTTTCATCAGATTTGTGAAGTATTCTGCTATTATTATATCAAACTTCTTTGGTCCCCTTCTTTCTTTTCTCTACTGAGATTTCCATTATGTGTATATGGGTGTCCTTTGTAGTGTCTCCCAGGACTTGGAGACACTGTTCATTTTTCCCCCATACTCTCCTATTTCTCAGATTAGATAATTTCATTTTACTTGTCTTTAAGATTGTTGTGTCCCCTCTCTGTCATTCAGATCTGCTGTTGAGCTAACTCTTCTAGTGAATTTTCATTTCAGTTATTGTATTTTTCAATTACAGAATTCTTTTTCTTTCTCTCCTCCTCCTCCTTTTTCTTTCTTCTTCTCCTTTTTGTTTTTTTAAATCATTTTTTGATATTCCTTATTTTATGAAGCATTGTTGTCAAACTTTAATTCTTTAGAAGGTCTCCTCTAGTCTTTTGAATATATGTATAAAAGCTGAAATATTTAAAATATATGTCTGCTAAGTCCAACATCTGAGTGTCTTCCTCACTCCCCTTACTAAGTAGTTTCTAAATACTGCCCCCCCCCCTTTTTTTAAACCTATCTGGAGGTCATGCTTTCTTGTTTCTTTGCATGTTTTATAATTTTTAATATATTTTTCTCACACACTAGACATTTTTGATAATATGACAGATCTGGAAATCAGATCTCCCTCCATGAGAGTTTATTTTTGTTGGTGATTTTTAAAGTATTATTTTGTGGTTGTTGCTATTTGTTGGTTTAATAACTTCCCTAGACAAATTCTGTGAAGCATGTATTCCCTGTAGTGTCTAGTCACTGAAATCTTTGCAAGGTTATTGTAGTGCTTGGCTAATGTTGGTCACATATTTCCTTAAGTACCTTGAACTAATAAGTCTTTCATCCTTTGATGAGTGGCTTTGTGTGCTTTAGGTATGCCTTAAATGTTCAGGAAGCTTACAACTCTGTCTTAGCCATAGCTTTCTCCTTTCACAGGGTCTCAAGGACACCCAGGGGGGAGAGATTGAAGACTTCTCTTATCTTTCCGGGGTATATGCACAGCCCTGCATATGCTCATGGACTTCTAGATTCCTAGGAGTATGTCAGAGCTTTCCAAATAACTCTTTGGACATCTCATCCCCTAGATCTTCTTTTTAAGTTTTTTACCAGGCTCTTGTTTTCCTCATTTGCTATTACATCCCGTTTGCGATTTTAAAGTGTTGCTATTGCTGCTAATTATAATTGTAATTATTACTATTTTGAAAAAAAAAAAAAAAAACCTCTGAGGATAGGGATTTTCTTCCAAGCAGTTCCAAATTAGGACAAATAATTATGGGGCTTTTTCAAGAAGCTGACAGATAAGTAATGACAATGCTCTGGGGATGGGACTTTTTGAGGGCTTTAACCTGGTCTCCAAACCACCTCTGGTAGATGGATGGCAGTTGGTTTTCAAGGAAATGCAGAACTGAGAAAAGGGGGTTGGAAGTAGGTCAAGTTATGGTGCCGAAGTCTCTGCAGTTCTAAAGGTCTTTCCATCTATGTAGTTCCATTTCATCCATGACTTCATGCCTTTCAAGTGTCAATAATGGATTAAATACACTAAATAAGAATAGCATTTATAGTAAATACTAGGAAAAGCATTTGTTTTTTTTGGTAGTGAGTGACAAATTAGCCCCTCCAGCTTTGCATGGGAACCTGCTGTGTTCAAGACTATGGGGACCAGCTTTTTTGTTGTTTATGTCCACATTTGTCAGTCCTTTAAGAATTACGGTAAAAAAAAATTCACGTTATTTAGGTAGTACTTTACATAGGCTTTTGTATCCATTATCTCGTCAAAACTCACAGCAACCTATGAGTTTAGATGAGGGAAACTTGACTCCTATATATCAGGAACACTTCCTCGAGGTCACACAGCGGGGCTCTGATACCCAGTCACAGCAGGATTTAGCCCTTTGGTTTCTGACCCAGCTTCATAGCTTTTTCCACAACACGGCTGTATTTGTTGAAAAAGAAGTGAAATTAATATCAATCATTTTCCACCATTAGGGAAGCTGCTAAAAATGTTTGGTGGGGAAGGAGTTGAAACGAATGGCTTAAGTGAGGTTTTTCCACACCATCTGTGGTTTCCTTGGCTTCACAATAGGAAACTCTCCTGGATCACCCTGCTTCTCTTGGACTTCTCTGCTGACTCCTCCTCCAGTGGATGCTTATGTCTGATGCTTCTCAGGCCTTGGCTTGACTCCCTTTTCTCATTAACTCTCTTTTTCAGAAAGTGGACTTTCAGAAGAGTTCAAATCTGTTTGCAGCCTCAGGGTCCCTCTTGAATTCAATCTGCAAGGATTCCTGCTTGCTGGGCATCTTTCATTGGAATCCCACTCTTAGAGGGAGATACTCTGTCCTTGAGCACATTAATTACAAGTCACTGAATATGCATGCTGCTTAGCCAGGATTTAGTCCTTGCAGAAACACCCACTCTGATTCTCTCTTTGGTGCAAGGGTTGTTCATATTTTGTCAACTCCAGTGAACTTCAACAACTGACAGCTTTATAGACTCTTGGCCTTCTAGAGTTCTGAAGCAGTTGTTTGGTTTTTTTTATATGTAATGATGGAATAGAGGATTTTCCTAGAGGACTTAGCCAAGCAAAAGGGGGTTGTTTGGGTTTCATTTCTCTGTTGAGAAGAGAGATGATTCCTCCCCAACTCTGCAACGTCTGCCGAAGGTCCTCTATATTCCCTTCCTTCCCTACAAAATAAAATGAATCCTGAATGTGAATTCTTGTTCCTTTCACTTCTGTGATGTTATTTACATTTAAACCCTGGAGGATTTTGGCCCATTTGGGCTTCCTAGCCTTCCTAGCCAGAGGTTAGAGACAATAGGCAATCAACAAATGTTCCCTGAAGGGATGAATCTTTTAAACTCACTTTGCACAGAAAAGCACACAGCCACATGATATCCATCAGTATCATTTAGTGAATGCTTCTGATTTTAACAGCGCTCAAGATAAATTTAGGCCTTGGGTTCAGGAGCCTATACAAAGAAGATAGTGTAGGGTGGGTTTTTGGATGATAGAATTTTTATTTATTTATTTATTTATTTATTTATTTATTTATTTATTTATTTAAAGATTTTATTTATTTATTCATTAGAGACACACACACAGAGAGGCAGAGACATAGGCAGAGGGAGAAGCAGGCTCCATGCAGGGAGCCTGATGTGGGACTCGATCCCAGGACTCTAGGATCACACCCTGGGTCAAAGGCAGGTGCTAAACCTGCTGAGCCACCCAGGGATCCCCTTGGAAGACAGAATTTTTAAAAAGATGTGTTTACATCCTACTCATCTAGGTGAGATTAGGAATCCCCCTCCCATCTTTTTTTCTGACATTTTGTGTCCCTACAGCAAAGGAAGGGAGTTAAATGAGAGGATTCCCTCAGTGATTCTTACCCTGTATATAAAGGAGGGTGAGGGAAGGAGAATAGCTGTGGCCAGGAGAAGGGCTCTGTGTAACTCCCAGCTGGGATTGATTGTATAGCAGGGGCACAAGGTTTAAACAATGTTAGTTGAGAAAACAGTTTAGAAAACAGAGAAGCAGAACATGTATTTTTGGTCTAGTTGCATGTTTTCAGTGCCTTTTCCTTCCCCTGGATGACTCCACTCAGGTTCTAAGTGACAAATGTTGTTCCTGAAATAGGGGATTTGAGGTTTTATTTAAAAGATATTTTTCCTAAGGTCCTGTAAGATGAATGCTTAATGCATTTATCTTCCCTCTGAAGTATTTTTATGTAAGAGGAGATCTCTTATAAAGGAGAAGTCTCCTGGACACAAAGGAAGAATTATCCCAAAGTCAAGAATAATGAGTACGATGATTTGGAGGAAAGAGCCCTCCTGACTCTTCTCAAATCAACTCACTTGAGGGACTGACTACCTGGATGTCCTATACCTAAGGTTAGCTCTGGGTGAGGTAAGAAACGTGCTTATGAAAAAAAAAAATAAAACGTGCTTATGAAGAGGTGATATCATCATTGCTGGATCCTCAGCCTTTTTGGAGTTAAAAAAAAGTCCATTGTTCAAAAGCCCAGCCATCCCAGGTTTCACTTGCCTTCTTTATTTTCTTGCTTCTGCTCCTACCCCACCCCCAAACCAGTCTGACACTTTTTCTGGGTGCAGAGGGCACCTGGCACTGCTGCCACTGGCTCCTGTCACTCCTTGTCAACTCCAATCACCCTCATTTTGTTCCTTCTCCACAGTCCATTAACAGAAGCTCTTAGAAACCTGGGTGCTTACCTGCAGCCCCTGACCCTTGGCCTCAGGTATCATATTCCCAGGGAGTGATTCTTTATGAAAACGAATGAGCAAACCTTAGCCTCTCTCAGCCCCCTGTCACCTTCTGAGGAGATGATTCTCAAAAGGGTGGAAAATCCTTGGATGTTTTATATATATATATATATTTAAGTTAATTCTACAGACTGCTGTGTTGGTGACATTTCCTTCAAACTGCAATAACTAACCTGTCACAGCCCTACAAATGCTGACAATACAGCACCATGTGGGGTTGACTTAATAAACCTCATTTACATTCATTTTGATTCACTCAGGCGTTGAAAAACATTTCACAGGAAAAACTAGGAACCTCTCCAAGACGACATGATGTTTGCTGATACGATATGAACAGACTTAATAGGCAGCATATATGAAAACATGCATTTCTTAGGTTATTAGCAAACTCAGTACTTTATTTTTTAAAAAGCATTTAAAAATTATTCTTTTGGACGCTGGGCTTCTAAGCTGTGAAATGTGTCACCATTTACAGAGTCTTTCTGTTGAGTAGGTAGATAAGGAACAGTTAACACTCTCTTGAGATATGAAATTGGACAAATTCTTAACCTCTCTGCAATCTCATGTGTTTCATCTTCTTGATGGGCATCTTAAGAATTCCTATTTACCTAACTGTATTAGTCAGTTCTTGTTGCAACAGTGCTGCCTAACAAACATTCTTAAAATGCAGTGGCTTACAACTACAAGCATTTATTGCTCATTTGCAGGTCTCTAGGTACATGTGCCTCTGCTGAAATTGGGTAGGGTCCACTGCATGTAGATCCAGGCTGTGGGTTGGATTTGGGTGATGCGCTACATGTCTTTGAACCCTCCTTGGATCAGCAGCTACCTCGGGCATGTTCTTCTGAAGGCAGCAATGTAAGAACCAAGGCAAATCACAGGAGCACATAGAAAGGCTCTGCTCATGTCATGTTTCCTTACATTACATTGACCAAAATGTAGACACACAGCCAAGCCCAAAGTCAATGGGTGTGAAGATGTATTCTCTCTACTGGGAAGCACTTCAAGGTCACAAGAAAGAAGGAAAGGGTAAAGGACTGGGAATTCCTACCCCTCCATCTCATAGAGACCTTTTGAGAAAAGGAGCGATGTATCGAGAGCTCTGTAAATTGCAGAGTGTCATGCAGATGTTAAGTCTTGTGTGACAGTTCTACACGGGAATGCTTTCTCCCAATATGATTGTTTCTGGTTACCTGGTGTGTGTACGTGAGTGGGTCTGCCATCTTCTTAGGCACTCAGGTTTAGGCATTGTCATCCTATTTCACTCCTTCCTTCCCCTCATCTGCCATGTTGCATCACTATTGAGGAGTCTATCCAGAGATAATCACTTGTCTGCTTTTTCCTTTCCATTTTCTCTGATTTTCCTCAGTTTCAGCCCCTTCTTACCTCTTATCTCTTTCCTAAAACTTAGCTCCTAATGGACTTCTCTTAATCCAAGATCTCCTTACTCTAAGCCATCCTACTCAGCACTACTAGATTCATTTCCCTGTTGTGTGGCTTTCATCATCACCCTTCTACCTTAGGCTGGGTTTTCCAGATGCAGAGGTAGAGACAGGAATTCCTGTCCAAGATTTACTGAGGGAGTGCCCTCAAGCAAAACCTCTTAGGGAATAAGGGAAGCGAAAAATAAGAAGCAAACAAAACAAAACAAAACAAAACAAAACAAAACACCCAGAACAGAGGAAGCAGATAAGCTGAGATCTAGCCTCAGCCTAATTGCACAGGGAGTTCTGGAGCATAAATTGCACCAAAAAGGTTGTTCCATACACAGGCAGGAAGACTGGGCATTTATTCCCCTTAGACTTCATCACTGGCCACAGGCCATCCCTCCTGAAAAGCACAGGAAATGCCCTAGAGGAAGATTCTGGTGTGAGCCATTAGAGATGTCTGGTTGAGTACTGTTCTGTACATGTGTGGAAGGAAACTACTCGATGCAGAGGGAGAAGCACCAGAAAGAAGTAGGCAGAACAATTCCTGGAGCCCAAGCGGAGCTAGGAATAATTTATATACCCACCTTAGTCATTTCTGCGTCTTTGTTTTTGTTGTCGTTCTCATCGTTGTTATTGTTCTACTTTCCGGGAAATTTCCTTGAGTTTAGTTTTAACATTTCAGTTAATTTTTAAAATCTCTGCTATTATATTTAAAATGCATAAGATCTCTTTATTCTCAGAATATATTCTTTTAAATGTATCTTCTCTCTTTTGTCATAATTAATCTTTCCTAAGTCTTCTGTGGCTATCAATCTTTCAAACAACCATATTTTGATTTGTTAATTTTCTCGATTTTGTTGATTACTTTTCTTTTGGGGCAGTTCAACTTTATTGCTCTTAGCTCCAAATCGGCCTTTGATTGCCTTGCTTGCAATTCTGGAACGTTTCTTCCTCATCAGCTGATACAAAGTGAAACTTTGTCAGTAGAGGGCGCTAGAGGGACATTGCAGGAGGAAGGGGCTTCACTTCCTGGTTCCAGTATGTTATTTCTTCTGGCTGGCTCCTGTGTTAGGAAAACACAGTGGAGAGCTCACCCTTAGCAAATTTTGGTGGTACTTCTGCAGGCACTTTCCCCGTGAGTTCTATGGGTGCCCCAGCTGGCCTCTAGGTGATGAATTCAACAGCAACCATCACTGGCAGCTTCCAGAAGACTGTTGTCAACATTTCCAGTGAGCAGATTCTTGCTCACCAGGCTTGGCCTACTGGCACTCTGGTGGAGGTTTCCCTGCTTGCTAGTCCTGTTCTGTACTTCCCTGATCATCAGCTCTGCCTGGTAACTGTGGATCAGCTCTGGCTCAGGGTAACCCCCCCGGCAAACATCTTAACCATCTCGTGGGTTACAATCACAAGCTCTTTGACAAATTCTGAATCTCATATCTGAGTTCTTTGGTAATAGCTAGTTGATCACAATGTTCCTTGGAACAAAATGGCTGGGCAGCCTACTAAAGTATTTCTTGATCTATGTCATAGAAAAATCTGCTAATCTGGCCAAAAACTTGACTTGAGTCCCCAGTTTCCAAACCTAAGTCAATGCACAGACCCAGGAACTCTTGATGGAAGGGGACATTGAATCCCCCAGAGGAAGGAACCTGCTGTATTTTCACAAGTAGTCACTGTAAGTCCAAGTCTAACCCAAAAGGAGCTAGGCCCATTTACTGGGGTGCCATGTAATACCTTAAAGCTTTCAGATATCACTAGATACCAGCCATGAATTAATACTAATTCCTGGGCATCCAAAATGTGAGTCTGACCCGTCTAAGTGGGGTCTGTAGTAATCAAGTAATAGCTGGAGACTCAGCTACAGTTTGACTCACAATGGGCCTAATCTATCCATAGAACCACCCTGTGGGTTGTCCACAGATTTTAAATGTGTAACTCTAATATATGCACTTGGAAATTGGAATATGCCCCATATTGACTCCTGGACCTGTGATATAAGAGCCATTATGATAGGAAGGGCTAAGTAGAAAAACCCTCCTGCATACCAAGGAAATAAATCAGAAGCACTATTGCATCTCTGAGGAAATTTCAGAGATTTATGCCATCATCCAAGCATTGAAAGAAGGAGTGGTGACACCTATTCTATTCACATTGAACTCATCCATTTGGCTCATGCAGACATTGGATGAATACTGAAAAATAACGGTGGACTGTCAAAAGTGGAATGAGGTAGTAATTTGAAATGCAGCTATTCTCTGTGTTGTATCACCACTGGGGAAAATCAGTGCAATTCCTGGCATGTAGTTATTGATGTGGCTAATGCTTTTTCTCTGTACCAATTTGAAATGACCACCAGTAGCAGTTTGCTTTTACCTGGCAGTGCCAACAGTAAGTCTTCACAGTGCTGCCTGAGGCTATGTCAGTTCTCCTGTTCTCTGCCATGATAGAGTCTACGGAGATCTGGACTATTTTGACATTCCACAAAACATCATGCATCACTGATGGCATTATACTGACTGGTTGATGAGCAGGAAATTAGCAAGCATTTTAGATGCCTTAGCAAGACATATACAAACTAGAGATGGTTTAGCAGCACCCCCAGGGGCAGCTGCTTTGCAAGTTTTGTTGTTATCCCATTGGCCAATTTTCTGCCAGCCAGTCTCAGCTCTTTGCTCCCCCTCTTGTTGGGGGTTTCTCATTTGCCAATCTAGGCCTGTGGTTCCTGCCAAGTGGGGACACATTCTGGTCCACGGAAGTCCAGAGAACTTCTCTGACATCCAATGGATGGCCACCACCCTTTTTCAAATGATGTCTGGATTCCAGCCTTGAGGAAGGACCTCCTTTGATTCTCTTTGCTTCCTTGGATACTCTCTCTCAGACTTTGGGTATTCTTTACAGTTCTCATTTTATCCCCACCATAGTAGGTAATTCCTTGCAAGTAGCTAATAATTATTTATATTAAGCATTTCTTGTTCAAAATTTTTTTTCTGTTTTTGTTTTTCTGATTGGATAATGATCAATATACTTATTTTAAATGTTTTTTTTAATTTTTATTTATTTATGATAGTCACACACACACACAGAGAGAGAGAGAGAGAGAGAGAGCAGAGACACAGGCAGAGAGAGAAGCAGGCTCCATGCACCGGGAGCCCGACGTGGGATTCGATCCCGGGTCTCCAGGATCGTGCCCTGTGCCAAAGGCAAGTGCTAAACCGCTGCACCACCCAGGGATCCCCAATATACTTATTTTTAATATTTCCTCTCTTGTTTATTTGGACTTAGTTTGATCCTTGTTTCTAGTATCGTGTGTTGAATCCTTAGCTTACTTGTTTTTGGCCTTTCTTGGTTTCTTTCTTGGTATTTAAACAAGTAAATTTCCTTTTAAATGCTATTAATTCTGTACCACACATTTTGAGCTGTATTTTCCTTTTTAGTTAGCTCTAATATATATTTCATTCAAAATATCAATTTTTAATTCAATGATTATTTAGTAATACATATTTAGCTCCCAAATATGGGATGTTTTTTTAAATTGCTTTGTTATGGATATCACATTGTATTGTATTATTGTCTAAGAACTTAGTTGTATTATCTAATTTTGGGGAATTTATTGGGTTTCCTTTATGGTCCAATATTCAATTTAGATTTATAAATACTCTGTAATACTCAAAATAGCAGATTGTCTATTCACCTATTATTTTTGTTGTTTAGATCTCTGACATCTCTATCCATTTCTTTTGTCTGCTTAATCTCTCTCTTTTGGGGGAAAGGCTTGTTGAAATCATCAACTGCAATTATTGATTTGTCTCTTTTTCCTCTAATTTAGGTCAGTTGTTACTTTTAATATTTTGAGCCTGTATTGTAGGTGTGTTCATGTTCAAAATGCTCAACTCTTTCCGGTGAGTACCTTTACTAGTATATGATATTTTTTTCAGCCCCTTAGGGTTTTTTGCTCCAGCATGAGATTGTATTTTGCCCAGTATTAAAAGAGCTCACCCAGATTTATTTTTGGTATAATGTCTTTGAGGTATTTTGTTTTGTCAGTTTCTACATTTTCAACTTTTCTGGTTTTGGTTTTTGTTGTGGTTCTAAGCATGCTTCTTACAGACATCATATTGTTAGGTCATTTTAAATATCTAATCTGAAAGCTTTGCTTTTGATTAGTGGGTATATGAGTTTGCTCAGGCTGCCATAGCAGAACACCATGCCCTAGGTACTTTAAACAACAGGTATTTACTGTCTCACAGCTCTAGAGGCTAGAAGTCCAAGATCAAGGTGTTGGCAGGTCTGGTTTCTTCTGAGGCACTTGTCTTGGCTTGCAGATGGCTACCTTCTCTCTCACATGGCTTTTCTTCTGTGCTTGAGCATCCGTGGTGTCTCTTGTGTGTCCTGATCTCCTCTTTTTATAAAGGACAGAGTTAGATTGGATGAGGACCCACCTAACAACCTCATTTTAACTTAATTACCTCTTTAAAGGCCCTATCTCTAAATACAGTCACATTCTGAGAGTGGGGTTGGAACTCCAGCATATGCATTTTGAGACAACACAATTCAGTCCATGAGATTAATCCATTTTTATTTATAGTAATGACTATTATATTAGGATTTATTACATCTTGCTTCATATTTTCCATTTGCTCTGCTGTACTCCCCCATCCTCTTTCCTGCTTTCAGTTCAGTGTCTTTTATCTTTCTTTAATTCTGGAAGATATATCTTAATTTTTTGTTTTACTTTTAATGTAAGACATAGGGTATGAGTTTATGGAAAACATATATGTAGAGTTTGAATACAATTTTAAAAATTTACCCAGGTACTCACTACAAGATCAAGAAACAGAACAACACCAACTATGCAGAAGCACCTTGAGTACATTTCTCCAACACTCCCCTCCCCCTTCTCCTAGAAATGACCACAACTCTCAGTTTTGTCTTAATTATCCGCTTTTAAGGTTATTTATTTATTTATTTTACCACCTAAATGTGTATTCATCAATAACATATTATTTATCTTTCTCTGATTTTTACCTTGATATACATGGAATAATACTGCATTATTTTCTTTAAATTATATACTTATTTTGGTTAATGTTATGTTTTGAGATCTATACATGGTAATAATTAAAGCTGTAGTTCATTCCTTTTCACTATTCTATATTCTACTTTATGAACATGCTATAATTTATTTGCTCTTACATGCTCTTGGTGGATATTTGATTTTCCCCCAGGTTTTCCCTATGAAGGACAACACTGCCATAAACATTGTTTTACATGTTTCCTGCTACATGTGTTAGAGAACTTTTCTAAGATCTATGTCTAGTGATGGAATTGCTAGGATATAAATTGCATGCATGTTTAACTTTACTTCAGCATATTGGATGCCAACATATTTTCCAAAATGGTTGTACCAATTTATGTCCCACCAGCAGTAGGTGTGAGCTCCTGTTATTCCATATCCTTGACAATGATTGGTATTTTCTGAATTTTTAACTTGGTTTATGTCTTCATTATTGCTTCAAATTTTTTTTCTTCCTGTATCATCCCCCATTCCTATTTGCAGTTATTAATACTTCCTTAGGAACTATTTTTTTGCTTTTAAAAAATTGTGTTTCCATCTCTTGCTGTTTTATGGAAAATTTCTTCACTTAGGCCTCTCAACATCTTATTTCATTTTTCAGATGTATCCATTATAGACATTATGCGATGTAATTCTTTCTTTCTTCTTTCTTCTTTCTTTCTTTCTTTCTTTCTTTCTTTCTTTCTTCTTCCTTTCTTTCTTTTTCTTTTTTCTTCTTTCTTTCTTTTTCTTTTTTATTTTTCCTTCCTTCTTTTCTCTTTCCATCTTTCTAAAGATTTTATTTATTTATTTGACAGAGATAGAGAGAGAGAGAGAGAGAGAGAGAGAGGGAGCACAAGAAGAGGAAGCAGCAGGTGGAGGGAGAGGGAGAGGGAGGCTCCTTGCTGAGCAGGGAGCCTGATGTAGGGCTTGATCCCAGGACCCTGGGATCATGACTAGAGCCAAAGGCAGATGCTTAACTGACTGAGCCACCCAGGCACACCTGATTCTTTATTTCTACTATCATTTTTCAAATATAGTATTTCACTTGGTTCTTTTTAAATGATTTGTTGTTCTTGTTTCACAATGCTTATAGCTTCTCTTATATCCTTAAATGCAGTTGACCCTTGGACAACATGGATTTAAACTGTGTGGGTCCATTTCCCTGCAGGTTTTTTTTTTTTTTTTTTTTTTAATTTTTATTTATTTATGATAGTCATACAGAGAGAGAGAGAGAGAGGCAGAGACACAGGCAGAGGGAGAAGCAGGCTCCATGCACCGGGAGCCCGATGTGGGACTCGATCCCGGGTCTCCAGGATCGCGCCCTGGGCCAAAGGCAGGCGCCAAACCGCTGCGCCACCCAGGGATCCCCTCCCTGCAGGTTTTTAAAAATAAATGCAGTACAGTACTATAAATGTGTTTTCTCTTCCTTGTGATTCTCTCTTTTTTAAATCATTTATCATTATTTTATTTTTCATCCTAATAAATGTACTCTAATCCCCATCCCCTGTTTCTCCCATCCCTCTTCACTTCTTCTCTGGTAACCATCCATTTGTTCTCCGTAGTTAATAGTCTGTTTCTTTGTCTGTCTGTCTGTCTGTCTCTCTTTTTTCTTCCTTTGCTCATTTGTTTTGTTTCTTAAATTCCAGTGTAATAATATGGTATTTGTTTTCCTCTGACCGATTTATTTCACTTAATGTTATACTTGTAGCTCTATCTATGCTGCTATAAATGGAAATATTTCATTCTTTTTATGGCTGAATAATATTCCATTGTGTATATATACATATATATATATCTCACATCTTTATCCATTCATCTGTTGGCAGACATTTGACCTGTTTGGCTATTGTAAATAATGTTGCAATAACATAAGAGTGCATGTATCCCTTTGAATTATGTTTCTCTATTTTTTGGCAAATACCCAGCAGTGCAATTCCTGGTTTGTAGGGTAGTTCTATTTTTATTTATTTTTTTATTTTTAATTTTTAAAAATTTTTTATTTATTTATGATAGTCATACACAGAAAGAGAGAGAGACAGGCAGAGACATAGGCAGAGGGAGAAGCAGGCTCCATGCACTGGGAGCCCGACGTGGGATTCAATCCCACGGTCTCCAGGATCGCGCCCTGGGCCAAAGGCAGGCGCCAAACCGCTGCGCCACCCAGGGATCCCTATTTTTAATGTTTTTGAAGAAGCTCCAACCTCCATACTCTTTTCCACAACGGCTGCATCAGTTTATATTCCCACCAGCAGTGCAAGGGGGCTCCTTGCTATCCACATCCTCACCAATTCTTGTTGTTTCTTATGTTTTTGATACTAGCCATTGTGACAGATATGAGGGAATATCTCACTGTAGTTTTCATTTGCATTTTCCTGATGATGAGTTATGTTGAGCATCTTTTCATGTGTCTGTTGGCCATCTGGATGCCTTTGGAGAAATGTCTGTTCATGTCTTCTGTCCATTTTTAAAATTGGATTATTTGTTTGGAAGTTATTGAGTTGTATCAGTTCTTTATATATTTTGGATACTAACTATTAGTGATTTTCCTAATAACATTTTCTTTTCTGTAGCTTGCTTTATTATAAGAATAGAGTATATAATACATATAACACAAAATATTTTAAGTGACAATGTGATCAGTAAGACTCCTGGCTAACAGGAGGCTGTTGGTAGTTAAGTTTTGGGGGAGCCAAAAGTTGTATGTGGATTTTTTTTATAGATTAGGTGGTCAATGCTCCTAACCCCCATGTTGTTTGAGGATCAACGGTATATCTATCATGCTTATTTGAATTTCTTGTTCTGTCTAATCATTTTGCTTCAGATGGTATATGTTGCTCATTTTGCTGTCTTTTTTGTAAATGGTTGTGTTGCTTGGGTACCTTGGCCTGCAGGCTCAAGCTTCTTTGGGAAAGAGGAGTCTTACTGATTGAGCTTGAGGAGAAGGTAGGGATGAGCCCCAAGTGAAGGGACTCAAGCCCCACAGAATTATTGCTGATTGTTCCCAATTGCCCCCAGGTTTATCAGAAAACTTTCTGCTCAGTATTTAAATGCCTTTAAATTCTTAGAGTGAAGCATGCATGAGTGGAGAGTAAATGCCCAAAGAAAGCTGCTCAGGCTGTACTTAACTTTCTTCACTTCTCATCCCCAGAGTACTTCTGTCCTGACATCATCCAGCTGACAGACATCCTGGAGGTGGAGCTCAGCAATCTTTGTCTTGACCAACCTTCCATGTAATTCTTCAGGTTGATTCTGAGGGAGAGAGCCAATAGTCTGAGCTAATTTTCTGCCTTGACAAGAGCTGGAAACTTATTTCAGCGTTCCCATTTTTGGATATTCCCTGTTCCTCTTTCGTAAATGTAATATCTTCACTTCCCCTTTTGAAATGATTATTTTTATTTTCTTCTTAAAGTTTTCTTCTTTTTCTTACTTCCTTCATTGTCTACATTTATTCCAAGTTTCTTATTTCTGTTTTGTTTGCTTGTTTTAGTTTTGGGCCACCTTCTTTCTGGTTGAGGATTTCCTCACATGTCTGGTAATTACTGAATATCTGTTTATCATTAAGGGGTGAGGAGGTTGATGGGAAGCTTTCCCCATGGGAAGCCTGCATGAGGCTAATGCTTTGGTGGGTTTTCCTGTAAGCTGATTGGGCTGTGTCCCAGCCATTTCATCTGGGATTCCCCCTACCATTAGTGTTACTAACTGCAGATATTTTCTCTTTGGCTCATCAATTTACCAAATAATACTTAAATGTCCTACTTAGGATATTCAGCTTGACTGTCAATTTTGGGGAGCTGGGATATATGTGTGTGTGAGAGGGAGTGGTCAATGTTCTGTTGAGACACAGAACTTCACCTAAGCCATTAGTAGTTGATTACTGTTTTTTTTTTTTTAATTTAAGTTCAGTTTGCCAACATGTAGTATATAACACCCAGTACTCATCCTATCAAGTGCCCTCCTCAGTGCCCATCACCCAGTTATGCCATCCCCACGCCTCCCCTCCAGCAACCCTTTGTTCGTTTCCCAGAGTTAGGAGTCTCTCATGGTTTGTCTCCCTCTCTAATTTTTCCCACTCATTTCCCCTCCTTTCTCTTTTAATCCCTTTCACTATTTCTTATATTCCACGTATGAGTGAAACCATATGATGATTTTCAGCTACTGCTGTTGTCCATGATGTCAGACCCTGTCTGGCTCAGTCTCCACGTAGAACAGTAGTTCTCGGACTTTAGCCTGCATCAAAATTTTCTAGAGGGCTTATTGAAACACAGATTGAGGGGCACCTGGGTGGCTCAGTTGGTTAAATGTCTGCATTCAGCTAAGGGAATGACCCTGAGGTCCTGGGATAGAGCACTGCATCAGGTTCCCTGCTCAGCAGGCAGTCTGCCTCTTCCTCTCCCTCTGCTCATGCTCTCTCTTGCTACCTCTCTTCTCTCAAATAAATAAAATCTTTAAAAAAAAAAAAAGAAAGAAAGAAACGCAGATTGCTAAGCACCATCCCAGAGCTTCTGATTCAGTAGGTCTGAGACGGGGTGCAAAAATTTGCATTTTTAACAAATTTTTTGGTGATGCTCATGCTGCTGGTGCCAGGGCCACATACTAAGAATGATTGTTATAAAGCAGCCCTAGCAAAGAAGGAGCTACCTGGCTACATGTGTAAAATAGGGCTCCTGTAAGCCTGACTACTTTTAAAGACTTTGAACCAACACTTACATGTATAGTCTTGTCCTGCACCCCTGCTTCAGAGGTACCTGGTGCCTTTAATTCCTAAGCCATTTGGGGATACATCGTGAGGTGGCCTGGCTCTTGAGGCTTTATTCTTGCTGCCAGGAGAGATTTTAGCTTTCCCTTGTCTGTTACTTAAGCAATCATTTATCTTTTTTTCCCTTCCTCCAAAATTTTGTTTATATATCTTATTGGCTGTGACTCTATTTGTTCTGTTGGTGAATTTGCTGAACTTTTTGTTTTTTTATTTTTCCTTTTTGTTGTCCTCTTAGTATCATTAGTCAGAACCTAGCAGAATGAAATACATATACTCAATCAGCCCTCCCTCTACCTTACTTTTAAGCTGCCATCAGCTCTCACCTGGCAATAAATATCTTTTGCAATGATGAATGAATGAACTTTGACACACGGTGAAGAATATAGTCATGAGGGATGAAACGTGACACTGCTAAGCCTCACTGAGATGCATCTCCATCTTGTTGTTCATATAAACATCTCTTAAAGTTTCAGATGTCAGATGCTGAATTATCGCTTTAAGCAACTTTCAGGGTTTAATTAAAGTACAAGGTCTGACTGGCAGGACTTGAGATGAATTTCACTGTCTCAGAGGCAAGCTGAGATGTGGCTTTGAATTAAGGGAATAAAACAATCCCAAAGAGGTAATATATAAGGTCACAAAAGAGCTTGATTCAGAAAGGAAGGAAAGAAGGGGAAAAATGAAAGCCAACATGTGGCAGGTTCATTATCTTTGTGTGTGGGGGTATATTCCATTTAATAAGTTGGAAGACTTTATAATAGAGGGCTATGACCATAGATATCTGGCCTTTAAGCTGATTTTTGTCATTTTGCTGATTACTTACTTAAAAGAAATGTTTCTGCATCCAGAATTATCTGTGAACCTAGGACTCAATAAGCCAGAGGACAGTTAAAATCATGTTGTGCTCGTGAGCACTGGATATTTCCACACAACCAATTATCCATAAATTGAATAATTTAATTTGGATGAAGGCAATTCACTGTTGAAGCTGACAAAGTGGACAATCCTTTTCTAGCCTGAAAATTCTGGGGGCAGAAGGGGAAAGTGAAAAGCGGCATCTCTGCCACCTCTGTCCTCCACCCCCATATAAAATGTTAGTTTAACACATCTTATTTCGTGATGAACTACTACAAGTCACATGGCTTCAAAGGGGACCTTCCTTTCCCCTCCACTCAGGGTGATGATCAGTCTGGGACAGCAAATAACCTCCTGAAAAATTGGTCCACTTCAGTTGAACACTTAATGGGTGGGGCCGGCAAACAGCTGTTGAAATGATTCTTGTGATACCAAGATTCAAGATTCATTTCTGAAGCATGCGTGGCATCCTGGTCTTTGTCCTCTGAGCCCACTTCTATCAGCAACATTCCCTCCTTTGGTCCTTTCCTTTGTTCTTTTGACACAGACAGTGGCCTTGGGATGCTGAGTAGATGCCTTGTGGTTTTAGTGGCTGTCAGTTTTCTGTTCTCTGGGATTTTTTTCAGTCAAACCCTTGAGTTGCTCACTTGCCTTTTCCACTTCTCTCCCTCCTTGCCCCACCCCCCCCTCAAGAAAACCAAGGGAAATTGACAAGCAGCAGGACAGGGGAAATTGAGCTATATTATTTCTCCTTCGGGAGCCTTCCTTTGCTGCCTTTATCTGAAAGCTATCATTTTCTACATCTCTTGGCAAGAGTTCTCATCGACCAGTGACCCCTAAATGCCTATGCTGATCAATAGTCCCGGTATCTTATTGACATGCCCATTGACAGCTCTCACCGAGCTCAGGAATCAGGGATGGCAGCCAATTGCAATCCGTTCAGGCTGCTTGAGAGGCAGGGAAGGCCCCGCGTTGATATTGACACTGTAAATGGAGACAGTTTACTTAGCGCTCAGGGAAAGATGCATTTGTTAAGGAGACCGATAGATCTCATTACTATTTAAGGGCAGAGGCTTTTCTGGCAGCCCACGGGGCTTGCTTATATCAAGCCTTCCCACTCACTGAGCCTGGTGAAATAAACCCTGAGTGATGTGTCCTCCTCCTTACCCACATGAAAGGAACCATAGGATGGAATTGAATGTAAGCCAGGGATGGGCACAGGATCCAACAAAGGGAGGCCTTGACCGTGGCCTATAGGCTTTTGGTTCATTGGAACCTCAGTTCCCACTCACTGATGAGTGGCAGTGTATCTGGCTGAGAGGGTGTGGGATCCTGGGCTCTCCTGGAGCAAAGGCAAAATCAACAATCACAGGCTCGAAGGGCAGGAAGGGATTTGGGACTTTAGAATTCATCTGCCCCCATTTCCTATTCACTGTGGGCGTTCCTATGTTGACATCCCCTGAATATGGCCATCTTGCATGTGCTGGTCCACCTCGGTGGCATGAAACGTGCCAACTTGAGAAATAGTTCATGTCCATCATTTGATAGCTGCAGTAGTTGGAAAGGTCTTGTGTCTGCCTTTAGCTTCTGCTACTTGCTCCTACATGGATTTTCTGTAGCTCTGTACATGTACTAGAGGTACAAGCTTGGCATTTAGCATTCTTCATCCCTGATCCTGTCAGTGAGTCCTCACAAAGGCACCCTCCTACCTTCGCCTGCATTCCCATTTTACAGATGGGGAAACTCAGTTTTTGAGAATTTAAGTGATTTGCTCAAGGACACAGAACTGGGATCCGGGTGTGCCTGAATTCCCTGTTCTTCCTGCAGCCCTGTCTTGTCTCCTGTCAACCAGAAAGTCTGGCCTGATTTTCTTTCCTTTATTATCACTCTGAACAGGATAATTCATGCCCAAAGAGTAACACACCACTTCTGTATTGTGACTACTCTGGTTCTCAAGAAGCTGTTATTTTACTTTGTCCTTTGAATTGCCTCTGGATCACTATTTTCCAACTCTCTCAACAAAAATCTTTGGCGCCTCTGCCTCCCGATGCAGCACTATTACCCCCAGCACCAAGTGTATTCCAGCTGTGACCAATTTCCAACAATTCTTTCTCCCTTCTACTCCCTTGCCTAGAGGAGAAGGTTGGTACAGCTTGCTCACGCATCCCATCAGGGCCAAGAATCTAAGACAGAGGCAGAGGAGAGCCATAGCTGGACCAGTCAAGGCCTCCGCTAAGCCCTGGAGATTGAAGGCAGGTTCCTATGTCAGGATAGGATGGGAATTCAGTTTGGGATGTGTCTGGGGAGACGAAGGTGAGTGCTCTGTGTTGGCCTGCACCACTGTCCAGTATCCATTATGAAGGAAAAGGGGGCTGGCAGGAACAGAGCATAGAGTGCAGCTTCTTGGCTGGAAATTTGATGTGACCCTCTTTTCTGGGCACCTGTGCCTTTGAGGTCTGTGGGTGGGGTGGCGGCAGAAAAGCCCTAGATTATCTGCAGTCTCTGAATGGAAGGGGATTGTGGCAAAGCCCAGCTACCCAAGGGATTTTGAAAGCTGCTGCCAACACTTCTATCCTTGGATACGTTGGGCTTTTATGACCCTCACTGGGACAATTGAGAGGCAATGAGTGGGACCAGAAATAATGAGGAGAAGTGGCAGAGAAGCAGGTTTTGAGGGGAAATTATTCCCAGGTGAGGGCCAAAGGGAAGCTGCCTATGAATGGCCTGTGGAGGCACCATTTTCAGAGTTAGTAAGCCATGGTTTTAATATGCAGACATGTTGACATATTGTCTTCTAAACCGACTGTAAGTTGAAGGGGGCCACTGACTACAGATGATCTGCTTACATATTAGAAATGCCTGAAAGGTGCTGGACAGAGGCAAAGACTAATGTTCACTGCCTCAGGCTGGACTTTGGCCACCGTCCATCAGAGCTATTCTAACACCTCATGCATCTTCCTGTCCTGCAGCCTTTCGACATGCCATCCGACTGTCGCACGCCTGCAGAGCTAGATGATGTCACACTCCTCCATTCTCCACTGTATTGAGAATAAGGTCAAAGTTCTCCACCACGGCATTCACAGTTCAGCATGGTCTGCCCCAACTTTAGGTTCCATCATGTGTCTCAGACTCTCTGTGATAAAGTCACACTAAAACAGTTGTTCGGCCCTGAACCTGCCAAGTGCTCCCATGCCTTTGTGCCTTCCTTCCTGCTATTTTCTCTCCTTGATGGGCTCTTCTCCTTGCTCCTTTGCCTGTTGAATTCCTAATAATTAGCTGAGACTCTACCTGGAAACCTTTCTTGAGTCTTTTCATCAGAATGAACCCTGCCTTTCACACTCCTATTCTGTGGATATGGTTCCTAGAACACTTAATTCACCCTGCTGAATATTGTGATTATTTTTGCATATCTTTGCTGGATCACTGAAAGGGAAGACTGTGACTCTTTGGTCATTTTATATTTGGAGGTCCCAACAAAGTGCCTTGCACATAGTAGATATCAATGATTAGGACTTGATAGATAGGTATCAGTGCTAGTTGTGGCCAGTCAGTACCCCGAGGCTCTGAAAGTAAGAGAAAGTCTAGTGCTCAGCCACATCCATCCCTCCTCTTCTTCAGGGGCATGTGTAGTCCATTGTTCCAGCCACCCTAGTGGTTACAGACAGGACAATAGAATGTGAGCAGAAGTGACCAGCACTACTTCCAGGCCTACCCCCAACAACCTCCTTCATAGGAGCCTCTCTTTCTCTGTATGGACTGCAGAGAGCTCCAAGGACCTAGACTTGTTTGTTCTGAACAGAAAAGTAAAGTAGAATAGAAGGCACCTCGGCCTCTGAAGTGCTCCATGTCGTAGGGCCTCTACCATCACCTCATGATGGTTCTGAACTATGGAACAAATAACGTCTTATGGTGTAAAGTCCAGAAAAGATGATGTGGTTTAGAAAGCAGCTAACCTAGCTCGATGTGCTGACCAGTCACACACATGGTGTGTGGATGTGTGTGAATAGCTGGAAGGGAAAGGCAGATGTGGCTCTTTTATGGAGAGGGGCTATGAGCTAAACTCAACAGTGCTCTTCTCCTGAAGGACAAACCAAGTCTCCTCCAAGCTAAATGCTCACCTCTTCCTACCTTTCTGGATATGAAAAGTTCTCAGTTTTCCTTCCCACGTTGGTAGCTCAGCTCTGGAGACACATCTGTTCTCCAAAGACCATTGAAAATGCAAGTGAAGCTGTGGTGTAGCATGCTGGTGGTTGAGATTTTGGGCTCTGGCCCTGCATTGTCTAGATTTGATTCGTGGTCTCCCTACTGCCAGCTACATGACCTGGCATCTCTTCATTTCCTCAGCTAGGAAATTGGGGCAACAGTAGTCCCACTCATAGTAAAAACTTTAAACATTCAGAAATTCAAAGGATACTAAGTTAAACATGCTACTGCACTGGAGGTAAATACTCAGCAACTTTAAACAGTTTTATTACTGTTTTATTATTGTCATAGGAATAGATATTTCTGGCATGGCCTGAGGACACAGAGTAGGATGTTCCATGTAACAACCATCTTAGCTTGAGAATAAACTTTATTTTGAGGGTGCTTGGGTGGCTAAGTCAGTTATGCATCTGACTTCAGCTTAGGTCATGATCTCAGTCCTAGGATGGAGCCCTGTGTTGGGCTCTGCATTCAGTGGTGAGTCTGCTTCTCTCTCTCCCTCTCCCTCTGCTCCTCTCCCTGCTCAAGCTCTCTCTTTCAAATAAATAAATAAAATTGTAAAAAAAAAAAAAAAAAAAGAACCCTTTATTTTGGAGGCAGCCTTTATCACTATGGAGGTGATGTGTCTGTCAAACCCCCCAACTCATTTTCATGCTTGCTGCTCTTGAGGCACATTTTTCTCCCTCCCACCTTCACTCAATTCCACATTTGAGAAGTTGGTATTTTGGGCCCAATCACAGGACCTTACATGTGTCCCTTTATGTTTCATTTAATTAGACTCAGTCCTTTGTTCCAGCCTGTCAAGATCGTTTTGAATATTGGATCTGTCATTCAATATACTTATTATCCGTCTTGTCTTCCCTTCACTTGAAAATCTGGTAAACTTCCCATCTGTGTCTTGGTGTAAGTCATTGAAAAAGTACTAAAAAGGACAGAAGTGAGAACAGAGCCTACGATCTGCCTTAGAAACTTTCAGATGCTGCCCGGCACTAGTTGGTAAAATCATTCCCCTAGTTATAAATCCATCCCAATCTAGTATTTGTTCATATTTTCTTTCACTAATTATTTCTCTCATTCATCAATCAATCAGCAGACCTTTTCTTTAAAAGGTAAGCTAGTAAATATTTTAGGCTTTATGGGCCATCTGGTCTCTGTTGTAACTACTAGCTCTGTTTTTGGAGTGCAAAATGGCCATAGACCATTTGTCAGCTGCCAGGCATGGCTGTGTCCCGAGAAAATTTATTTTTTTAAAGATTTTATTTATTTACTTAGAGAGAGAGAGAGAGAGAGAGAGAGAGAGAGAGAGAGGGAGAGAGAGAGAGACTCCCTGCTGAGCAGGGAGCTCCATGTGGGGCTCGATCCCAGGACCCTGAGATCATGGCCTGAGCCAAAGGCAGACACTTACCAGACTGAACCACCCAGGCACTCCTCAAGAAAACGTAATTTAAAAAGAAACAGGCTGTAAGCTGGCTTTGGCCTGCTGGCTGTAGTTTGCCAATACCTGTTCTAATGTATTACTCTTCACACTGTAGCCATCTTTGAGTGTTCAATGACCATCATCCTTGGCATGGGTAAGAGCTTACATGACTCATTACAGTCACAAATGGAGCCTCTTGCTCTTTCTTCCCTAATAGTTCCCCTCTTCATCCAATAAGGAAGAAAAACTCTAGGCCACCCCGAGTCACAGTTCTCTTTCTATAGCAAGCAAACTACTGGCATTCTAGTAAAACTCCGCCCAGTGGTGTTTGCCTCCTGGACACAGATGCTCACCAGGATCTCTATACGAGGTCAGGAAGAGGGCCATTGCTTATGAAAGCTGTGTGGTTGGAAGCATATCTCTAAGGGGTGGAAAATGCCCAACTAAAACTACTTTGATTTCAATCTCTGACCCTAGAATGGCCTTTCCTATCTTCCATGAGGGAAGATCCCAGTGATTTCATTATTTGTTTCTTGGACTTCATTTCTTGTGTAATACTATTGTTAATCAACCCGATCCCCTCCCATAAATATTTATATCCATGACTCAATTTCTGGCCATTCTGACTTTTGCTCATTTTTTTGGAAGTTCATCTGTCCATTTCATGGGTTCCTATTTTCTCTCTCTTGAATCTTACCTTGAGAGCACCTAGATGCTGTACCCTCCATGGCACGAGGTCATTCTCCTCTCCTTCCCCAGCTACCCCTGACTCAGGTCAGTTGAGAGAGGGGTGTATGTATGGTTGTCAGGGTGGGGGTGGGGAAACAAAATAAATGCATGAAAGGGAATATTGGACTTCTAATGCATTGTAATTACCAAATGATTCTATCTCGCCCGTGATGGGTCCCGGTGGGATTTATTGCCATATTAACAGTGGTTTTCCCATTGCATTACTTAATGAATAATGTCTGAGCTAATAACCCACCAAAAAACCCCAGCAACAACAACATAACTCCCATTCGCTGTAATTATTATTTTTTTCCTAATGTGGTGGTTTTTATATGAATACTGATGTCTCTTTACTAGGTTCTTGTATAACTACTTGCTTAAGTAATGGGCCCTATTAAATCGCCATCAACAGTAGCATGCCATATGTTAGTGTTTTGCTGATATCTTTCCACTGTATGGACTTGGGTCCTCAGGCTGTCTTAGGGCCCTGTAGGTGGTACCACCACCCACCCACCCCCCAACCACCCATACCCTCCCTGCCCCCCACCCCACTCCTACCTGGAATTGATGGCATTAGAGAAGCAGGACCAGGGCCTCAGCTGTGCAAACACTGTGCTTCTGTTTATTTTGGTAGCCTCCGAAATATTTGTTGAGAGTTATTCGAGCAGAAAGGCTGAATGGAGATCATTGCAATGTGTCAAATTAAGGAGTGCTTAATGCCTGCCTAATCTCTTGGTAATTACTGTTGTGGCAGCGGAAGGCTTCGGAGCCCGGGAGGAAAGCTAATGATGGTGGGAGACATGAGGCTGCCCGGGCGTCCGTGGCACTGCTGCTCGGCACAATTAGAGCCCCCACTTCCATGTGAGAGACGGGGCCTCTGTCACTTAAGGGAGAGAGCTTTGGCCTTTGGAGGGGAGGGGTCAGCAGGAGTGCCAGCCTGGGTCACTGGACAGGGGACTCCTTCAGCTGGGTGTCACTTTCTTAATGGGGTTCTAAAATGTGACAGTCTTGTGTGTGTGCATGTGTGTGTGTGTGTGAGTGCTCGGGTGCACCCGCACGCACTCACACGCCCCAAGGATGGAGTCTGACTTCAGGCTCTTTGGGGAAAGACAGGTAAACAGAGAGTTTTCTTCCTAATTTTTCCCATACAAGCTCAGAGCTTGTATCATTCAGTCTGTCCTCTTTCTTTGATTCTCTCTCTTTGGCCTAATTTTCTCTTTCTGAATCTCTCTCTCTCTCTCTCTGTCTCTCTGGCTGATCTATTTAACTGGCGTCTACCTCCCAATTGTGAATTTTCACAGAAGCAGAAAATAATGTTGAAGCAAATAAAGATGAAGAAAGTAAAACCCTCAAGAAGACCCCCAAACTCTGCCTGAGGAGGGAGGAGAAAAATGTGAATTTAAAAGAACCCAATAATCAAATTCACATAGAAACAAGTCAGGGAAAAAAAAAGAAGTCTCTGACATGCAGATCTGTGGTGGCAGATATCAGAAGTGGTCCAAGGAAACACTCTGGCAACATAAATTCCTAATAATGAACTTGGAACCCGGATCAAGGTTCACTTGAAGCTCCAGGGATCTAAGAGTGGCCCTTGATAGGCGGTCAGCCAAGTGAGGTCCAGTCCCAGCTCTAAGATCACCCACTAGTGCTGTGGCTTTGGAGGTGCTGGTTTACTCCTTTGTAAAATGGGGAAATACTTAGCTGCCATGGGTGTTATAAGAATCAAAGGAAAAGCGGGAGAATGCTCTGAAAAGAATAAGACACTGTAAATCAGTCAATCAAACAATTAAGCAAGCCATCAACAGAGATTAATGTGCAAAGCACAGATAATGGCGGGCGGTGGGGGTTGGGGGTGGCTCACAACTTGCCATCATTACTGAGATCATAGCTGCCGCTGGTTTAGGCAGAAAGCCTAGCTTGGTAGATTTGCTACTCCTTTGAACAGTGCCTGGAGGGGAGGAGGTCTCTGCCTTCCTTGATATTCCACCAGTCACCATTGGGATTTCAGGGGAACTAGAAGGTGTAGCAAGCACTTGCAGGGTCCCTGGCAGGGATGCCCTTAGCTTGAGGAGGGAGGATGTTGGAAGGGTGAGGGGGCCTGATTACTTCCAAAGGTATCTTGAACGTCCTGACAGGAGAAGGCTGGGACATAGAGTGTCTTGTCATGCCACACATCATATCGTGCTAATTTCAGTTTAATCATGAAGGTGTGTAGTCACATAAGGAAGGAAATCCTGAGGTTGACCAGAGGTTCTTGTGAATCTCCACCATGTGCCGAGAGGAGGAAGGTTATAGACTGAGTGCCCTCTGGGGATGGTAAATAACCTAGAATATGAAAGACACTTAATCAAGAAATAATATCAGGTTCCTTTTGGGGCAAAATTCTGGACTATCGGGTGCAGAAGAGCCCTTTTGTGACTCCTCATTTTTGGAGCAGCTGCAGCCCAGAGGGCGGAAAGTCTTTGATCTGCAGTCACCTGACTTCTCCCTCTGAGGACTCTGGTGCTAAAGGCGTCGCAGTGTGAGTAGCTGCTGTGTGTAAATGGTGAACATCTTTAGATTTCCCAATAATCTGTTGAGAGTATGCTGCTTTCCCAAAGGACAGTTCTATTTGCAGACCAGTCTGTCTGAACATCAGCCCCTGAGCCTGATTGGCGAGAACATAGTCAACTCAGCAGTCTTGTAACTTCAGAGTTTCTTAGACTTCACAACAGAGCAGAGTTTAATCTCTCCCGAGGTGTGATTGGAAATTCAGTCTTCCAGAGAAGACACGGAGAGGCTGGCCAGGGCCCTCTATCCTCTGCTCCTGCCAGGGCCAATTTGCTAGGCCAGTGATGCTTCCTGGTGACCAGACAATGACTTGGTGTTGACTTGATGGGTGGTCCCGCCCTGAGGAGGAGGCCATTCTCTCATTAGCAGAGTGGGGCGGTGGGAGGTGAGAGTGCAGAGGAGATCTGTAGGAGAGAGGGTGGGAAGGGCAGGGGAATTGTGCCGGAGTTGAGCGGAGTGGGGTGGGGGAGGCCAGCCTAAATTGGCCAGTTCCAGTCACAGAGCTCAGCAAGCAAGAGGTTCATCATTAACTGTCAAACGGTGGTTTAATCAGCTCTGCTCCTCAGTGGAAGATAGATTTAATATCAAGGCACATTTTCAGAGCCATTAGTTTAATTATGACAGGTGTCTGCAAACTGGACGACTCTGCTTTCAGACCTGAGTGACAGCATTTAATTCTCCAGGGCCCTGGGGATGCGGGGGTGTTTTACCAAAATGAGCCTACACTACAAGTCTAAGTGTTTTCTTTTTGCTTCTCCCCCCTTCTCCTTGCCCTCCTCCCCTCTTTTTATTCTACTATACACATAAAAAGAAGCAAATGGATAGAAAATTGTGCTTCAGTAGAAAATAATTCACCTTGCCCATTGGAACCCATTTCACTGGGCCTCCCAGCAGCTGAGTTCCTGGGCAGGCAAAAGCGGTTATCGTTTCTCTTAAAACTTTCAATCAACATTTAGTGCCACGTCCACAGTGATTGCTTGCAAGTGTCTGGGTTTGCTTTTGTGCAGAACCCACTGGGCTCTTCCCTGACACAAGAGATGGTGAACATGGCTGTGCTCACTGTGTGAGCAGAGACGGGGGGCGGCTCTGAGAGCATAGGCTGGGGGCAGCCTCAGAGGGGTCTGGAAGCATCTGTTTCTCAGCCACAAGCCTGGCTCTCTGCTGCTCTGTGTTTCCTGGGCTACCATCCTTTACGATTCTCCTCCCCTGAGATGGCCTTGTGTGATTGAGCAGCTGGCCCACACTGGCTGGGTGACCGTGGGCAGGACACTTGGTCTCTCTGAAACTTCTATCTGCATGTCCTAATGGTTGGGCCAAAGGTGAGTGCTTTTGACACATTTTCTGTTTTGTTGAAACAGAAGGAAGCTTAACAATATAAAATCTCAGGAGTCCCCAAGTTCAGATGAATAGGGCTCTCTGGTGGAAGCGTGGCCCACTCCCTGCACTGCCTTCTCTGATCTCAGAAGCTCCTGAGACCCTTAGGAGCCCAGGGCCCAGAGCACCCACGGAAGATGGTCTCTGAGGGCCCTCCCAGCTTTGCTGTGCCTGATTTCCAAAGCTGGGGTCTCATCCAAGGGGCTCACCCACTCACAGGCAGCTGATCAGACCAAGAGGAAACAACACAGGAACAGGTGGTCAGGACATAGCAGTTAAAGTGCCCCCCCGGGAGTGATAGGATGTCAGGTTAGGGCTGAGGACGTGTTTTTATTTCTCTCTGCTTAGTTTACACCTAAGGTCAGGATGCCTCCTCTGGCTGGGGGAGGAGGGCACTCTGTTTTACCCTGTCCTCTCACAATCGCTCCCAGATTCTTTTTGCTGTCTCTTTTCTGAAAGGATGCTGAGGCAAGACACAGTGTGGCCTGGCCTGGTGCCTGCCTGAAGACCCAGGGACAGGAGAGCCCAGCCCACTGCCCGTCCTGTCCTTGGGACTATGGAGCTGAGTTCCTCCGCTGGTATACAGTGACCCCTGCTGCATGGCCAGGCCATTGGGGGGGGGGAGCTGAGAAAAGATCCAAGGCCTTCCTGAGTTTCTGTAGTCACCCCTTTCTTTGGCCAGAACCCTGCCTGAGCATCCTGAGGTTTTTTCTGCTACTCTTTTCAAAATGGAAAATCAACCATCAATCTCTAGAGACCAGAGGAAGCAAATAGCTTCAAGAAAAACCTGGTCTGAGTTTCTGGGGGGGGGCCAGCCCTTTGCTGAATGGGGCTGCTGAAACCACATTTTGAGGCTCTAGAATCTGTGGAGTTCTATGGGTTTGCTCCCTTAAAAAGGCATGTGTGTGAAGGAGGGATGAGAGGGAGACTGTTCCAGGCAAAGGGCTTGGGGACATCACGTGTGATGGGAGCTTACCTCTCCGGCCAGGTTCTAACCCGCGTGCCTGGCTGCGGGAGGCAGCGTTCCGCAATCTGCCCTCATTCTCAGAGGAGGATGCAGCCATTTTGTGTTCGTTTGTTTGTTCACGGGTTCATTCACTGGGTCACAGGTTCAGGCATCAGCCATGGCAAGCAGATGCTGGTTGGCCCTCTAGCTTTGGCATATTGTCAGACGGGAGGGAGTTTCCCGGGGTGGTCTCTGCCTGTTAGTCTGGAGGCCCTGCTGTTCCATCTGAGGACACAGCGCCCACTCTGCCCGGGTGCGGAGAATGCCCCCCCCAAGGGGTTATGGTCTGGATAAAAAGCGCTATAGGAATCTCTAGAAGCAGAGGCTGCTGGATTCGTTGGCCTCTCACTACCTTCGTATTTTACAAAGGGTCCATAAACATTTTTCCTTCGGAACCTGAAGAATATACTCTCTTCTTTCAGCCTTTGCAGACATGGCCCTAGCTGCCCACTTGAGGGTGGACGGGGTATCTTGTGGCATTTGTGCACATAGTGGGGATTACGGATGTCAGCCCAGACTGGGTCAGTGGTAGAGCAGGGTTACCTCATCTTCTTCCGTGCCTATCGGCTGGCTTTCACTGTGGAACACCCTTCCTTCTCATTTTTGCCAAGCCCTGTCCTCCATAAAGGCCCCTCATGCCCAGGGCACCTGGACTCCTCCCCCTTCTCCACTTAGCTTTGGTCTGCGCCACACTCTCGAGCATTTGCTTTTATCTGGTCTGTGTGGAGCTCCCTTTTTCCTTGTGCTGAGCCCTGTTCCCTCAACTGGTCTGTACGTGCTGCAAGACCAGGGTGATGTCTCACTTTCCCTCGCCTCCCCCAGCCTCTGGCCTCCTAGTGTGGCCCCGGGAGACACCTCGGCACACAGACACACCTGTGGGATTTCCTGGCTCTCTTTAGAAGTCTTCTTTCCATGGAGTGTTGTTTACAGATCATTCCCAAATGTTCTTTTGCCACAAGATGGCCTGGCAGTTCAGTTTACAATATTCTAGCTTTAATCGGTCTTCAAAGAGGGGAGTGCCAGCAGGATGCAGCTTACCCAATAGCACCTGCATAATTAAATATTTGAAGGGATCTAGCTATTTGAAATATGCAGAACGTACACATCCTTCTCTCCTGACTACCCAGAACAGAGGCTTCCAGGAAACCAGAGCCGAGAAGCAGCTTCAGTTTGGGAAATCTTCTAGACATCATGGAATGGGACTCATGACTCTAAGGGCATTGATGGGCATTCACAAATCACCTCTGCACACCTCTCAGGGCCCATGTAAAGAAAACCCAGAAGTCAATTGCATTTCTTCATTTCACTGTGGGCCTCCCTTTTTAGATGGAAGTAGTTTCATCTGCTTGTTTCCACCTGTAGAGCCACTTTTGGGGGGGGGGTGGTAGTGAGTTTTGTATATTAGACAACTAGACAAAGTACAGAGTCCATAGGACAAATTATGCATATAAGATTCAACTCCAGGATATTATGAAAATCTGGCGATCATAGAAGGTATAAGTTGCCACAGGACAAGGACTATCATTCAACAGCTGGCAAACTCTGTGGCTTCACAATGACTACGTATTTTTTATTTGATAGCAAAAATTCATAGGTTCAAAATTGCAGTATCTTATCGTAATACTTTCACTCAATTTACCTTTTAATTATAACAGATGTAACAATGCTCTGTAACTGGGTTCTATTTTTTTCTCTCTCTCACAAAAGAGAGAGAAATAAGCAGATCTTAAAAAAAATGCATGGAGTAATTAGTTTAGTGACTAATTAGCTGAAATGACTGTGATGAGTATACCTCACTGAAGTAGCAGCGAGTTGCTTGAAGGAAACGCAGAGTAGACTGCTCAAAGCATTTCAAGTTCTGAATACGTGTAAACCTAATCAGTGTGGGGATCACACACAGTATCATGGTTTATCTGAAAATGGTTAAGTACTTGTCTAGGTTTTCTTGGCTTATATTTTCCAGGGGTTAAACCTGACATCTTCTCATTTCTGCATTGCTGGTACAATTAGGGCAAAATCTGGGTTTTTCCTCACTCCACTGCAGAAACTGAGGGCACAGCTCTGCCCAGGCATCACGGAGATATGTGTGGTCTATCAGCCCTGAGAGATGATCTGCTAGGAAAATACTGTGGCATTTCCTCTTAAATATTATCAGTATACCCAGTTTGTTAAAGATCTACAGTATTGGAAATCTGTTTTATTTTGCTTGACCCAGTGATTCCCAATCCTAATCGACCAAGAAGACTTTTTTTTTCCACTAACAGAAACACAGCTAATTAACATCTTGAGAGCCTTACAATTTTATGGTTTATGGATATACATTTGATATTTTCAGCTCTCACCAAAACTACACTAATTGGCTCTGCTTCAAATCTGTCATATCCTCCTCTTCTGCTCCTGAACTGCTAGGTCAGAAGCCCCATCCCTCTAGAAGTTCTTTCCTCAAATTGCCGACAACATGCACCTTTCCCTCTCTCTCATCCCATGGGTGTATTGATTATGCCAATGAATGTTTTACAGCAACTTGGGCTTGAGAGCCAGAGATCAACTTGAGTATTGGAGTCAAAACTTTGTGGAACTTTCAGGGGTGCCTGGGTGGCTCAGTTGGTTAAGTGTCCAACTCTTGGTTTCAGGTCAGGTCCTGATCTTGGGGTTGTGGGATTGAGCCCCGCATTGAGCTCCATCCTCAGCATAGAGCCTGCTTGAGATTCTCTCTCTCCTCTGCCCCTCCCACTCCAGCTCTTTCTCTCTAAAATAAATGAATAAATCTTAAAAACAAAACAAAACAAAATGGTGGAACTTTCTTCCTACAGTCTAGTTAGTATTCAAAAGATTGGGACTTTTGAAAACCAAATGAGGCCCATTTATCCAAAACCTGAGATTTAAAAAAAGTTTTGCTTTTAGCAATTGAGAATAAGGTGGAGCAGTGGAAGAAACATGGGCAGTAGAGGGACTGAACTGGGTCTGATACTGGTGCTACTTAATACTCTACCTGCACAGCTGTGTCACAGGATCTGGTGACAGGGGTAAGTATTATTACCCCTGGGCTCGCCACGCAACCCAAGTTCTCAGTGTCTGACTGTGAAATCACATCGTGTTCTCTTGCTCTATCTCTCTTCTCTTGTCATATGAAAGCTCACTTGCTTGGACAAAACCTAAAGCCACATCTGGAACCCTAAATGTAAGGGAGTTTGGAAAATGTAAATTTTCTTTCAGCTTTCACCCTCAGCAATTCAAGGAGGACCCAAGAAAGACTGGAATGAGGAATTAATTAGACAATCCACGGTGTATATGAACCTCATCAGGCCTTTTTAGAGTTCCATTGGTGCTTTTATGTCATCTTGTCCCTCCCTCTCCATACTCAGGAGGGCTCTAATCCTGGGTCTTGTCCTCCCAAATTATTTCTACTTCCTTTTAAAACTTATATTTATTTTTCCATGCAGGAATGCTGCCCTGACACCATTGCCTCTATTCTCTCTATGCTATGCCTTACAATACAATTTTGTACCTTTTGCACACAAAGAAAAACCTCTATGATGAAGTCTACAAAGGAAAAATATCCTATCACTCAAATAAGAATTTCAAGAAAGAACTTATGAACCTAAGAAAACACACAGTTTCTTTGAAACTGAAGCTGGCCCGTGATATCTGGGGCAGAGAATCTTATTTAGTGGGTAGAGAAATATGCAGACATTGGCCAGAACGGCACTGATGCCTTTCTTCTTGAGCTCACAGAAAGACCATAGTTCACAGCTTTCCCAGCCCTCCCCAGGCAGGGAGGGTCCCCCCTAAGGCAGGGAGGGACTGGGTTCTGGCCAGCAGAATGTGCATGAAAATGTACATGCACATTCCCTCCTCTCCCATCCCATTTCTGGTCCTCATTTATTTTCTCAATTGTTGGTTGGCTGAAGAGAGAGGTTCCTAGTGGAAGACACTGGGGAGAACTTACAAGATGGTGGAAGCACCAATTGGAAGACTCTGGATACCCAAATAGCCACAGAGAAGACTTTCCACTGAATTTCTAATTGGATTGTAATGTGAATGAAAAATAAACTTAAGTGTTAAATTTAAGCCACCAAGATTTTTGAGGTGCTACGATATCAGCAACTGTAATTACTCTGAGTGCACAGGAAATATTGCTCAACATAGGTCTATCCACATGACAGTTGTAAAATTCTAGCATAGAGCATGGTAAAAAGCAGGTACTTAATGAACGTTAGTTCCTCCATAAAAGACTTAGGTCAATGATAAAAAATTGGGCAAGAACTAGACACCAAAAGTGGGGGGGTATGTTTCAGGTACTTAACTGAATACCTTCGTTTGAAACTAGGGAGATCAGATAGGATCAAGAAGACAGAGTAAACACCTGTGCACTCCTTCTTTCAAGCACATTATCTCATTTAGTGGGACTTGCAGCCCTAAGAGGTCCACACTGTTATTACCTCATATGACCAAGGCTTAGAGAATTTCAGCAAATTGTCCAAAGTTATACAATCAGCCATGATGAAACAGATTCAAATCTGGACATGGTCGTTATAAGACTGAGTAGTCACCACATTTTGCGCCACCAAGGATTCTAGCCTGGTTTGGCTTCCTGAAGTATTATTACCCCTGGAGGCCAGATCATTTCTCTTTCTCTCAGGGTTTCCCAAGTGACTTGTATAGATGGTACTTGGTAGAGGCCTCAAAAATGTTGATTTATTGTTTTATGTGAACTCTCTGAGATACAAATCCAAGAAAACCTGGATAGGGATGTCTTTTTACCACAAACAGGCATATCACAAAAGAAGTACATTTTAGGTTGTTTCAGACTGAAAAGGCAGCCATTCTGCCCCTAGGTATAAGTAGATGGTCATTCCTAAGTGAACGACATGGCATAGTGCCTCAGAGCCCTGAGAGCTGAACATTGTGTAACGTTCTCCTGAAGAAAGATCTGAAAGGCTGGCTCACTTTTACTGGAACCTTCTAAAGATATGGTTCTGTATTTCAAGTTTCTGGTTGTAGGGGATTTTTTTGGTGTTGTTTTGTTTTGTTTTTTTCTGAAACCAAGTTCCCTTAGGTTTTTTTGTTTTTGTTTTTGTTTTTGTATTAAGGAGAAATTTTGGGAGAGTTTTGAAAATACAATATATTTCACTGTAGGAAAGAGTAAGAAAAAAATTTCTCATAGAGAAATAATAATTATTAACATTTTGGTATATATCTTTGTAGCTTTCTTGATGTACGTATGTATAATGTAATTATTCTTATACTGAATATTCAGCATTCTCTTTTTTATATTGCATTCTTTGTATTATCCCATGTCATTAAATATTCTTGAAAAACAGTATAATGGTGGAGTAATAACCCATCTCAAGGATGTGATATAATTTACTTAAATAGTTCTTTATTTGGGGGAATTTAAGTAGCTAAGTTAATATAAATACGGTTGTGCTCATATAAATAATACCATGATGAACATCTTTGCATATACATCATTGTGCTCTTACTTGATTTTCTTAAGACTTTCTTAAAAATGTTTATACCAAGAATAAGTTATAAGTATTTTGACATGTTAAGACATATTACCAAATACTTTTTAAAAATGTGTGAACATATGCTTTCACCAGCAGTATATAAAATATCCATCCTATTATACCCTTATTATTGATACATTAGCATGAAGTTATAGGATTTCTGAACCTAGGTTCTCATGAATCTTTGCATGGCATCCAGAGGACTGAGAGAATCCTAAAATTTGGTGCTAAATTTCATAAGTGTGTACATTTTTATGAGAGAGTTCTTGATGGTGGAACATTTAAGAGTTGAATTATTCTTGTGTTTATATAATTTTTCATGGCTTAGATAATAAATGAGGTTGAACATTTCTTCGTATATGATTGGCCATTCATCTTTCTGTTCTTGTTCATGTTCTATTGGGATTTTCTCTTCATCTTTTTGAGTTCTAAAAGACTTTTCTATATGAAGGATGCTAATCCCTTTGTCTGCATATTTGTGTGACAATTTTCCAAGCTTGGTGGATTTTCAGAGAGAGGTCTGAAATCCTTAAGGAATAAGCATTATAGAATTTTTCCTTGGTTACCTCAACATCATGCTTATATTTCGGAAGGCCTTTCCTAATTAGAGATCAGTACAATATATGTCCATGATTTCTTGTACTGTATAATGGTTTGGCAAGTATCTAACCCATCTAGAACTTAATATATTATTCATTCTTATTCTTTTCTTCTTCTAACAAATATCTATTGTGTCCTAATTATATATCAGGCACTTAATGTGAAGTGGGAATTTAATTTGCTATTTTCCTTGACTGATGTAAACCTTTTTCTCTGTTACCATTTGTTGTATTCTCTACTGCTTCCCTTATTATGTTTTGTTAATCTATATTAAATTGGTTAAATATTAAAATGCAGCTACTAGTGTCCTATACCATGAATATGTGCACTTATGTATTATACCTTTTTTTAAAAAGACTTATTTATTTACTTTAGAGAGAGTATGAGTGCTGGGAGAGGCAGAGAGAAACTTTAGTAGACTCCTCACTGAGCTCAAAGACCAACACAGAGCTTGATCTCATGACCCTGAGACCATGACCTGAGCCGAAACTAAGAGTCAGAAGCTTAACTGACCCTTTCTTATACATTTTTATTAAATATTAAATACATCTATTAATTGTTTCACTAAATGAATATATTTATTACTTTTAACAGTAAATAAATTTATTAATTAAGTAACTGGTTTTTTTGGTGACATTTCTTTTATTTCACACATCTTTCTTTGATTTTTTCCATTGATTCCATACTCTTTAGATGACTGTAGCTCTAAGACTTATTTTATATTTATAGGGCTTGCATAAAAAATAATTTTTGTCCGTATTTATATGTTACCCCCTTTGTCTACCATTGGATGATATATATGTGTGTAGCTCCCATCAGAATTGGCTTTCTAGTCATTTCTGCTGGTATTTTATAACGGATTGTTGTTGGTGGGGTGTTGCTATAATTTGTAGAGTTTGATGTTTTTTCATTTGAGATACACCATTTCCTGACTGTTTATTAGTTCATTATGTATTATAAATTGGATCTCTTGATCTCAGATTTTGGTCCCAGATGATACACAGCTACTGGACTGTTTTCCCCTGAACTCTGGAAACACTTGGATCCAGAGTTAGTGTTTTGAAGGCAAAGCATCTTCTTATTCCACCTTCAAGATTTTGTGAATATTTGGGACAGACTATGTACAAGTGAAGGTAAGAGTCTTCCTTGTGATCTCCAAGAACTCACTGAGTGATGTGAAATTAAATAGATGTTGTCACGCAAATCAGTTTGAGAATCTTTTTCCTCAAACTGAAAAACTTCTCATTTTTATAATCATAGCATTTCCACATTCTATTATCTAGTATTATAATCATTGGGTCTGTGCTGTTTTTCTTTCATTTCGATATGACACTATCTCCTGACTCTATTATCTAGTTTTGTGCTTTTTGGTTTATGCTGCTGTGCTAATTTCTTTGCCTCTGTTCTTTTGCTATGTAAACGTGGTTTAGTTATTTTAATAATTTGGAAGGCTTTCTCCGTCGAAGGCAAAATCACATCGTGATACTGACTAGGTTTGCTGTGGAGCTTGACTCTAGAAATGAAAAGTGGGATGTGTGTTTTATAGAAGTCAGATCATGGTGTTTGCTTCAACTTCTCCCAGATTCTCTGGAGCTTTCAATAATGCCTAAAATCAGAGGAGGGAATCAGTAACAAGATGTCTTAGCTATAATCTGCTTTACAAGGGTCCTCACCTGCATAGCTGCTTATAGTTGATGGGGGAACTCATCCTGCAGAAAGCAGAACAGCAGGAGCAGGTCATTCCTAACTTGCTGGGAGAGCACAGGAGGAGCCCTTGTCTTCCTGGGGATGGAGCAAATTTGTGCAGTGAGAACCCAACCATCCAATTGAACAGAGCATGCACATGTAATGTAATTCTTAAGATGCTAATTTGGGGAGTTTTCATAGGATAACCTTTAAGATAGATTATTGTATATAGAAGATTCTACTCTTGACTGTTTGCAAAATTCTCTGGGCAAATAATTCTGCAAAATTGTCTACTTTATATAGCTCTCTTCGATTCTGTGGTTATGCAAGCTTTTTGTGTATAGGCTACTCTTTTTCAGATTCTGTACACTGATTGTTGTTTTGTTAACACAGTCTTGGATATTGGTTGTTGTTAGTATAATCAAGTACACATTTAAGCTTGTCAAGTACACAAATAAACTCTAATTATCAAAGTTAAAAATATCTCCTGACTTCCAGTAAAATATGAATGTGGTGCTCTATTTCCCTTGCCCCCTCCCACTCACCCATGTTTGTTAATTTATTGTTAGCCATAGAAATCCATGTCAATAACAGTTTGTGCATATTTGATTAACATTTGAAACCCAATTCACAACAGCTATGTTTATTCTATATAATTAGTTTTAAGAATGACCTCTAAGTCTCTCAGTCTATGATTTTTCTATTTCTAGTGTTTTATTTTCAGTCATCTCTCAGCTTGGTTTTCAAGCAGTTTTCCCAGACTACCAGAGTGACATATCCTCTGAGTGGGGGCACACAGTCTGCCTATGTGCTAAATCAAATATAGATGAGAGCAGAAAAGAACAAGTAGGAAAGAAGAGCGTGGGTCTGTAGCTAGGGTCCGTGCAGTTGGAGATGCCTCTTGCCATTCTCACTGGTGCAGCGCCTACACCTGAAATGTGGCACAGAGAGTTCAAGCCTATTTTAGCCCATCTCTACCTTCTTAGTAAATGTGCTTCTTATGCTGCTTCAGAATATGGGACGTAAAATTATGTGGCCAATCGTATATTTCTCAGTCCATGTTTACATTGCCGCTGGTGGCAATTTTGCATGGCTTTGACAGAGGGTATTCTCTCACATTTAATTCATTGGGTTGATTGAAACATTTTTGTGTATCTTTAGTTGGAAAAAGATGTTGTAGGGATATCTCTTATTCACTCAATATTTATTTATTATACTTACCTTGGTGTTAATCCGAAAGCACCTTTCAAAACAATACATACAATAGTATCTTCAGGTCTATATGTTATACTAGAATCAAACCCATGCTGTATGGAAAGAAAGGAAGAGCTGTTAAATACCATTTTTAAAATTAAAGTCTAAACTTAGTGTTATGGCCCCTCAAAATGGGGTGCACCTCTGTCTGGGACACCTTGTGTATTCTCCTCTGGCTTTGGGGCATCTTAATGAAGAAGTTTGGAAATCACTGGTTTCACAATTGTTGGCAAGCCACTCAAGGCTTTTTTCAAGCAGAGAAGGAAAAAGGAGACACATCCAAAAGCAGAAACAGAAGATCCTTCAAGAGTTCAGGAGAGAAGCTGATCAACTCCTGAAGTAGGCTGGTGATATTGAAAGAAGAGAAAGGTAGGCATTTCATAAAGATTTCAGAAATAGAATTGGGGAAGGCATGAAGGAAGAGGAGGGACCTTGACCTCCAGGCCTATGGCATGTGTAGCTAAGAGAATATTGGCAACATTGCCTATGGCAGAGGATTTGGGGAGAAGAGATGCTGTATGTATTGCAGGAGAGAAGCCACAAAGCCCAGACCTGACTCAGATTACTTACTCAGTGTTCCTTTTATTAATATTTAATAAGAAATATATAAGAAAACATATTGCTCTTATTATAGTGATTATCATGAGGATTACTGATTGCATGGAAACTTTGTCTCTGAGTAAACTGCTTCCAGCAACATTTATGTGTTCTGAAACCAGAGTCCTTGTCATACTTGCAAAAACTGTCTCTTCTATCATCAAATTACCTTCCTATCCCTACATAGGAATAGCTATGCTAGCTATCATAACTATGATATCTTCTGATTATTATCAATCTCCATGACCTCTACATAATTCATTGAGAAAGCAAGGGGACAAAGCAGAGACAATACAGTAGAAGCATTTTGAGATCATTTTTGAGTCAGGATTGCTGAAAAACAGAACAATAGTGAATAGTGAAGAATCAGAAAAGAAAGATCTCCACTCCATAGGGGAGAAGTGCTCTTCACTGCCTAGAACCCCTGACACAGAGGAGACAGGATAGTCTTGTTTGATGAATCTGTTTCTAGTGAGACTTTTCAGCCAAGACCAGCAGTGGAAGGAACACTGGACTAGGAGTCAGAGACATGGGCTCTATGCCCCGTCAGGCACCTTAGTCACTTCCCTGTGTGGGGCTTCAGTTTCCTTATCTGTTGAGTGATTGGGTTCTTCTAGTTCTAAAGCTCCGAAGGGCTCTAATCACCTGCCCTATGATGAACCTAATGCAAACAACAAAGAAAATACTGGTGACAAGTAAAGCATTGTGGTTACTCAAATGAGCCACAGGTAAATGATAACTTTGGAGCCAGACCTAGCAAGAGGAGTTACTAAACACAGTCTCAGCATAAATGTGTTTTGGTCCCTTTGTCTGGCATCTGATCAGCTTCTTACCACCCATATCATCTGAGTACAATGAGCATCTCCATATGTTCTATCACTAAAAGGCTCTCCCCTGCCTGCTTCCTCAAAGCCATGTGGGTAGTCAGTTTCCCTCCTCACTGGCAGGCTGCCACTTTAAGTCCAATTATCACCATCACCTTACATGTTCCTTCACAGTCACCTCTGGGATGAAATGAGTTGAAGCTTCTCACTTCAGCATTGAGAGAGGGATGTCACACACACTCAGCCAAATGTGACTCCTGCAAAAATAAATTAGATTGAATTTCCCCTCAAAAAAAAAAAAGAATTTCCTTTACCAGGGTTTCAGCTATGGTCCAACAGAAGAGCCATGAGGGTGGCCTGATGACTGGAGACCCGGTAAACCTCATTCTTCAGCCCAGCAATGGAGCCACTGTTCCTATTACTCAGGCTAGAAAATGAATTATACTGGGACAATCACACAGAAGATGCTATGATGTAAGACCCTCAGCAACAACCCTACAATGGATGTGATGATGAAGGTCATACAGAATTTCCTCCTAATACCCATCAAGGTGAGCTGATAGTGTCATTCCAGAGAAACATTCAGTACAAGTGTTTCATTGATGTCATCACAAAATGGACCAGAGAGGATGAGTTCGGCTGGTTTGTCTTGACCCAGGGATAATGAGCTATCTGCTTCCCTTTCAGACACTAACTGGCATTAGATTATCCATGAAAAGAATCAATTCCACTTTTTTTTTTTTTGATTGAAGTGGACTCTCCCTGGGATCAGTACCAGTTCTGTACTCCAGTGTATTAGTAAGGGATACTTTTGGCTTCAAGTAACCAGGATGTCATTTAACAGTGGTTTTATGACACAAACACATTTATTGTTTACTTAACAGGGATTTCCAAAGACAGCTGCCTCATAGTTAATTTAGCAGTTTAAGTTTGCCATAAAAAAAAAAAAAAAGAATGAAGGCTCTTTCTTTCTACTCTGCCATCCTGAGAATATGGCTTTTTTGTGTGTGTTTGGTTCCTTATGGTCGCAAGATGGCTGCTGCGTGCCAAACATTCCAGCCATGTTCAAAAGCCGGTAGTGTGGATCAGGCAACAGGTGTTCTCTTCACACGGTTCTATTTATCAAGAAAGTTCTGCTTTTCCCATAATGGCCCAGCAGACATCACCTTTCACTGCACTGGTCAGCCCTGGGACGTGGGTTACCCCCATCTGCAGGGGAAGCTGGGTGAGAGCAGAGGAGCAGACTCTTGACCATAGCTTCTGAGTAGCCAGTAGTAGGATAATAGTATCCTCCACACCCAGTGAAGTGCCTGAGACAGAGGAAGCCTTCACCTTGCTTGAAAGATTGTTTTCTAGGGCTACAAAGACCTTTGCAGGAGGAGCAACAAACTATAACTGCCTTGGACAAAAATCTATTCAAGCTTAAAATGCAAGAGCATTAGCTGCTCAGAGCCGTCACCAAGGAGAGATAAAATACGTCTGCTCTCTCAAGACCTGGGAGATGCTTGCAGTGTGATTATTTTTTTGGCTGGGAAAGCTGCTTAGCTGACAGAAAAAGGAACGTACCTGAACATTTATGAGTCGGCTTTTCAAAGACAGCGACTCATCTTCCTTTTCACCCCTCCCCCTTTCCCCTTCCCTGTAAGGGAACACTTAGCAAAACTAAATAAATTATCAGCCCGGCCATGAAGAAATGCTCTCACCGGGTTATGCAGGGGAGGCTCGAAGCCATAAAGGCAAACTCTGGAGCTCAGGTCATCTGCAGGGAGGAGGGGAGGAGGGGAGGAGGGGAGGAGGGGAGGAGGGGAGGAGGGGAGGAGGGGAGGGCCTCTACAGGGGGCCAGCTGAGAGACATGAGAACACTCAGCTGCCCTGTCATCTTGCTCTTCTGGGACTGGAACAGAGGAACCTGGGGCTGCTTTGCGCTGACCCAAAGGACGAGGTGGCTAAATTGTTCTCACTGGAGGCCACTCCGGGTCATGTTATTGTTGAGCTAGGACAACGTGCTGTGGTGTAGTGAGCTGAGCGTGGGCCCAGCTTTACCAGCTGCTTGCTGGCTGATCTCTGATGAGTCGTGAACCACTCTGAACTTTGCCTTATTTGGAAAAGAAGGATAATAATGGGAGCATTATACTCTGCTATAAACTGAATTGTGCACCCCCTACCCCAATTCACATGTTGAAGCCCTAGCCTCCCTGTGACTGTATTTGGAGCTAGGGCTTTTAGGAGGTAATTAAGGTTAGGTGAGGTCATAAAGGTGGTGGTGGTAGGGGGACCCTAATGTGACAAAGCTGATGGCTTTACAAGAAGAGGAAGAGAGATCTTCTCTCTGTGGGCTCTCAGAGGAAAGGCCACATGGGGACACAGACAGAAGGTGGTTGTCTACAAGCCAGGAAGAGAGCCCTCACCAGGAACTGGACTTACCAGCCCTTTGACCTTGGGTTTCTGGCTTCTAGAACCCTCAGAAAGTGCACTTCTGTTGCTTAAGTCACCCGGTCTGTGGGATTTTGTTATGGGAGCCAGAGCTGACTAAAGCCATCTCCTAGGGTGCTTGAAAACAGCAAGGAGAGGCAATGAGATGATGCTCTTCCAGGTCCTGTGCTCTACACAAGGGTTAAACATCACTGTGCCATGTAGCACGTGAGGAGTCCGAGGCCAAGAGGTGTGTTCAGGGACTCTCCCGAAGCTGGGCGGCTCTGGGTTCTGTTTGGGAGGATGAGCCGTTTCCGCCTGTGTCCAGCCTGAGGAGCACAGACAGGCCTCCCCTCCTGCACACTCCTGCTCCGCTAGAAACCAAGTCCAGCCTCCTTCCTTCTCTGCAAAAAGCAGCAGGACAGGACCTAGCCACTGTCTCTTCCTGAGATTTTTGTGTCCAGACGTTGTAAGGAATAATCAATCAAAACATGACTTTCACTTATCATGATCTCAAACCTGCTGACCTACAGGGATGACCTATCTCTGTGCTTAAAAGGAAAATATTTCTGTCAGGGTCGAATCTTTGAGAAACGTTATTTCTATTTAACTAAAAAAAAAAAAGTTTACGGTTTAGGATATGCATATTCTATCCCCTTTTGGATTGGGGGGAAAAAACTAACTAAAGATATATGCTACTTCCCAAAAGAAGGAGGCCAGATTCTGACTTCTTGGGTTGCTGCTTGGCCTCAGCCAGACCCTGGGGACTGAGGTGTGATGGCTCCCCCCATGGGACCCTCAGGCCTCCTGCCAGAGCTCTGGTGACCCGGCTCTGGTCAGTGGAAAATGGGGGGCCTCGGGAAGCACTCCCTCGTTTTGGCAAGGTTGGGCAGAGCTGCCTGCTGGTCGGCTGGTGGTGCTGGATGTGGGGGGTGAGCATCCTCAGCCTACGGCCCATACTTGTTGAGGGGAGGGCTTTGGCCTGGCTTGGATGGGCTGAGTGGATTAGCTGTTGGTGCAGGATATTTGCACCAAGTCCTCCTTGTTACTTTTGACGTGTTTTTTATTTTAACCTCAGCATTTCATTTGTTTTTGACTGTCAGAAACATCACACGCACCCCCACATACACCCATACCCACCCACATACACACCCACATACACACCCCCTCCCCCTCCATACACACGCGCTCCAAATCTCCTTGTAAGGAGAAAAGCTAGGTAGGTTATAGTTTCCCTCTGTAAAAAAAAAAAAAAGAAAAAGAAAAAAAGAAAAAGCACCACCAACTCCTCACAGTATGATTTCATAGGCCATGCTAATTATTTTTTAGGGCGAGCATAATAAAACCCAGGTGATTTGCCTTCAGCAGTTTCTCCTTATCTTCACACAGCTCTGGATCATTTACCCACATGGCAAGCAATTACCATGAGCCCTGCAGTTTTTACCAGACATTCTTTGTGGGAACCCTGCTAGAGTACACAAAGGTTAATACGCTTTTGCACTACAAAATCTGGGCATTATCTTGTGTATTGTAAGACATGCCTGTGACACGTTGAATTCAGACGATTTACAAGATCAGCAAAACAGAAGGGGTTCCCATGGGGAGTTTTTTCCACTAACGATTTCCTCATCAGAACGTGGCTCGGCGGCAGTGTGGTGTTTTGCCCAGGCTCTCTGCCTGCGGGGGCAGGGCTTGGCCATCCCACCCTGCTCCTCTGGATAGCTGAGGTACTGGGGGTGTCAGGCAGGCCAGCGCAGATGCCCGGAGATGGGCTGCCCCCCCCGCCAGGGAAACCAGGTTTTCTTCTTATAATTGTTGCATAATGTCTTTAAGGTAAGAGCCGGATGTGAAATGCGTCAGTCATGTACAGAGTTGACAACTCTGACCACCAGAACTAAAACAAATATTTAGAATGATTTTCTAGAAAGGGAGACAGGGACCTAAGTATCAAGTAGATTCTTTTTTTTTTTTAAAGATTTTATTTATTTATTCATGAGAAACACAGAGATGTGTGTGAGAGAGAGGCAGAGACACAGGCAGAGGGAGAAGCAGGCTCCATGCAGGGAGCCCGATGTGGGACTTGATCCCGGGACTCCAGGATCACAGCCTGGGCCGAAGGCAGGGGCTAAACCGCTGAGCCACCCAGGGATCCCAGTATCAAGTAGATTCTTAGGTACGATATCTGCTCTCCACTGGTATCTCAGCTCAGATGTCTCCCCTTCTGGGTGGCGTGGAGGGGTGGTGGGGGGTAATGAATGCCTGTGTTGTGCTGTCCTGCCACCCTGTCACCACCCTCCCATCCCCTGGGCTTGTCCTGCCTCCCCTCACTATTTTTTGTAATGCTCATAAGTGTGTGTGTTAAATAGATTCAAGGCCCATCACTACCTGTTGAATGTAACCCCACCCTGTGACTGTCACCCTTTGGTCCCCAGAGCCAACTCAGTGCCTGGCCCAGAGTCAGCCCCAGTAAGAATTTGTTGAGTTTTCACATATTTGGTCTCCACAGCTACAGAGAAAGCACAGGTGCTGGGCATGACAGCGTTGGGTAGGGACTTGCATCCGCCACGTTTAAGGACCCATCATTAATTTCTCTGATTCATTCATTCATTCATCTGTTCATTGAAACGTGAACACAGCCACACACTCTTTTTGACAAAGTCGCCGTAACAATCACCCTCAGTCCAGAATTATGCAGTTTTGAGAGCGCTGTCTGGGGATAGACAGAACCTGCGAGGTGGCTTCCTGGTTCCTCAGACTCACTTATAGGGCCAGGGGCCCCTCTTCACCTAAGCCCTCACTGTCCTGGAGAAGAAGATGGGGGGGGGCATTCAGAGTGACAGCTCCCCCCCCCTCCCCCCCCCCCCCCGCCGACCGCTGTCCTTTATAGTTTCTGACACTTTCATCTGCTGTCTGCTCCTCCATTTCACAGAAGTACAAATCAAGGCTCCAGGGGATTAGGTAACCTATAGGCCCAGCTGGTGAGCGGTGAAGTCACAATGAAGAAGCACTTTTTCTGACTCAGTATGGATGGATTTTGCCAGTAAGTCTCAGTGTGAGCTTTGTTCACATAGCCAGAGATGAGGCCCCTGCTATCCCCTTCCTGGCCTGTTATTTAGGGACAAAGCAAGGCAGAGTGGCCATAGCCGTGGGGGGACTCAGAATTGAAAATGACTTTCTGGATCATCCAGTCCCTAGATGAGGGTAAGGTCAGGAGAGATGAAGTAATGTGCTCAATGTCACATAATCAATCAGTGCCAAGGTCAAGGTCAAACTCCAGGTCTTGGGGTTCCTGAGCTCGTGTCTCCAGGCACATGACCTCTGTAACCTCACTGAGGTGTCACTGGGCAGCCTCCTGGGGGAACAAGGGCTGCAGAGCACACCCTGGAGGGAGGCGGCAGTGTCACTCTCTCTGTTCATCTCCTTGCTCAGCACCTCCCAGCACTGCTTTCCCTCTCAGCTCTCCCACAGAAGCCCTTGCCATTCACCCTCCTCCTCCCCCTGGGCCAGATGTCGCTACTGAAGCTGGAGTAACTGGTGCCATGGCCAGTGGCAAGGCTGTGCACAGAACATCTTGGTAGTTATGCTGTAGGAAGCCGCATTCGCTGAGGCTTATGGGACCTGCCCCAGGCACACCCCCAACCCATTTTGCCATATTGGTCACACTGTCCTGCAGTCACGTGGACGATGCCCTTCTTTGCCCAGAATGCCCTTTGTCCTAAGTGCACGACAGCCCGTCCTCTGAGCACAGACTCGGCATCTCCTATTCTACGAGTACCTCTGCTCTTTGTGGTCTCCTTCTCCAAATTCCTCCCGCAGTGATGACTTAAGAGTACCCGCTCCTCACCTGGAATGAAACCTTTCTGGCTGCCCTCTGTTATCTAACGTGGGGCTATCTTGTCTCCTGGTCAGATTATGAGCCTGGATCACATGAGTGTCATCCGGGTCCCCAATAAGTGTCTATCAATGGACTGGCTGGAGAAGAAATTTTTTTTTTGTTAATTTTTTCAGCAACAGAGAACAACAGAGTAACATGGTCTTTAGCAGTCCAGGTGGGATAAATTGGTTGCAGGTGAGTTTCCTGCGCTGGCGCCCTCCGGCTTCTAATGCTCCTTCGTGTTAGATTTGGGAATGTGAATTCAGGCTTCTACTCCCCACCCCTTGTCCTCTAACCCCTGTGCGAATTTCAATGAATGATTCATCAGCCACAGTCACGTCTGGTCTGGAGGTATGGTGGCTTCTTGTAGCCTCTGCTCTTCCTGACAGGAAGCTGCTTTCAAGTTCCCGACATCATTTTGATTACGTCAGCAATAGTCTTGATGTCATAAGCCCCCGATGATCATCTCGTAGCTGGAATTGGTCATTGGGAGAAACCACTGGGGCCAGTTGGACGGCAGCCTTAAAGGTTTTTTCCAAACACAAGCAAGCCCGCTTTGACATCAAAAGGGGTACTGGGGAATATCAGTCTGAGAGGTTTCTGTTTTTATCAACAAGCTCTCCAAAGCTTCCTCTGCTTTCAGGAGTCTGACAATTCCTTTTAAAACGCAGATCTGACCCTGTAGGGGTCTTGGGAAGACTGTGGAGCATGAATGCCATAAAAGCAGGGGTTTTCAGTTCACAAAAATAACAGCTGCAAGACTTGATGGAAAAGGCCTTGAAAGTCCAGGAGAGGAACATGTTCGCAAGCAGGCACACGCACGCTGCAAAACCTGTGTGGACCACGTCTGTCCTCATTTAATTAAAAATGTACAAACCTGAAAAATTAAAAAAAGAATAAAAGTTCAAGCCTGTAGTGAGCGAGCAAGTCTGAGAGAGAGAAGAGCCAGGGCTCTGTCTGTGTTCCTCATGGCAAAGAACCTCTTCCCTTCCACCCGCACCCCAACCGCCCCCCACCACCCCCCTCCCCGCACCTCCTTACTCTGAGTTTGCCCCTGAACAAGTCATTTACGAGAGATGGCTGTCGTGGAGCATAAAGAAATAATTAAAAAAATCTTCAAAAGGCTGGCAGCATAAAAATCCCTGGCTCTGTCGTTTCTCTGTTTCTGCAAGCAGCAAAAGATCCATAATTCTCACACTTAATGTAATTCCAAGGCATCTAAAGTGATTTACAGTCGGTTTACTCAATACTTTCAGCTTTATTTAATGTAACAGTTATGGCACATAAAAAGTTTATTGAAAATCCTTTGGGAGTGCGATTGAGTAAGAAAGAGTCGTTGCTAATACCATTATAGGAACAGGAGGAAAGGGTCCCGGCCTGTTTTCTCTGTGACCTTTATGGTTCCACGAACAAGGGTTAGGGAGGGAAGGACTTCTCCCCCCCTCGGCCAGCACACAGACCTGCTCACTGCCAGCTGCGGGGCTGCCATCTTGCTATTTCTGGACAGCTCTTTCTCAAGCTTGGCTGGCAAGGTGACTTGGATGATGGCCCTGGGTTTAGATTACCCTGGAGTCTCTATTATTATGCAGAGGCCAGGTTCAGAAAGGCCTGCTAAAGGGAAAAAGAAAACATGATCATTTTTTCCCCTCTCAGGCTGCCCTGTTTTCTGGTTTTTAATAAGGCCCACTTTCCAGTTGGCCCGCCTCCGTGGGAGTTCAGTCCAGCCCCCTGGAGCCCCGCAGCTGTGGAGGTGACCTGGGGCAGCATGGGCGAAGAGCCCCCCGACCCCTTGGCAGCCATCAGCTTTGCTCATTGCTCTGGGGTTGGAAGCTCTGGTGTTCCTGTGCTCCCCATGGTGTCTGCATCAGAAAGGAAGTAAAGCGCTAAGCTAAAATCGTGCCTTTTGCCATTGTCTCAAAATACTCGACATGTGCCCGCACAACTTCCCATTGGCTGTGAAAGAAAATTGAAGTGGAGAAGACGTCGAGGAAACCCAAGGAGTCTGACTCTACGATGTCTGTGGAATCAACAAAAATGGCTTCTTGTCTCTCAACCAATAATGTCATTTCCTGTGTCGGCTGTACCTCTGGGATGGCTTACACCGGGGCATTCTAGGAACCTCCATGGCCAAGGAGTGCACTTTAGTGCAGAGGAGCAGATCAGCGGGCAGCCCAGGTGGCTCAGTGGTTTAGCACCGCCTTCAGCCTGGGGTGTGATCTTGGAGACCCGGGATCGAGTCCCAGGTCGGGCTCCCTGCATGGAGCCTGCTTCTCCCTCTGCCTGTCTCTCTCTCTCTCTCCATGTCTCTCATGAATAAATAAATAAAATCTTAAAAAAAAAAAAACAACCAAAGCAGCATTTAGTTCTTCATTCACTTCCCTACGAAATGTGCACCTAAGTGCTAGTGTAAGACATTTCTTCAATTCTTCAGTATAGTAGTACCCTTGGATCTCTCTCACATGCACACACACAATTTTCCCCTTTCTAATTTTTCTCATTGCTTTTCATTTTATTTTCCCTCTACCTTTCTAATACTTAGACCAAGTAAGACACTATGTAATCCCATTTAAAGCTTGATTCTCTGGTATGTATGTTCTACAGAGGGGTTTCTCTACCTGCCTCCTGCTTCTTGCTTGCACTTCTAATATTTGTTGTCGTCAGGTATATATTTGACATATATGTGATATATACGAGGTGGTATATTGTACATGTGTATGTGAAGACGTATATGTTTACACATGCATGCACATACTTGGCAGGTAGTTAAAAATAATTTACAAAATTTTTTAGCACGATTATATATGAGGGTCACAATATTTCCTTGCTGGCTCGACACTGTCAAGGAGATATAATGCCATGGTGACTTTGATGCTTCCTTAGGAAGTCTCAGTAATGACTTTGCCTCTAGACATCCAGTCCTTAGGACCTAATGTGGTCGCTGACTTCACCTGTTTGAAATCCACTATTGATTAAAAGCATTCTCTCAGTATGTCTCAAAAGTCTGATGATTCATTTGCGTCGTGGAAATCTCTTCTGCATTAAAAAAAAAAAAAAAAAGAAAACACACAGTTGGCCTTCCATTGAGGAAGCACAGATGAGGAGATTGAGCCTTTCTGATGTGAGAGCACCATTCCCAGCTTCACTGACTCACTTGCTCTAAGCCGATAGAACACCACCCAGGGCCCTTGCCTCTGCCTCAGGAAAGGCACAAAGATACAGCAAAGCTCATTGCAGAGTTTGTATCTTTCTACTCAATTATCTTCATGACGGCCTGTTCTTCAGCTCTTTTAGTCACTGCTATAAAAAAAAGAAATTTCTTCTTCTCACTAGTGGACTTTCCATGCATCTGAGAACCGTAGGAGTGACAGTTTGAGATCTGTAGTATTCAGTGAATGTGGAACCCTGTGGGGTTCATTGGAAATGTCCTAAAACTGGTCTCTGGCAGTAACTAGTTACTGGATGGCACAGGCTTTGCAGAGTGCTTTGACGTGTGTATCTAATTTAATCTCTTGCAAACAACTTGTTGGGTCAGTATTGTCATGTTTTGTAGATATGGAAACTGATCCTGAGAAGTGATTCAGTCAATACTGCATAGTCAGTGAGTGGCAGAGTCGGGACTTGAAGCCAGATCCAGTAGCTCCAAACCGTGCACTCATTCCATCCTGAGGAACTATACTCCCTACAGCTTGCAAAGCAAGGAATGCCACCCAGTCGGCTTTGGGCAGCTCTTGGCAATACTGAGATGGTGAATGTCTATATTTGATCCTTCTCTCATATCTCACATTCTATTCCCTGAAAGACCCTACTTTCAACAAATACTACCGAAGAGTTATTTATAATAGAAGATATTGCCAGCAGTCCTAAGGGTATTTTATTTTAATCAGGAGCCTCTTAAAGACCCCAAAGCCCTCAAGACTGAAGCAACTAGTGGCAGACAGAGCAGAAGAAAAAAAAAGTGTAACATGACACTTTTTATTCAGTGCCAGTGACATTTCAGCATCTTGCTAGTGCCAGCTTTCTTGTGGGAATAGCTTGGTGATCATCAACTTGCAGGACACGTTGGCCCGCGGGACCGACACTGGGGCTCCAGGGTCGGGGTTGTTGGATCTGTAGCCACCAGAGGGCAGCAGAGGGCTGGGTCCGCTGGTTAGAGGGAAAGTAGGCAAATTCCTCAGGAAAGGGTCAAAGTATATAGTCCAGAGGGACGCCTGGATGGCTCAGCCATTGAGTGTCTGCTTTTGGCTCAGGGCATGATCCCAGAGTCCTGGATTCCGCATAGGGCTCCCTGTGAGGAACCTGCTTCTCCCTCTGCCTGTGTCTCTGCCCCTCTCTCTGTTTCTCATGAATAAATACATAAAATCTTAAAAAAAAAAAAAAAAGAAACCATATTCCAGAGGCACACAACAGATCACCACATGTAGTGATGCTGTGAAACTTGTCCCAGAAGTGCCCCCTCTCAAGCCCCATGCATGCATCTCTCAGCTGCTGGAGCACCAGCTGCTGATGGCTCACAGCTGCAGGTGCAGATTCCCCAAGAATAACCCTGGGCAGCACGGAACTGCTTTGCCCAAAGATATGCCTTCGCCAGGGGAAGGGTGACTAGTGACCCACTAAGGCAGGGATAAAAATGCCTGGCTCCTTTGTCTCAGTTTGGCACAAACCTGAAGGGCCGTCCAAGATCCAGAGCTGCAGGACAGGTTGAGGCCTAAATGTTGGATCAGTTTTCCCCCCTCTGTCCCATCGTGCCTTCCTGGCTTCCCTACAAGGCTGTCTCCAGAGACCACAGCCTAATAAATGCATGCCACTCGGAGTGACTTTCCAGGGAGCCCTAAGAAATGCAGCTAGTCAGTATGGATAAGGCCAACCATTAACCCAGGGGAGGTAGGGAGCCGAGTAGCGTTCAGCGGGAAGCACAGATGGAACACAACCTGGGAGTCCAAGGTCAGGGCTGGAGACAAGCACGAAGGGAGATGCCAGGCTAGGATTAGGCAGGAGCTGGGACAAAACTGGACTCAAGTCCAAGGTCCAGTAGAGCTAGGGCTGCCAAGGCCAGAACTCAGAGGACCAGAAAGAGTAGGCCAAGGATGGAAGTAAGATTGCTTCAGTAACACTTAAGCAGAACTTGTTTTGTGTTTGCTTGTTTGTTTGCCGGAGCCCTTGCAAGGTGGTTGGATTTAAAGGTCTTCTCCTTCCCTCCTTCCCTGCCACCCCCTCAACACCGCACAGCTGGCAGCCCGCACTGCCTCCAGGCCCCAGCTAAGCACTGAGTGTACTTACATTAACTACGGTTGCATTTACACCTCTTGGGGCTACCCTCAGCTAGGATCGCACGGCACCTTCAGACGTGCCCAGAAACCATTTCCTATGAAGACTTGGCCAAAGGCAACTGGCAGAAAAATAGAGTTCCTTTGCTTTAAGTCTTACTCTCCAATTTCCCTGGAATTCTTTTTAAGCCTAGGGCGGGGAGGCACTGCCTCCCTGTTTTTGAGTCCATGGTGGGGCTATTCCACCGAAATAATAGAGGGGCCACGGCTCTCGGGCTTGGCCAGAGCCCCCTTCACTAAGCCTCCCATTGTTCAAGAGACGGACTCTTCAAATCACGTGCAGCACAGCCAGCGTGTGGAGCTTGTACCAGTGTCTGGAACCTCCGCGGGGAGATGACTGAACGGCCTATGGATTAATGTACTATTATTACATTACTCTTTAAGCTTCAAAGGTCTGCCAGGAGGGCTAAGCTCGCTATCTATTCCATGACATTTTAAGAACAAATAATACATTAATATATTTAATTTGAGAATAAACACATACATTACAGGCAGGGGATTTTGTCTATGCTGATAAGGCACCAAATGACCTTTCCAGAGCAATCCCAGCACGCAGAGCCGAAAGGGGACGTGTTCCAAAAAACCTTTTGTATCTCCCGGCTGTAATATGTGGGCTTTAATGCAGGTTTGGCCTGTGCGGGTCTGCAGCTGCCACGCTCTTCGGAGATGGGAGCTCTCGCTATAATTACCCCTTCGACACTGATCTGCAGGAACACTAAATCTTGTTGCCTCAAATTAGTTAATCAATTAAGTGTCAAACCACAAAATGTTGGAGATTTTGGTTTGTATTTATTAACTTGGCAGGCACTTCCTCCCCCAGCCCCTTGGCTTCTTCTCCCTTCCCCTTGCAGGGGAGCTGGCTTTTAAAAATGACCAGTCACTCATTGTTTATTTCTGGCCTATTAGCAAAACAGTTGAAGTTACATAAGCCTGGTGCCCGGCACTGGAGCAGCCCTAAGACTGACGGCTTGGAGAGCACTCAGGCAAAGTTGTGTGTTTGTGTGGTGCCTTTTCTGGGCTGAACTTAGAACAGCGCAGAGCTGGTGAGGCAGGCGTTCTAGGCGTTCTGCTGGTTGGCTAAGTTCAGCCATTGTGGAGCTGACCTTCATTGTTTGAGAGCCTTGTTTATCGTTACGTCACTCTCACGAGGTGAGCGAGGGACAGGCAGTGGTGTTTCTAGAATTCCCTGGTCAGAACCTCTATTTTCTCCAGGGCCCTCATTGCATACACCCCAGGCCCTCCCCCACCTGTGTCTAGACATGCTACAGCTGTGGGCTCCAGGGGACCAGGAAGTGGCTGGGCAAGCTGTCAGGGGCTGTGTGTGCCCAGAGCCCTGGATCTGGCCGCCCATGTATCCCATTGGTTCCACTGATGTGACCCCAAGAGCCCATCACTTCCAGCTCAGCTCACTCTTCCCATCTGTCTCAGCTGGGCCACAAGCATGAGCTCATCCTCAGGTCTCCGATAGGCACAACCCGAGTAACACTCTGATTCTACTTGGTGATGAAAACCCCAAGGTAAGACAGGACCCTAGTGCTTAAGGGATGGATAGTCTCATTGAAGGGATGGAAACAGATGCACATAACCATAAAAAAAAAAAAAAAAGGAACACAGGGCAATGCACATTTGTTCAATTCCTGAGCACATAGATGGGGCTCACCGGTGAGTTGTTGTTACTCCTCCATCTCTCCTCAGAGACAGTATGTCTTTTTTAGCTTAATAAGTGATTGGGCTGTTTCAGTGGTTCCAAAGAGTAGTCTGTGGATTGAAACCTCTTTATAAACTTTGGAGAGTTAAAGTCCTTGTGACATAAAAGTGAAAGTCTATGGTAGTTTTTTTCCAACGTTCAGATTTTGCCAAATAAAAAGTTGACAATGTGGTGTTAGGTGCCCTGGATTTTATCTGGTGCAGATTTTTATTTTAAAATTTTACATCTCTAAGAAATCAGAAAAACCTGAATTTAAAAATCTAAAGCCCACAAATATGTGTCTTCATCAAGCTTATTACTCCTGCGTTCTAACCCAGGAGACTGAAGAGAGACGTCAGCCTCTATTTGCCACCTGCTGCCTACAAACTCTGATCATGACGCCCCCCAGGTCCCAGAGTGAGAGAAGGTCAGGACTTGTCATGGTGCCACGCTCTGGTCAGCACTGTGTATTATGGGCTGCTGGTTGGCACTGGGAATTCCGGGGAAGGCACTGAGGGGTGACAGAGATTTCTCATCTAGAGGAGATCTTTGGCATTGTCAAGTCCAGCTCCTCAGTTTGGGAACTCAGAAAGGGGGATGGATTCCGCAAGAGCAAGGGCCACCCCATCTCAACTTGGGGTTCCATGGTCTGGCATCCAATGACTGGCTCCCTCCAACAGCCTTGCTGAGTCCTAGATGCCAGACCCCTTGGGCTGCTTTCCTCAGGGACCCTTCCCATGTCACCACCCCTGTGATCACATGCATGGAGTCCCCAAAGAGTCCTTTTGGGGTCTTCCCTGGTGAGAGTCAGATGATTCCTGGGGACTCGGTTAGTATTAGGTATTGCAAAGGCCTGGGTTTGAAGTCAGAGAGGTCTGTATTTGAATTTTATAGCTTGGGCAAGTGGCTAAATCTCTGGATAGCCATTGACCCATCCTGTCCTTGAAAGATGGGCACAAAACCTACCTGGCAAGCTGTTTTCAGGAGCTATATGATAATGTGCCGAAGGCGCTGAAGCAGAGCAAGCACAAAAAGCAAAAATTCTCTTCCCCAACTTCCCTTAGCCCATACTATTCCTCAGGAGGCTGAGAGAGTAGTTGTGGGAGGAAGGGCCCTGCGAACTCTTTACAGGTCATAGTGATTACCTCGCAAGCTTCCTGACGGGGTACCCAGCCAACACTCCCCAGAAACCCCAAAGCAGTTTGGTCATCAAAATAGTAGTGGGAAAACCAGACCGAGATGCACGACATGCTTAAATCTTCATTATCTAATCCTTCTTATCTTACCTGCGTGTTAATTAAGGCTTGAGGAAGTCATTCTAGAGTGGGGTCAAAACCTCCCTGACCTCCTGAGCAGCTCTGCAATTTGAGGATCTCTCTTCCTATGCAAGTGTGAGCAGAACAGGCAAGAGCTGCATGAGCTCAGCGTGTCTACAGGCTCTGAGGAAATCCAATGGGCCCGTCCAGTCAAGGCCCCTGGATTGGCCTGGTCTTACACATCTGCCCCTTTTACATTCAGCTTTCTTTCTTCTTCTCAACCCCTTAGATCCTTCCATTTTAATTTCCCCTCCACATATATAAAACAATGCTAAAAACATTCCTGGAAACCAGTGAGCCTCTCCTCCAATGAGGCTTGTGTGAGTGAGTCCCTCCACCTACTTCCTTGCCTGCCTGCCTGAAAGACACACTGCTCAGGCACGGCTTTGTTTCCTCAGGTTATGATTTACGCGGGTGGACCCCGGGCAGGGAAGAGTCGAGTATCAATTTCGCTGGGTTACCGTGTTAAATGACCGATGCATGGATGGTTATTGCTGCCTCGGGAGCAAATGAAAGCCCTTCGCCTCCCTGACACCACCGTCCCCCCTCTGCTGATGATCAGTTAAAAATGTAAATAAAAAGACTGCACTTTGGAGAGAGTCAGCTCAGAAAGGGAGGGGGGAAATTGCAAAAGCGAAGTTTATTGATCCCCTGGTCAAGATTGATGGCACAATAAGAACAGGAGGCGAAGAGTGATTTTGCTTTTGAAAACGTTGATGAATAAGCACTCAAGGGCAACAAATAGCCAGGCTCCCCGAGTGATGGACGGTGGTGGGGGAACAAGATGCATTTTTATAAATGGGTGAAAGGAGAGGAGGACTTATTAAAAAAATGAATGACCACATGTGGCAGGGAGATGCCAGTAGGGAGAAGAAAGCCATTGATTTATGTGTACTACTGGCATTTGAAAATTCAATAATAACATTGACAAATGAGAGGCAAACCTGGCCACAGGACAGCGCTGAGCCTGGGATGGAGAAAGAAAATGCCAAGGTCAGAGAGAAGGAACAGAAAAACATGCTTATGTTGGAAAGCCTTTACATTAACTCATCTATAGAAAGACATTAAGAAAAATCCCTCCACTATCAGTGCCCCGCTCTCTGAGTGTGCAGGGTGGGCAGGCGAGGGGAGCCTAGGGAGAGGAGAACCAGCGGGAAGCCAGGGGTTCCAGCTCTCCTCCTGCTGCTGGAGGGGAGAAGGTTCTCGCTGGCCACGGGGTGCCTGGCCTTCATTGTGCCTCCTCTCCCTGCTGCCAGAGCCCACTGGAGGAGATTTCCTGTTGACCCCTATACCTACACATTCTGCCCCCAGCTTTTCCTTACTGGGGCCCCATTGCTAGTACTTTCCTGTGCTATGACCACTGTTTTTGTTCACTGTGATTTTTGGACATGTTGTCCCTCTGCTGTGGGTCCTATGCTCCCTGCAGACAGGTCTGTCTTGGAGCCCGGAGTCCCCCAGGGTCTTGCAAATCAGTAAGTGACTGTAACGAGCTCAACGTTTCCAGCTCCTCCGGCCCTTACTGCCTCCTCTCTTCTCCACTCCCTACTCAGCCCTCATGCTTTTTACCAGAACATCTTTCATTCTGATGTTATTATCCATCCATCCACTCATTCATTCAGTCAAGTCCCTGTGAATGAAGCACTGCTCTGCACTAGGCACTGTGCTGGGTGAAAATACAGATATTATCCTTGATTTGAAGGATTTGACAAGAACCTTCTGCTGAGCAGGGCTTACCGCTAGAAGGTATGGGTACAGAGCTCTTCACTCCCATTCCTCTGGCCACTTGGAACAGCTCTCCAAAGTCACATTCGATGGCTGCCCTTCTAAGACATCTCTTGGGTGAAGTGGAGCTGCTATGGGGGTTCTGGGCTTGCTTAGCTTCCAGCCACTCTGGGCAATATTTTATTCATTCCTCTTCCCCTTTCTGGCTCTCCCTAATTTACCACCAGTTGTCACTCAGCTAAAGAAGCACACTGGAAATCTAACAAGCCTGAAACAGAAATAGTACTCTCTGACTACATGGGTATACAGGACCTTGGACACCCACCTGCAAGTGTGCACACTCTTCCCCACCGACCACAGTACTTGGCAAGAGATGACCTTTGACCCATGGTCTGCACCAGCCTCGTGATCCCAGTGGGTGCTGTACCAACTTCTCTGCCTGTAACCACCAGCTTCTTGACAACACCACAAGTCGATAATGTGATTCTGTGATTTTAACATTTTAGTCACTTAATACATCCCCTTTCCTTTTGTTCCTAGGCTCTGCCTTAAATGGCAGAGGAGCCTGAGAGGAGGAAGTCCTCCCGGGAGAGCGCTGGTCACCTGTCAGTGAGCTCTCTTTGTTCATTCCCCACTTTTGCTGCTTTCCCCTTGTGGCCTTGGCTGGCTCCTATGACGTCTTTTCCAAATGCTACAAGGTGAGAGGGGCTTGAGCAGAAACGTAAATCTTTGCTAATATCCTCTTGGCAAAGTCTGGAGCTATAGCTTCTCCCGGGGGCTTGTCCATGGGCCTGGTCCAAGAGGATGAAGGGGCCATGGGGCCCAGGTGTGTGTCCATGATGTTTCCTCAGGGTTCCATAGGGCTCCACAGGCCTCCAGCAGTTCACTGAATTTTCAAGTTTAAACATTTTATTAACTTTTACAATACAACCGAATCTTCTTTTCTCTCCCCTGCTTTTCCCTTTATGTCTTAGTTCCTAGTGTCAGATGATTCAAATAGGAGAGAGAGAAAGAGAGAGAGAGAGAGAGAACAAACATGGAGCTGAGGACTGGGATGATACAACGGACAGATTGTGAGAGTCAACCCAAGTTTTGCCAGCCTCTCTCTGTGGATTCTCAACCCACAGTTTGAAGAAGGAAGGTTTTTGTACATCTGCTCTTCTCGATCTAAGGATCTAAGCATAGTTAGAGATTCATCTGTTACCCATTCTTTGAGAAAACTCATATTAAACACTTGGGATGATTCCCCTTAGGCCAATGAATACAGTAGGGGTCCTGCTTTCCCCAAATCTCTGAGTATAAAGAAGGATACACAAACAAGGAATTGACTGTGTATCACTGACATATCTCTCAGTGCCTAGACCAGGGTGGTGCCTGGCTTAATTGTTTGAATGAATGAATGAATGAATGAATGAATACAATGTATCAAGTGTTATCTTAGAGAAATGCTAGTATGCACTGGGGATATGGAAACTTCCTTTTGCTTCTGAGAATTAAGGAAGTCTTAACAGGGGAGATGACATTTGAATGCCTCCTTCAAGCTTGAATAAGAAGAATTCAGGGGATGAAGCAAGGTCCCTCTAGCGGAAGTAAAGGGGGGAGCAGTAAAGATGGTACCACTGGTGCCAGAGAGGCCAGTTTATGGAGAGCTGAGTGGTTCAGGTGAGAGATGATGAACAATTTAACTCAATGAGTAGCAATCACTGACATTTGCTGAGCACTTACTATGGGTTTTGTTTTCACACAGACGACGCTGCACTTTTAGCAATAATGTCTTTTGACAATCACAATGTTATTTTTATAGACACTAGGGCTCGGAAAGAGTTGAGCCATCTGTGGCTACACAGATGATGAGCCCAGGCTGGAGCTCACTTGGTCCCACCCAACGCCCAGGCTGCAAAGCTCCAGGCTGTGGGGAATTTCTACCTCACCTGATTTCTGGGGGATGGAGCCAACCCAATAGCTGGCACACAGCTTGGCACAGAATAGTGACTCAGTAAATATTTGCCGAATGGGTAAATAGTGGTTAATTACATGGTCTGGGCGACTGAGAGGCTAGGCTCTGCTGTTTTCCTTGAACGATAATCCCAGGAAGGAGAAGGCAAGGGCTGTTTGGAGAGAATCGCACTGGCCATTACATTGAATGTGGACTCTATAAGAGTCGACCTTTAATCACCAAAAATGCTCATGTCACAAAATATAGGGGCTGGAGGCTACCGCTGATAACCTCCTCAGTGGTTTTCCAGCGTGGTTTCAGTCTTACCAAGGAACTGCCTTTCTCCAGATGCAGGATCTGGCTCAGCAGTGTGGCCAACAGAGATGGGCAGGGCTGTCTGTTTGGACTGAGTAGGGTGGGGGTGGCTGGGAGGTTCGGAGCCCACCCCTCGGCCTCCTCACAACCCCTGGCAGATGTTGCTATGCCTCAACGAAATCTTAGGACAACTCAGAACATAACCTAAAACTCTTGCTGGAGGTCTGGCCCTGAGGGGGCTCCTAAGGGCAGGGGAAGGGAGATGGTCCGTGGACAGCACACAGCTGGATAATGCAACTCCCGGATTCAGCTGTAGTACCCTGGCCTCAGGGATCACAATTATTTTAATCAAATTAAATAAGGACCCTGGAGAAAGCACTCTTGGGCAGTTTGCAGGGATTTGGTACCATGTGGGCACAGCGAATATTGGTGAGAAGGGCCTCGTAAAGATTCCAGTTTGCTTTTTTCTGCATTCTTTCTGGCTCCAGCTCTCACAGGGAGGCAGGGGGCACATGTCTGCTCACCACTGAGGCACAGAACTCTCTCCTGGCAGGTGTCAAGGGACACCGAATGGGACTCTTTCAGGGCAGGAAGACCATCTCGTTCATCTTTCCATTCCCTCCAGCCTAGTACGTTGCTAAACGTTAAAGCTGGTATTTGTTGACTGAATAATAGAAGTCTGTTTTCCTCTCAGGCATTGCTTGCTGCGAGGAGCCCATCTCTTTTGTTCAGATGAATCCACCAATTTTAGGTATTTTCTTCCTTAAACTTCTCTCCCACCCACACATACAAGGCCACCTTTTGTTCACATAGATACCAACTGGACCGGAGTGGGAGACAGGGCTGGGCAGGGGAGGAGGCCAGGCCACCACCCTTTAGAGTCATTGCTCCAAGGAAGGTCACATGCTTTCTGCAAGACCTGATTCAAGGTAAGGATAATCACTATTTCCTTAATGAGGATATGAATAATCAACATCTCCTGCTCATCTTACTTCTTCTAAGGGAGCAGGGCAAGCCATTGGCCCTTAGCAGCTTGGGGCCATGGACATTACCACCCAGGGCTGCCTCGGCACTGCTGCCAAAGGTAGGTCCTGCCAGCCTGGGCAGAGGGCAGGCAAGCCAGGTCCCAGCTTCCTGGAAACATGAAAGGCAGTTATGGGGCAGGGGTGGGAGGCAGAGGCTCCTTCCTGTCTCCTTGGCCACATATGGTGAAGCTGTCCTGAGTAGACCAGGAGGCTGGTGTGACATGATTGCTACTATGCAAACTGCTTTTCCGTAAATTTGCTCTTTCTCCCATGGAGTGATAGGAATTATTTTCATCTGGAAGCAGATCATCCAGCCCTCCAGGCCAATTTTGTGACCTAAGTGCTGAGTGGCCTTAAGTCTGTCTCTGAGCCTGGGTTTTCCTGTTTGGAAATTGGGGATAACCACACTCCCCTCACAAAAATGTTATAGGAATCATCCACCATTAATGAATGAAACACCATGTAAGCTATCATGTGCCATGTAAATGCAAAATTACTGACTAAAGCAGCTGAGGCCAAGAAGAGGTTTTCCCCTCGCTGTCTCATGGTGCAAACCCCAGGGAAAGTTTACATCCACTGGTGTCTCATCCCAGCAGCCGTGATGTCTCGCTCCCCTCACGAAGATGGTGACAAAGTAGACCATCAGGCTGTCTAGCACAGGGGCCTGGGGTCTAGGGGTGGGGTGCACAAGGGAGGACAAGGAGGAGGAGTGGAAGGGCAGGCTCCTACTTGTTTAGTGTGTGTTTTTCATCTGCTGTTTATGGGTGGATGGTTGAGGCCTCTCATTCCACATTGCATGAGTCATCGAGTGGGAAATGTGCGCAGTCCCTGCCTTCATTTATACAAAGCCTTTGCCTCCTTCCTGAGGTGCAGGGTCATGGTTAGATGTGGTAGGTGGAAACAGTCTGGTTTAACTTAGTCCCTTTCTGGTCTAATCACTTTTTTGGCAGAGGGTCTGTTGTTTGTCATTTACAGTGTTTCCCACTCAGAGTTACTGCAATCCCTGGACTCCATCAGAGTTGAGGAAGTGAGAGGACAAAGACAGATAGACAGGCAGATAAACAGACAGTCAGTCAGACAGAAAGATCCAGGTTGCAAATTTCCAGTAAGTGAGTCTGGGAAAAAATATATCTCCCTTTGCTGCTTAGGGAGGTCACTGTGACAATGAGGTCAATAGGCATATTGAGTGAATTTGAAAATGAGGCGATAGTCACATGTATGTCTCATTGCTGTGACTCCTCAAGACAACGTCAAGAGGATCCTAGTATCACGTTGTCCATTCTCCTTCTGCTGCGCCAGGAGGATGGAGGCAGAGTCAGGAAGGCCAGGAATGTCATAGCTGTAGCTGACATTTTTTTCTCTACTACTTGCCATCATCTTGATGCCAATAGTAGGTCAGGATATAAAGTTTAAGGGTTGGATAGATAAGCATTGCCCATTTTCCTATATATGCCATAACATACCAACTTCAGACATCTGGTGAAATAAATAGAAAACTCTAGGAGATCATCTATCACACGCTATAAAATGTTTATTAGCTGGGTTATAAATGGCGTGTTTCCGTTGGCAGTCCTAATCTATAGGACAACGGACACCTCGCATGGAATTCCATTTGGTAAAGATCCATTCTTTCTTCTCAAAGGCTGACTAAAATATATCAGTGGCTCAAAAGTGGTGGGGAGAGGATGGAGAAAAAACAGAAAATAGTAATAAGATATTTTCCTTCAGGCTCAGTTTCTGGCCTCAGCTCATGACATCTGAAGTCCTGGTTCCAAGGCTTATGCCCCATGTGCCCCAGGGTGAAGACTTAGCCTCTGTCTTCCTTGTTTCCTCATCTGTAAGATGAGATGACAGTAAAAACCATTCTCTTGTTGTTTTGAAAATTAAATGAGTTAGTCCATGTAGATTACATAGAACATGCTTGGCTCATAGTAAACCTTCAGCCAATGTGAGCTCCTGATAGTATTCCAACTGGAAAGTATCACTCAACGGTGAGCCCCATGGAGGCAGGGGCATGACTGCCTGGCTCACCACCCTGTTCTTAATGTTTAGCACACCGCTTGGTGCCTAGTAGACCCAAATAATTATTTGTTGACTGAACAATGGGTAGAGTTTGGTCCCATGGAGGTTGTCTAAATTGCTGAATTTGTCAAGTATTGTTAAGGCATGATTTAGGATTATGAGGAAAAAAGTCAGTGTCTCTTAACTCTATTGCAGCTTCCATGTCTCAGAAACGACTGAGAACACACAGAGCAATCCTGGTGTTGTGAGTCTGAGGCTCAGATCAAGCACGCCAGTAATCTGGTTTTCAGCACGGTGGCGTCTAAAAGCTAGCGAAGTGTAGAACCGCCTGTAGCCCGTTGGGAACAGTCAAGGAGTTCATACAAATGCTGACGGTGGCATCAAGGGTCCATGATGCATATCCATGAGAACCAGCTACTCCCCAAACTCTAACTCACAGTATTTCTAGTCCTGTTGTTTTGGCAAGGGCCAGTGGTCAGGGGGACAGGGGCTGTCATAGGGGTGTAGGGTGATGGGAAATGAAGTGTCTCTTTCTCTGAGGCAGCTGGGCTTATTTTAATGGGCAAGGTCAGCAATGAAATGACCAGGAAGAGAAATTGCTGCCATTATGCATCAATTGCAACCTTATATCAATTATTCCCTGTACCATTCCCTTTGCCACGGGCTTCAGCAAACATGGCCCTAATCAGTTTTACATCTCCGTTTAATTTTATTGGAAAGAAGAGCTGGCAATGCATCACAGAGGCCAGTGTGACATGAAAGGTGACCCCCCGCCAACTTAATGGCACAATACATAACCCTTAATGAAGTCGCTATCTTGTCCCTCTTTTCCTGTCTCAGCCCCGTGATTTACGATGGCATCATTTTGCTTTGCCCTCTTTTCATTTCAGCTTTGACAAAGTGGATGAAACAATTATCTTCGTTATCGGCCAGAGCGGTAGAAATGGGATGGTTGGGAGATCTCTGCAGGTGGAAGGCCTTGGCCGGGGATCAAAACCGACGGGGAAATGTGCTCGGGAATTGTTTTTCCTCCTCTCCCCTTCTTCCTGTGACTATGGGCTCCTGAAGATGGATTGTGTATCCCAATGAGCAGTGTGAGCCCTATATCATTGTGGCAAGAAGTAATTTCAGGAGAAGGGTAAACTGCAGATAGAAGAGAGCTTGGAATTTTGCAGTCTGTTCTCTTTGAGCTCCTTATATTTGTTTTTCCACGCACGCCCCGGCCAAGCTCTCTCTATCAGACCATGCATCTTACCTGCGTGAACGGAACATGGATTTTTCTATATTATTAGTGATACCTTGTGTTTACTTAGCCTAAGTTACTCGCTCATCCATCATTCAATCACCATTTATTGGGCACCTTCTAGATAAACAAAATTAGGTGCTGTGGAAAGAGAGAGGGAGAGAGAAGGAATACAGATTTTATCCTCAAGAAATGGTATATTCTACCGACGGAGGTAAGACAAGAATGTCAGCGCATGTAGTAAGATAGAAAGATAGATTCGCCTATCAAGCACGTAGGCAGAGGGTCTTGAAGTTGTTCAGAGGAAGGTGAAGTTATTTCCAAAATGGGATAGCCAGACCTTAGAATGGGGGATGGGATTTGAGCAATTTACGTTCACGCATTTGCTGATGGGGACTCAGGGGTGTGTATACATAAATGCGCACTGTTGTTGGCTGGTTACTGTCTCTGGGCTCCACAGTTTTCAAAGAGATGAGCTTGTCAAAGCCAACTCCAAGTATCTTTCTTTCCATTGAATTGGCTCAGGGAGAAACTGCAATTCGTTTTCACTTACTTATGGGTTCTATGACGTCCAGAGATAATTGGTTGGAGGTCCTTTAATCAATGAGCCTCTCTTTACAAATACTATCCAAATGAAGCCTGTGTTATTAATGGGATGGTTAAAATGGTGAGAGTTTTTCCAACTGCATTTTTCTCAGGTGGAGAAAGCTGTAATGCTGACATGGTTAATTGGGGTCTTAAGTAGTTCCTTCATATAAATCCGCATGTAAGTAAATTTTAAGAAATACATCATATACATTGACATATGTGTGTACAGAGAAACCATCTCCAGGAACGTCAATATGCAATCCATTTTGCCTCTGTCCCCACTCTTCCCCTGTTCGGTGTATAGAGAGTGAGGGGAGCCAGGAGGAAGGCAGCTCCACATCCTGAGTCTAAAAGTAGCACCTATTCAATACTTAACTCTAAGCTAGTTGGTTGACCTATTGGTTGCGTAAGTCTATATAGTGAAAATATTAAAGGAAGCAGCGTGAAAGCAAGAGTCACCCCATTCACCATGAAACCGAAACATCAATGGGTAGACAGTAGGGCACACAGAATGCAACTCAAGAGGGGCATTCTTCTTTCTTCTCCTACCCACCTGCCTGGCCCCTGAGCCCACTCCCAGCAGCGTGCCTGCCCTGTCCACAGAAGTCTAGTCATCGCTGCCTCTGATGGTCAGACCCACCTCAATTTTGTCCCTAATGGGTGCTGTGCAGAATGAAGCAGTTAAAATAACAGCAATGGCCACTATTAAACACCCAGAGCTGTTTCCTGTGGCATTCCTGTGGTCCAGTATCCACGAGAGGGAGCAGCCCACTTTCACCTGCTCTGTTCTTTATTCCTGTCCTGTGGGGAGTCGAAGGGCCTCAATGACCCAGAACACAGTTTGTCCATCATGAGGAGTGCCATGTGTCTGGGGACCTTCCAGAGACTCCCCTAGAACAGGCAGTGGAGGGTGATGGGATAATCTTTGGGAAAGAAAACAAGACATTTTTTGGCCGGGGTTGGAGAAGAAGGGAGGCGGGAGAGGGGGAACCCTGCAGTTACTTCCTTCGATCTCAGTAAATTGGAAAGGTCTTTCCCCTGATTCCTGCTGATATTTCCTGATGGAAATTTCTTCCATTGACAGAGATACAGATGGAGTTTACCGACATGGGACTGCAGACACACTCTGGGATAATGAAAAAATGCCCAAGGTAGCCATATGCTCCGTGGCAGTTTGTTAGAAGGAACTCCAGTTGGGTGAATACATAATAGCATTTTTGGCAGCATTGACTAAGGGAGATCCTCTGTATTTCTATGTCTTTTTGCATTTTTTTGTCTCGTTTGTGTGAATTTTGAAATTAGAGTTCTGTTTATTAACATTCTTTATGAGGCGCTCGTTCCTCCAATCCGGGGGTTTATTTCCAAGAGATCAGAATGAAGCGAGGCAAGTCTAAGCTGAGAATAGATCCTATCTTCTATGCATCTCCTTAAAGTCTCTATTGCTACCTTCCTTTTCTCTCATTTGAAAGAGTGTCATAGCAAACAGTGATGCTTTTAATGAGGATAGTGATAATTAATATTATTATCCTAACAGCAACCATTTATTTAGCATTATGGCTTAATTGTAGACATTGTTATCCTTGTTTTACCATTGTGAAGACTGAAAGTCTTTGAGGTTTTTGCCCAAGGGAACACAATTAGTGATGATCAGATTTGGGGTTAGAATCCAGATCAGCCTTGTCTAAAGCTTCCAGAATTCCATGCTTTCCAGAGTAACATGTGTCTGTATAATGTGGGGACAGGAGTGAATGACAACAGTAAGTGTCTGATTGTAAAATATACCTCTCAGGGGCAACTGCACTTCAAGTTTAGCTTCCTGGCTCATTTTATAACCCATGGCTGCAAGGTTGCCAAGATAATTCTCTTGAAATACCTATCTTTATTATAGTCTTTTCTGGAAAAGGGTTTGTGTGTGTGGGGGCGGTATTCTAGTTTTAGAGTTTACCCAAATATTATTATTTTTTAAGATTTTATTTATTTATTTGAGAGAGAGAGAGAAAACATGAATTGACAGGGAGGGCCAGAGGGAGAGGGAGAAGGAGGCTCCCCACTGAGCAGGGACCCCAGGATCATGACCCGAGCTGAAGGCAGATGCTTAACCAACTGAGCCCCCCAAGCACCCCCCTCAATATTATTTAATTCTATTATATAGTCCTGGGGTATTGAGGGTGACTGGCAAAGCTTACCATACCAAGTGCTTGGGGGATAAAGCAAAACACATACTTTTGTCCATCTAGTGACCTGACTCCTTTTCTTTGAGCCACATGGCAGAAATAATACCACAGTGGAACACCTTTTAGTGTGGGAATTTGTAGGAGGGGAAGTTCAATTAAAGGAAAAATGTTCTGATCCAGAATGAAACCAGGGATTTTTGGAACCAGTGTTTTGAACCTAGCGTGCACAGTGAATAATTTGCCTCTGGCTTTCTTGATGTAGGATGTTAACTGACTGTGTGTAGGCCTGCAAAGTGTGCTCTGGAGGGAGGCTGGAGAAGCAGAGGTGGGTCATATTTCTTCCTTTCCAACACTGCAGTCACATTGTTCCACATTGTGGGCCAGGGTGAGCTGGGTGGACCATACAGTCAAGGTAAAAAGTACAACCTGTCAGGTTGAAGGTAAGAGCCTCCTTCTGTAGATGAGTCTGCTTCTTTCCTTTGGAAACATTCATAAAAAGCACACCTCCCCTCTCCCCCCAACCCCCCTATAGGATATCTTGCTCCCAGAGTTCCTCCCCATTCTTTCCAGGTCCAGCTCCTCTCTAGTGGCATGCTCCTAATTATGCACGTCTAGCTCATTCCTGAATCTTCTAGAACATATTGATGAACCCACATTGTCTGGTCAGGCTCTTGATTTCCTGAAGCTTCCAACTATCTTTCTGCAAGGTCTGTTTGGTTTCTTGTCCCGGTCACTGATGCCTGCACGAGGAGGGCAGAGCTGGCGGATGGGAGGGGAGGAGGGAAGACATGGTGGGTGGGACACAAAGGGCTCTCAAACCATGTTTTACAAGGGGGCTCTAGAGGTGGGGTGAGGCTGTGTCTGGGAGGAAAGGGCATGGCCTGCAGCTCCTGCCAGCTCATTGTGCTCCACCACAGAGGGGCACAGAGCGGACAGCTGCTGAGGATTTCCTGGGCTGCAGTTCCAGAACTCAGGCAGCTACACCCCTGTGCTCCTTGTAGTCATCCTGAAGCTCTGTGAGGGGTAAGTATAGCTTTGCCCTCTTCCCTCTTCAAAGCAGGGGGCCTAGGTATGCAAAGGGGAGTGTTATTCTGTTTGGCCACCTCACCACCCTACCCCGACCTCCAGCAAAGCAACTTCATGACTAGAGGCCTGGTTCATTTTGTGGTTTAAGTGTATCAGGGACATTTTATTATTAATTCCCCCTATAATTCTACTTTTACGAGAACATGATTTTATTCATTTGTTTCTTTCAGGGGCACAGATTTGAGAATATAGAGCCTTCACGTTGGCTGATCACTCCAGTCTGTGATCAGGTTGGTTTTGCTTTAATTGCTTGACCCTGCTTCTCTGGCTCTGATTTAGGGCCACCCACACCACCACCCGTTTGTTTGTTTGTTTGTTTTTCTCCAAGAACTCTTGCCAGGGCTTACCTGTGGTAAAGGATTTGTCCTCAGAGCAGGCGGTAAATCTGTTCCCTTGGCAGAGGGTTGAAGCCATACCTTGTGACATTCTCCTGACAACCCAGCCAGGCCACAGGGCGGCCAGCATTTCCGCAGGGGGTGGGCATCACATATGTAAACAGAAATTGCTCCCCTGTAGGAAGCAGTTTCCACTGACATTGTTTGTCACCTCTGAGAAGTGCAAGCAGGGTGACACGTTTGGTACTGGTGGGAGGGCGGGATCTGGGGGGGGGGGGCGCAGATTTAAGGGGTGTTGCTTTCTTGCCTTTTATAGGAGGGGAAGCCTAGGTACAGAAAGGCCAAAGGATTGTAACCAGACCTCTGCAATGCCTGAGTAGGGCTGCGAGAATGTGGGGCCTCAGGGCCGCCTGGGCCTCCCCGCATACTGAGAGGCTTCCATCAGGTGGGCATACCTGTGCCTCCTCAGGAAATCACAACTCCAAGCTACAGATTGAGGAACTCTGACATCTTCTAATTAGGTAAACACATGACTGCACGTTCAAACAAACAACAAATCAGTGCCAGGCTTCATGAGGCAGCAGGAGCGAGCGGGGGGCTGGTCTCCCCTGGGGAGTCGGCCTCACTGGGTGCTGCAGCTGGTTCATAGGTCCAACTGGCTCCCTGGCTTCCTCTCCCAGGAGCTCTATGGGGTATTTCCAGATGATCTTTTTTCTAGCTGAAGAGGGTGCCACTGTTGATTCTTCTTTGGGCAATGATATTTTGCCCCTGTGACTTCAAGGCCGATTGGGTGTGTGCCAGCGTCCCGTGCCTCAGTGGCTGGGCCACGGCAAGGGCATGAACTTCACTTGGGCATTGCCTTTTCTTGGGAGGAGGAGAAGCTTGGGGGCAAAGTCATGCTCTTTTTTGGTTTACACCACTGCCTCATCACAGAGCCCTTCAGACTTCTAGGCTCTAGGGGCTGATTGCTCAGAGGTGCAAGTTGCTTGCCTTCCTTTGCCATGTCAACGCAGGAATCTGTCAGGCCCTGTGCACCCCATACCACAGGCTCTCAACCACATATCTGCCACCTTCTTGTGGCCACTGGCACTTGGAAGAGGCCGTGAGGGGAAGCAAGGACAGATGTGGTGCTCCTGCACCGGGTCTCCTGCTCTGGAGAAGCACAGGTTATAGTAGGAAGTAGATGGACCCAGAATAAGACAAACATCAGTCTGAAGGCCAGCTTTAGTACTTAGTCACTCCATAATTTAGGTAAATGACTCCACTGAACTTCAGATTCCTTATTTATTACATGAGGATAGCAATATCTCCCCAACAGGGTTGTAGTGACACCAGAATGGAACACCACAAATAAAAGGCAGACCAAGGTGTCCTGCCGATTTTAGACACCCATGCATTTTCCTTGTCCTCTCCTCGCACCTCTCTCACTAATATACTCTCTCAGGAGAGCCGTCTGAGCCCAGGGCAGCTTCATGTGCTGGCTTCCTAAAGGTGAGACCTGGGATCTGCTTAAAAGGGGTGGTAACGTGGACAGTGACCAGAAAAGGACAAATGACAATGGCAAAAAAGCCTATGAAAACACAGTCAACCTCATACATCATTAAGAAATTGCAAATTACAATGACAATGTGATCTCACTGCACACCTATTAGAACGGCTAAATCCAAAACAGTGACACCACCAAATGCTGGCAAGGATGCGGAGCAACAGGAACTCTCATTCATCGCCATAGTCTGTCGGTTTGATAGTCTGTCTGTTTCTTACAAGACTAAACACATTCTTACCATATGACTCAGAAATCAAACTTTTTGGTATTTTTTTTTTTTTTAAATTTTTTTTTTTTTATTTTTATTTATTTATGATAGTCACAGAGAGAGAGAGAGAGAGAGGCAGAGACACAGGCAGAGGGAGAAGCAGGCTCCATGCACCGGGAGCCCGACGTGGGATTCGATCCCGGGTCTCCAGGATCGCGCCCTGAGCCAAAGGCAGGCGCCAAACCGCTGCGCCACCCAGGGATCCCAAACTTTTTGGTATTTACCCAGAGAAGTTGAAAACTTTACGTCCATATAAAAACTTGCATGTGGATGTTTATAGCAGCTTTATTCATAATTGCTCAAACTTGGAAGCAACCACAATGCCTTTCAGTAGGTGACTAGATCAATGAACTGTGGCACGTCCAGACAATGGAGTATAATTCAATGATAAGAAATGGGCTCTTGAGCCATGACAAGGCATAGGGAAAACTTAAATGGAGTGAAAGAGGTGAAAGAAGCCAATCTGAAAAGGCTATGAACAACATGATTCCAGGGATAGGACATTCTGGAAAGGGCAAAACCAGAGAGACAATGCAAGGTTTAGTGGTTGCTAGAGGTTTGTGGAGAGGGAGAGAGGGGTGAATAGGTGAAGATTTTTAGGGCAGCAAAAATACTATGGTTTATGTAGTATACTGTATATAATCCTATACATATAGTACAGTATTGCATACCATACTATAATGGCCGGTCGATATATTTGTCAAAACCCATAGAATTTACAACACAGAGTTAATCCTGAAGTAAACTACCCACTTTGCTTAACAATAATAATGTATCCATATTAGCTTATTACTGATGACAGATGTACCAAACTGATACAAGAATATTAATAATAGGGGAAATGGGGATGAGGGGAAGAAGGAGGTAAATGGGAATTCTTTGAACTTTCTGCTCACATTTTCTGTAAATCTAAAAGTACTTTAAAAAAATAGAACAGAACCACTAACATAAAAATCAAACATGCCTAGACTCTCAGGCTCCAAAGTGGTGCGAAGCCCTCACTAGCTCCCCAGTACCAGGCTCCTCACACCTGAGGGCTGGGAACTCGGGGGGCTGGAAAAAACTGTGAGGTCAGAAAAAGGGTTTTGCAAGGGGACACAGGATGAAGATAAGTCTGGGAAATATGACTAGATTGTTCAAGTTTTGAGGATCATATTAATACCTTCTTGTTTTTAAGACCACACAAATCTTAACTGTGAACTAGGGCTCTTGTTCATAAGCACAACTAAAGCAGAAGATGAAGAGAACCAGCATTAGGACAAGCATTTACCACGTGGACTTTGCTGTAAGACGTGAAGTAACATGTATAAAAGGGGCCTTCACAACCTCTATGGTTGACCTAATCTCCTCAAAAATCATTGTTACTTAAGATTATTTCTCTTCAGTTATTTATCAAAATAATGTTATTTTTTGGGACTCTTGGGTGGCTTAGTTGGTTAAGGGACTGCCTTCGGCTCAGGTCATTATCCTGGAGTCCTGGAATCAAGCCCTGCATTGCATCAGGCTCTCTGCTCAGGGAGGAGCCTGCTTCTCCCACTGCCCCTCACTTCGCTTGTGCTCTCTCTCTTTCTTTCTCTCTCCCTCTCAAATAAAACCTTTTTAAAAAATAATGCTATTTTCCATACATACCATAAAAATACAGCCCCTGGATGCTGGGCGAGATTTGAAGCGCTCTCTTGGCTACCATGTCCTCAGATGTTTGAGTGTCCATCTCGTGCTCCACTTTGTTCCCTCTGTTCGATTCTGGTGACAAGGAATTCTTTCTTTTTCAGGGAAGCCTAGCCTATCCTTGGACAGCTCTCAAAAATTTCTTTCTTCGTGACATCTTACCACTTTTTAACATAAAGTTTTAATGCCTTTGAAAAACTGGCTACCTGAAAGCCCTCTCTTTCCCCTGAGTTAATATGGCTCAGAATGTAAACTTTAGCTGTCAGAATTCTTTACTACAATTGTTTTCCTCCCTTTCTGTTCACTTGAGCTCTGCACCACCCCCGCCCCCTGCCATTTTCCAAGGATGAAACACTGAGAGTCGGTATTATGGTGGAAACAGCATCTGGCAGCAGTGAATGCAAGGGACCCAAGGTATAGAGAGACAAGTGGGATGGTTCTGTGACACTGAGCCCCGGCCTGGGAGCCCAGCCTCAACGTCGGTCTCTGAAACTGCCCTTGAATTAAAAGCCATCTCAACAGAAACCTCAGAAGATGGAAGCCTAAACAATTGTCACTGGACTCAGCCCATTATTTAATAGGTGACCACAGAGAGTTCTTTCTAATTGGGCTTATTTTCGAGCATCATCATTTTAGGGGTTTGATCCAGGAGTTTGTTGACAGAAGTGGAAAGCAGCCATCACTCAAAGCTGTGCCAAATAAAATAAAAATAGAGAGAAATAAATACATAAAAGTGAGATTCAGCCAAAAATGGGAAAAAGGAAAAAAAAAAAAGCAAGCAAGAAAGAAAGGGAGCTCACATTATCAACCAATAAACCCAATAATCCATTAGTGACCAAGGTTGCTGAATAATATAGTACTTTCTCACTGCCATAATTTATCCTGCAGACCAGAGAATAGACACGGTTATTAGAGTGAGGGCTACTGGATGACACATGATGCATGACCGAGCGGCATTGATCTTCACACAACAGGAAGGTGTCTAGACCGGGAGATGTATGGCTGTGCGATTCAGAGCAGGGCATATTTCATGGGAGGCCTAATGGAGTAGTGGAGCTGGTGATGGATGGGTGTGCCCAGTTTCAGCAGCAGTGCAGTTATAGCAGTGCTAATGTCTGACCTCTTCTGAGCCTCGTGTCCTTCATTCCGTCAGGGTGACCTCATTTAAAGGGACAGAAAATGAGATAGGGAGAGGGGAGCGGGAGGGGGGCGGAGAGGCCCGAGTGCAGGCTGAGCGTGGCACGGACGGGCCAGCAGGGGGCGCTGTGGGGAGGGATTTAAATAGGGGCGGAGGGAAGAAAGCCAGCCGGGTGGCTGGAAGGACAGGACAGCCAGTCCTGACACCCAAGTCCAAAATAATTTGCTGACAAAGTAAATGACTAGAAAGCCCCTCAGTGCTTCTCTGCCTCTTCCCCCTGTCCCTAATTCAGCAGCGCCCAGGAGTGGGATGCGGTTGCCCTGGGAAGCCTGGGGCTCCCTCCTCTGTGAGAAGAGGTCTCCATCCCCAGAGGAAGGCACCGAGGAAGCAGGTGAAGCTGGATGTGAGAGACAGGTCTGGTGCTAATGGGGTGAGGCTGTTCAGTGAGCAAGTTGGAGTAATCTGCATCGATTATGCAATAGCAGAGAGAGCCCGTCCTCCCCCGGCACTCCCCATGCCCTGTTAGATGATGCTTAATGCATCCTAATGACACTCTTGATCATTCCTCGAGAAAACTAATGACTCATGCTACAGCCAATCCAAACCCAAGTAGCTTGGTTGGTGGTGTTTTTCCTTTCTCTCTCTCTTTTCATAAATTTCTCTCTCTGTTTAAGTGTTGAGAGATAGGCAGGGTTCCAATCAAGCTTCTTAGCTGGTATTTAACTAAGAAGGAAACATTTATCATCCCCCATGTTTCCCTTCATTCCTAAGTTACTCCTTATTTGGAATTGACTGGTTTTGCTGTGGTAGCAAGGACTCAGACACACCTATAATATAGTATATGTGGAATAAAGGGGATGTGAACCCACTTCTATTTCTTTGATACTTTCCCCTGCCACCCAGACGCAATAAACACACAACCTTCTCTCTCAAAGACATGCCTACTACACTCAGTCCCGTCAAGACTTTAGCCAATTTGACTTACAACTCTGTTGCGTTCTAGAATTAGAAAAGGATCCCATGGGTCAGACGGTATTTGATCAGTTCAGGTACCACAGACTGTACATGCCAGGTAGTAGGGCTGCTAGGGCTTAGGGTATTTTTCATGTCAGGGACTTTGAAAATTTCTTTGTAACTTTGGCCTTTGCCAAAAATTATTTCCTTATTCCTCCAAAAATTGTGCATGAAATTATGTCAATCCTATACCTCAGGCTGTTCTTAGTGATCATTAATTAACATGGCATACATTAGCTGGCAGAGATGAGCGCTAGGGGGTGGGAAGAGGAGGTACTCATCCAGCAAGTCAACTAATATTTATAGAGAGCCTTACAGTGGGCTGGGCTCTTTGTTCTGAAGATGGATCAGAAAACAAAACAAAACGGATCTCACAGTATATTAAGAAGACAAACATTAAACAGATTATCATATAATAAATAAGTCACAGAAAATAACTCATGTTGTTAGGAGGAGAGCAGAAAAGAAAGCAGCGTTACTAAACACCTGGTTTGTAGCATGCACTGTATTTAGGGAGTGATAGGTACTATTTTATTTAAATGAGAATATCACAAAGTGAGTGTTAACTGCTATGCCCATTCTACAGGTGGGACACTGAGGCTCAGAGAAAGGAAGCATCTTCCCCAGGGTCACATGGCAAGGAAATAAGAGGCAAAACTAGAATGTTAGCCAGTTCTATTTAACCCAAAACCTATTCATAAAATTAGCAGTCTCCTTTACATCATACACAGAAATAAATTCCTAGTGGAATAAGTGTGATAAATGAAATCACTTAGATGGAAATATATTTCTTAGTCAAAAGGCCCACATTTAAAAGCAAAACATTAGTAAATTTGATTGCATCCAAAATCAACCTGTGGAGACTTTGCTTCTGTCCAAGACAGGTAATAAGCACTCACCCTCGCACCTGAAGCAACAGAGAAAACAACCCAAACGGACGCCAAAACAGGTGTCAGGGCACTGAACATCAGACAGGGATCTCAGGTGATCCCTAAGAGGTGGGAAGTAAATGAGGTGAGTCCTATCATCCCAGGCGGTCATTCCCAGGCCATTGCAGCAAGGAAGGGGAACCCAGGTCCAGGTGGAGCTCAGTGGTCTCCTGAGTTGAAGACACAGAGCTGGGAGTTCACAGAGGCCACCGCAGCTGGAGTTTGCTGGGAAGGAGGGAGAGGTTATAGGTGCATAGAGAGAAGCATGGTGCAGGGGAGCAACTTGAGTATTCACCTGTGTGCCAGTCAGTGCACGTGGGTGAGGAAAGACCCCGAAAAAAGAACCAGTGCCAGAAAAAGGGTCGGAAAAAGAACCACCTAAAACAATAGCTCTCTTAATACATTTTTAAAGCACTTATTTCTTTTTCAGAACATTAGAGTAATTGAAATATTGAAATATTGAAAGTAGATGTTTTAAAACTAACAAGTTTATTTTATGTTTAGACTCAAACTGAAATTTATTTTAATCTTATTTTTTTGGATTTAATGTCAACCAATGCATCAATAAATATTTTCAAAACCAATTTCTCTGCTTATCTCTTTTTCAATTGAGAAAATTGTGATGTTTAACACTTTTTTTTTTTTTAGATTTATTTATTTATGATAGACATAGAGAGAGAGAGAGAGAGGCAGAGACACAGGAGGAGGGAGAAGCAGGCTCCCATGCCGGGAGCCCGATGTGGGACTCGATCCCGGGACTCCAGGATTGCGCCCTGGGCCAAAGGCAGGCACTAAACCGCTGAGCCACCCAGGGATCCCCAACACTTTTTTTTCTACACTTTCTTCATTCTTTGAATGACTAAGATTCAATTGACTTTAGCCATAAATTGTTCATAAATATCCTTCATTACATTGAGGAAGTTTCCTTCAATTTCTACTTTCCTTAGAGGATTTTAATATAAATGGGTATCGAATTTTGTCAATTGCTTTTCCTGTATTTATCAAGATAATTTTTCATCTTTAGTCTTTTAATGTGATGAATCACCCTGACTTCTGAATGTTAAAAAAAAAACCTGTTTTCCTGGTTTGAAGCTACTTTGTCATCCTGCATTATATTTTTTTCTCTGTTGCTGGATTAGATTTACTAATGTTTTGTTTAAACATTTTGTGTCTATATTCATGAAGAAAATGAGTCTGTAGTATCCTTTTCTTATTTTATTTTTCCTGATTTTATTATCAGAGTAAACCTGATCTCATAAAATGAGTTGGGAAGTGTTCTTTCCTATTTCCTGGGAGACATTATATATAGAAATTCTATTATTTATTCCCTAGACTGTATTTGGTAGAATTCATTAATGAAAAGATCTGAGGGTCTTTTTAAAGAAGATTTTTAATTATTAGGTCAATTTTTAAAATAGGTATCCTACTACTTCAAATTCCTATTTCTTCTAGTAATTTGTAACTTTCAAGTAATTTGCCCACTTATTGCAATCTAAATTGGCATGCTTTCATAAAGTTCTTTGTTTATTCCCTTATCTATTAAAGGGATAGTATCTTTCATTGTTTATATTTGGAATTTCCTTTTCTCTTTATTAATTTATTTATTTTATAATTTATTAATTAATTTATTCATTAGTGTACAATTTTATTGCTCTCTCAAGGAAACAATTTTTGGTTTTATGGATTTTTTTCTAACATTTCCTATTCTACTCTTAATTTCTTTTTCCCTTCTTCTACATATCACAGGTTTAAAGGGCTCTTCTTTTTCTAGTTATAATGCTTTTAAACTTTTAAAAATAGAAGCATTTAAAGCTACACGTTTTCCTCTGAGCACTGCTGTAGATGCATAGTGCATGTTTTTATAACTTACTTTTTGGATACATTTTTAAATTTTAGAACAGCTTTGGATTTACAGAAAAATTGTGAAGATAGTACAGAATTTCCCCAGAATTATCCCATATCCAGTTTCCTTTATTTTTTTACATCTCACATTAGTATGGTCTATTGGTTAAAATTAATATACTAAGTCCATACTTTATTCAGAGTTCTTAATTTTTACCTAATGTCCTTTTTGTCTTCCAGGATCCCACTTAAGATATCATGTTATATTTAGTCATCATGTCTCATTAGGCTCCTGTTGTCTGTGACAATTTCTCAGACTTTCCTTGTTCTTGATGACCTTGAGAGTTTTGAGGAATACCAGACAGGTATCTTGTAGAACTTCTTTCAATTTGGATTTGTCTGATGTTTTTCTCATGATTGGAATGGAATTATGTATTATTGGGAGGAAGATCACAGAAGTGGAAATGCCATCTTCAGTTCATTACACCAAGGTTACATACCATCCTCATGCTTCACCACCGCTGATGCTGACCTTGACCACCTGGCTGAGGTAGCACTTGCCAGGTTTCTCTACTGTCAAGTCACTCTCTTTCCATTCTGTACACAACCCACACTTGAGTAGGAAGTCATGTTCCACCTCTTTGAGGGCAGACTGGCTACATGAATATTTGGAATTCTTCTGCAGGAAGATTTTGCTCTTTCCCCCCATTGGTTTATTTATTCAATCATTTATTTATATCAATATGGACTCAGAAATATTTATTTTATACTTTGCATCATAAGCTGATAATTATTTTGTTTGTCAAATTGTTCCATTGCTGACCATTGGGAACTCTTTCAGTTGGATCCGGTGTCCCTTTGTCCCCATCAATGTGTTGATTTTTGCCTTATTTTTAGTTTTTTGAATACCTCTTCGTTTTTTTTTTAAGATTTTATTCATTTATTTGAGAGAGAGAGAAAGCACAAGCAAGGGAGGGGGGCAATGGGAGAGGGAGAAGTAGGCTCCCCAATGAGCAGGGAGCCCAATATGGGGCTTGATCCCAAGACTTTGAGATCATTATCTGAACCAAAGGCAGACCCTTAACAGACTGAGCCACCCAGACAACATGAGTACCTCTAATTTCTGGCAGTATAAGACCTTCAGGCTCATCTATTTTTTGCCCTTGTCTTAGAATGAGCCATTTCTGGAAGGAGCTCTGGTTCTTTTCATGGGGGAATGATATTAGAAATCAAGATCTAAGTATGTTTCCTGCTATCAACATGCAATTGTTTCTAGCCACCCCGTGCCTTCCCCCAACAAACGCCCAAGCTGACAGAATAAGGAAATACACGTGTGTATACTAACCCTAGCATATACACACTGTAATCATTTCCAAGGGCCGCTGTAACAAAATACCACAAAATATGTGGCTTAAAACAACAGAAATCTACTTCCTCATAGGTCTGGAGGCAAGAAGTCTGAAATCAAGGTGTCAACAGAGCTGTGACCCCTGAAGGCTGTGGGGAAGGATTCTTCTTTGTCTCTTCCATATTCTGGTAGCTCTAGTTATTGCTTGGCTTGTGGAAGCACAATTTCAATCTCTGCCTCTGTCTTCACTTTGCCTTCTTCTCTTGTTTCTCTGTGCTTTCTCCTCTTCTTATGAAAACACCAGCCCTTGGATTTAAGATCCACCCTAAATACAGGATGATTTCATCATGAGATGCTTAACTAATTATATCTGCAAAGACCCTATTTCCAAATAAGGTCACATTCCCACAATTAAGGGAGATGCTCATCAATCCATTGCAGACTCACATAAATATAAATATTTCCTTGTGTAACCATCTGTATCTGTACTAAGCTAAACATGAACTCATACTGATGTTTCCAACTCTAATCCATTACCACATGGGTTGATCTAGTCTCCATTCCTTGCTTATCTGAAAACTCCAACAGCAGTGAGAAACCTAAATCCCTCAGTCTGCCACCCATTTACTTAATTGTCCAGTTTCACTGGACATGAATAAGCAGTTTCAGATTTTAATCCATCTCTCCATGGAAAAATTTTATCAACTAGAGTAAACGCTTATGCACAGTTCCTTTTGCCTTTGGTTTCACAAACTTCGGTCATTTCCAAAGTTACTTATGTCAGTGCCTTTCTCACCATCTCTTCAAATCAAGACTGTTTTACATACGTGTAAGACAGTTAATATCATTTTGTCACAGTCTGCATTCCATCCTGGGATCCTCTGACTCTCTGATTTATTTTAAGTTTACGCACATTAAGGTTCACTCTTTGTGCTGTGAAGTTCAGTGTGTTTTGAAAATTTCGTGGTGCCATGTATCCGTAATTAAATTATCATGTAGAATCATTTTGCTACCCTGAAAACTCTCTGGCACTTCACCTACTCAATATTCCCCTCTCCAGAAACCCTAGCAACAATTGATATTTTTATTATTGCTACAGGTTTAGCTTTCCTAGAATGTCACATAATTGAATCATGCAGTATGTAGTTTTTGCAGACTGGTACTTTCAGTTAGCCGTATGCCTTTAAAACTGCTCCATGTCTTTTCATGGTGTGATAGCTCTTTATATCACTTACTATTATTCCCTTTTCTGAATGTTCCACAGTTTATGCATTTACCTACTGAAGGACATCATAGTGGCTTTCATATTCCAGTATGAATAAAGGTGCTACAAACATCTGAGTGTAGATTTTGTATGGACCTACGTTTTCAAATAACTTGAGGAAATACCTAGAAGCATGATTGCTAGATCATATGGTAAGGGTACATTTAGATTTGTGAGAAATTTCCAGCGTTCCAAAGTGGCCCTCCCAATTTTGCATTCCCACCAGCAGTGAATGAGGTCCCTATTGTTCCTTAATCTCCCAGAATTTGGTATTATCAGTTTTATTTGATTAATTTTAGTCGTTTGAATAGGTATGCAATGGCATCACATTCTTTTTTTTTTTTTTCACATTCTTGTTTTCATTTGTAATTCCCTGATGACAAATGATGCTGAACCTCTTCTAATGTGCTTAATTTTCATAGGTGTATTTTCTTTGGTGAGTTGTCTGTTCAGATCTTTTGCCCATTTTTGATCCTTTCCCTATTGCTGAGTTTTATGTGTTTTTGCATATTCTGAATAAGTGTTTTGCAAATATTTTTTCTCATTCCATGGCTTGTCTAATGATTTTCTTAACTCTGTATTTTCTTAACTAAATATTCTTATTGCATGTATTTCACAGAGAAATTTTTAATTTTTAATAAAATAAAATTAAAATTTAATTTAATTTAAAATTACAGTTTTAATTTTAATAAAGTCCAATTTAGCTATTTTTTCTCTCATGGATGTTTTTCCAGTATTATATCTAAAAACTCATCACTAAACCTAAAGTACCTACATTTATTTTCTCATATGTTTTATTGTTTTTTTATTCTATATTTATATCTATAATTCATCTCAAGTTTTTTTTGTGAAGACTTAGGTCTGGTACAGGTTTCTAAATGTATTTTTTCATTTATTTTGCACATGGATGTCCAATTGTTGCAACACCATTTGGTGAACATACTATGCAGAACCCAATGAGGATCTTAGCTTTCCAGCCTCTAAAACCATATAAATTTCTGTTGTCTATTGGTCACCCAGTCTGTGGTATTTTCATACAGAGCCTGAATGGATTAAGATAATGTACATCCAAGTTTCTGACCTCTGTCATTTTCCTTCTCCCTGAAAAACTTCTTTTTCATTTCTTACAGGACAGGTTTGCTCTTGTTTGTTTGAAGCAGTTTTTACTTCTGCTTCATTTTTAAAGTATAGTTCCACTGGATAGAGAATTCTAGAGTTTTGTCTCCCAAACACTTTAAATACTTCACTCTACTTTCTTCCTGCTTGCATGCTTTCTGAAGAAAAGTCTACTGAAATTTGTACTTTTCCCCCCTATAAATAAAGTGTTTGCTTCTGTTTGGTGTCTTTCAAGGTCTCTCTCTCTCTCTGGTTTTCTGCAATTTGAATAGGATCTGTCTGGGTGGGGTTTTGTTTTGTTTTGTTTTGTTTGTTTTATGGATCCTGCTTTGTGTTCTCTGTGCTGATATCTGCTTTCGTATCTGTCAATCTTGAAAAGCTCTCACATATTATTACTTCAAATATGCTACTTTATTTATTTATTTTAAGATTTTATTTATTTATTCATAGAGACACACAAAGAGAGAGAGAAAGAGAGAGAGAGAGAGAGAGAGAGAGGCAGAGACACAGGCAGAGGGAGAAGCAGGCTCCATGCAGGAAGCTTGACATGGGACTCAATCCCGGGTCTCCAGGATCACACCCGGGCTGAAGGCGGCTCTAAACCGCTGCGCCACTGGGGCTGCCCCAAATATGCTACTTTATTCTCAATTCTTCTGGTGTTCCAATTATGTTTATATTTTTTGAAATAGTCCTACAGTTTCTGGATTTCTGTTGTGTTTTCTTGCCTTTTGTTTTCTCTTTGCATTTTGGTTTGTGAAGTTTTTATTGAAGTTTTATTTCTTCAAGCTTGCTGATTCTGGTCTTGGCCATGTCTAGTCAATAAACCCCTCAAAGGGTTTTTTTTTTTTTTTAAATATCTGTTACAGTATTTCTTTTTTAAGGATTTTATTTATTTATGCATGAGAGACACACACACAAAGAGAGAGAAAAAGAGAGAGAGACAGAGACAGAGACAGAGACACAGGCAGAGGGAGAAGCAGGCTCCATGCAAGGAGCCTGATGTGGGACTCGATCCCGGAACTCCAGGATCACACCCTGGGCCAAAGGCAGGCACTAAACCCAGGGATCCCCTGTTACAGTATTTTTGATTTCTAGCATTTCCTTTGAATTTTTCTCAGAGTTTCCATTTCTATGCTTACTTACCCATCTGTTCTCACATGTTGTCTACTTTTTTCATTCACCCTTAACATATTAATCAGTTATTTTAAATTCCCTGTCTGATAATCCTAACTCTATTATATCTGAGTGTGGTACTGATACCTACTTTATTTCTTCAGATTGTGGTTTTGTTTTTTTTTCTGTTAGTATGCTTTTATTTTTTATTTTTTTGGAAAATGTAACATGCTGTATCAGGTAATAGGGATTGAGGTAAATAGGCAATTGGTGTGAGGTTTTATGCTAATCTGCTAAAAATTGGGCTGTATTTAATGTTTGCTATAACTGTAGGTATCAGAGGCCTCAAATTCCTTGAATGTCCATGTTTCTGTTTCCTGTTTGTCTTTGGGCTTCTTTAAGTACCACTCCTCAGAGTCTTGGGACTCTTGTACCTGTAATGTAGTGTTATATTGGAACCCTGTCGGTGCCCTGGTAGGGTTTTGGAGAAGCCTTCAATACTCTTATGGTTAAGATTTTTTTAAAATATTTTATTTATTTATTCATGAGAGACACAGAGAGAGGAGCAGAGACACAGGCAGAGGGAGAAGCAAGCTCCCTTTGGGGAGCCCCATGTGGGGCTCGATCCTGGGACCCCAGAATCACAACCTGAGCCAAAGGCAGATGCTCAACCATTGGGCCCACCCATGTGTCCCTATGGTTAAGATTCTATCTGTCAGTGGGCCCATGTCTTGAGCTGTGATCCTCATTGGATTGTCTTAGCTTTTTTCCTGTTCTCTTGGTGAGATGGGAAGGACAGGACAGATGATAGAGTTTAACAAGTGTCTTTACTCCAAGTGGGATGAACTTTGGTAAAATCTTTCCACCTGGGGATTGTCTTTGTTATGGATGCCATCCTGGATGTATTTAACAATGATTACTGGTCCTCGTTTCCAAGCAGTGCCACCTACCTATGAGAAGATAGAGAGATTCATGGAGTTAAGACAACAGAAATGTGGGGCCCTAAGACTAACTGCAACCCTAGGAATTTGGTATTTATGCTAGTCTATACTCAGCCTCCAGCAATTTGTCAAAATTACTGTTTAAATGTTCCTAACAGTCAACAGTTCCAGTGGCTTCTGCTCAAGGTAAGTAGATCTCAATTATGATTCTCTGAATTCTCCTATCACTCTAAATTTTGGGGTGGCAGTTTGCCCTGCAATCTCAGTTCTCTGATGGGTCCAAGAAAAGTTATTCATTTGTAGTTTTTCTAGTTCTTTCTTGTTATAAGAAAGGGAGTTATGACTTACAAGCTCTTTGCATGTCAGAACTGGGCATCCTGTTACACTCAACATGGAGCTTGAACTTACAACCCTGAGATCAAGCATCACATGCTTTACTGACTGAGCCAGCCAGGCACTTCTATCTCATTATATTTTCAAATAATACTATACCATTTCATGTACAATGCAAGGACATCAAACAAGTATACCTCCAAAAGAACCCTTACAATTCAGTAAGAAAAGACATAGAATTCAATTTAAAAAATGGGTAAATGATCTGACTAGATTTCCCTAAAAGAAAATTTACAAATGACCGATAAGTATATTAAAAGATGTTCAACATTATTAGCCACTAGAGAAATTTAAATCAAAACTACAATGAGACACCACTTCACACCTACCAGGATGGTTAAAATCAAGACGACAGACAATAGCTAGATTTCATGAGTATATGGAGTCATTGGAACCCTTATATGTTCCTGGCAGGGAAGTAAAATGGTGCAATTGCTTTGGAAAGTAGTCTGGCAGTTCCCCAAAAGGTCAAACATAGAATTAGCACATGTTGTATCAATTCTTATAGAGCCAAAATAATTGAAAACATGTGTTTGCATAAAAAATTACACAAAATGTTCATAATACCATGATTAATAATAGTGAGAAAGTGGAAGCAAGCCAAATTCACATCAACTGATGAATGGATAAGTGAAATGTGGTATATCAAAACAAGGAAATATTATTTGGCAATAAAAATACTTTTAAGTACTGATACATGCTACATCATGGATAAATCTTAAAAACATTGTGCTAAGTGAAAGAAGCTCTCAAAAAAAAAAGCAATGTGCTATATGATTTCACTCCTATGAAAGTCCACAATAGTGAAATCTATGGGGTGAGAAAGTAGATTAGTGGTTGCTTAGGGCTGGGTTAAAGGAGGAGGATAACTAAAGGGAGGAGGATGACTAAAGTCTATGAGGTTTTTTTTTGAGGTAATGAGAAATTTTAAAAGTCGATTGTGGTAGAGTTTGCATAACTCTATGCATATACTAAAAAGGAGTGAATTATATACTTCAACTCAATGAATTGTATGTTATGCAAATTATATCTCAATAAAGATGTTACCAAAAATAGTATACTCTCATACTACATTCTCTTGTTCTTTGTGTTATTTTTGTCATATATTTCACCTCTTTATATGTCACAATGTTATTATTTTATAATTTTAAACAATTATAGCGAAGACATGTCTTTAATATTTACCCACATATTTACCATTTCTGAAAAATTGTATTCTTCTGTGTAAATATGAATTTCTACTTGGAATTATTTTCCTTTAATATATAGAATTACCTTTAACATTTTTTGTAGTGTAATTATCTGATAAAGAGTTAGCTTTTGTTCATCTATAATTTTTACCTTTATTTTTAAAGTATATTTTCATTGAACAGAGATTTCTAGATTGATAAGTTTTGTTTGTTTATTTTGTTTTTGATTTTGTTTGCCCTTATTGATTATCATTCTAGCTTATATTGATTCTCATAAGAAATCTGTTGATATTCTTATTTGTACTCCCTTCTTATTTCTTTGGTTATTTTAAAGAATTTTGTCTTAAACACTTCCCAGCATCTTTAATGATATATAGTTGAATAGCTTTCTTTGTATTTATTTTTCTTGGGATTTCTTGAGAAACTTTCATCTGTTGGGTGTTCTTTTTCATAAAATGTAGAGATCATTTAGTCATTATTTCTTTAAACAATGTTTTTGCTTCCTCCATCCCTTCTCGAAATCCAATCACACATATATAGGCCACTTGATATCTTTTCTTTTCTTTCTTTCTTTTTTTTTTTTTTTTGATATCTTTTCAAATACACTAAAGTTCTTAAGCATTTTCTTTCTTTTTTTTTTTTTTTTATTTATGATAGTCACACACAGAAAGAGAGAGGCAGAGACACACACAGGCAGAGGGAGAAGCAGGCTCCATGCACCGGGAGCCCGACGTGGGACTCGATTCCGGGTCTCCAGGATCGCGCCCTGGGCCAAAGGCGGGCGCTAAACCGCTGCGCCACCCAGGGATCCCCAAATACACTAAAGTTCTAACAACATTTATTCCTGTGTTTTTTTTTCTAAATGCTTAGTTTTGATAGTATTTGTTGCTATGTCTTTAAATGTACTTATCTTTTATGCTTCAGTGTCTAATCTAGTTCAATTCCAGTAAATTCTAAATTTCAAATATTATACTTTTGACATTGGAATTTCCATTGGGATCATTAATAGTCTACATTTTATTCTTTATTATGTTCATGTTTTCCTTTAAATTCTTAGACATGATTCTGATAGTTGTTTTTAAGCACTTGTTTCCTAATTTCATCCTTCTATCATTTCTAGGTGTGCTTCTGTCGATTTGTAACATTCTGTGAATTAAATTTTCTCATTATAATTGGTCACATTTTCTTTCTTCTTTGTCTAGTAATTTTGATCAAGTACTAGACATTGGATTTATTGCATTATTTAGGGCCCATATTTATTCTTTTTTTTAATGGATACTGAGTTTTGTTTTCAGGCAGTTAATTTTACTTGTAGATCATTTTGCTCCTTTTGAGACTTTATTTATATCTGTATCTGTATCTATATCCATGTCTATATCTATATGTATTTATCTCTCTATATTTTACTGCATGTCTAAAGAAGACTTTATACCTGGGTTAATGTAATCTAACCTATATGTAATGGTTTTCTGACATTTTTCCTGAATCTTCTGGGTGTTCAGTGAAGACACTTTTATTCTGGTTGCTTATAACTCTAACATGTCCTGGTCTTTGTGACCTTTAGTAGCTGTTCATGTTTCATTTTGCAGGTAGTTGTTCTTTGCCTTGCCTTGTAAATGCTCACACCACAAGTGCACAATTTAGAATCAGTCAAAGAATCCTTGGTTCCCCTATGCTGATTTCTTTTGTAATTTCTTGGTATTCTTCCTCATAAATGCAAGCTGCCTCCGTCCCTCTGCACTCCAGTTTTGATCTCCTCATTCTGCTGTTCTGCTTAGGTTTTCTTTGTGAGGGTCTGATAAATGCCTTAGTGAAAAATGCCAGGATGAGTGTATGGCTCATCTCAAGTGTTTTCCTTTTATGATTAAAAGTCCAACATTACTTGTTTTACTTTGTCTGAATATAGTTATTTCACTTACTTTGTCTAGTTGTCTAGTATTTTATGATGATAGGACCAATTTCATACCAAAAACTCAATTATAGACAGAAGGAAAGGCCCTCTCATCCTTTTCTAATTCATTTCCATTTGGAGCAACATTGTTGTTATGGATATAAGGATGGGATTTTGTAAAAAATAAATAAAAGTATATTAAAAATAACGGCAACAATAACAAAACTTGCTGTCCATTTGAACATAATGTTGTTACTGGCTGGTATTTTTCTCTATCACATTTCTGCTAGTCAGAATCTGCTACTTAACTTCTTGTTGTATCCTTTGCAAATTAAAGAGTCAGTTGTTATAGAATTTGTATAGTATCACAGTATTTCTCTAGCTTCTGAGATAATAAGAATAACCTATGGCACTTGCTTAAAAATGTGGCTTGTTTTCCAGACCTCTCTCCTAGACATTTTGATTTCCAGGGTATTAGGTAAAGCCTTGAAATGTAAATCTTCAAAGATACCTTAGATAAATATTTTTTCATCAGGCAAAATTGGGAAACTAGTATATTAGTTTGGAGCACAGATGCTGAGGCCAGAATGCATGGGTTTGAATATTGATGCACTCTCTAGGAGCCCTGTTACCTTGGGTGGGTTTTATCCCTTATTTTCCTCAGGGTCATTGCAGATAGATGATTGTATGTTTTGTGCCTTACATAAAGGAATCCTGTTTGTGAAGCCATGGAAAAATGGTGTGTTATAATTGGTCTGCCCAGAAAAGATATCTTTCTCATTTTCACAGAATCACCATATAAGACTCCCAGTGGCTCTGCTCTCCTTATCTTTGAAATAAGAAAAATAACAGCATGACTGGCTACATAATTCGCAGGGCTCTTGTGCAGAATGAAAATGCAAGGCCTCTTTTTGAAAACAAAAACAAAAACAAACAACATACAGGAATAAAAGCTCTTTTCTTTTCTTTCATTGTTTCTCTATCAACTTGACATGGTGTTTTTTTTTTTTGTTGTTGTTAAACATTTAATGTTGATCTTCCTAGGAACAACAGGGATTCTTATGGGGCAACACAAACCTTCACTGGTACTCTCCTGCCCCATAACCTGACATGCAGAGTTCAGACGCTTGACTCCAACTCTCCCTGTTCCCAGGATGACACACAGGGGCAGAGGATGACAGCATTTGCTGGGTAGGAGTGAGAGAAGGTGACTGAGAACCCATTCTGGAGAGGTGTGGGGGCAGAGAGTTGTGACCATACATGAGCTAAGGCTCCCAACAACTGCCAGTGCATGCTCCATTGTCTTGTCAGACTTAACTTACAAGACAAATTTCAAGGTGTTAACCACAGAGCATTACAAACATGGGGCTGCCTACTGAGCATAGTGTCCTGTGCAACTGCAATGGTCACACACTTACAAAGCTGGCACTAAATAATAATGCTTGTATTTGGTGCCTGAAATGTAGTAAGTGCTCAAGAATGTCAGTTACAATTATTATTTTTACAAAACATCCAGCCTGAAAGCTCAGTCCTGCTCAGTCCTTGGTAATAAGCACAGACTTACATAGTAAGACTGGAACTAATTTTGTAGCCCTGACCCTGTCCACAGTTCTGTTGAGTATTGATTTTGTGAGAGGCACTACCCTAGGCACTGAAAAAGTCACCCAATCTTTGGGCACAGTCTAATTAGAAAAAGAGGCAATTACAAGATAAATAAGAACCAGAGCAATAAAGGGCAAGTTGGAATACAGAAAGAATTATAGACACTTTATCTCAGGCCTAGGGTGGGAAGTAGTATGTGAGCTGAGTCCTAAGGATAAGTAGAATCTAAGGAAGTAAACACAGGGGGTAGGGAATAGGCTTTGTGAATAGCAGGTACAAAACCTTTGGAACGAAGAAGAGAGAAAAGCCAATAGTTTCATCATAACTGATGAACTGATTAATCTATGAGGAGTGGCAAATTAGGAGGAGGGAGAGGCAAGCAGGATGCAGAACTTGAAGGTTTTTATTGGTTATTTTCTGGAGTCCGTGCGTTATCCCAATGACAACAGGGGGTGGAGAGTGGAAATGGAATATTTTTAAAAATACTTAGAAAAAAAGGTGTTATGATATTTGCATTTCAGAAAGATTTGTCTGGGAACTTCTGGGTAAATGGAGTTGTGATTATGGATATATAATTTTGCCCCCTAAAATCCTGTGAAAATGACCAATACATTTTTTTTTTTTTTGCAATGAGAAAAACACATAGCTGTGCCAGGTACTAGAAAGGGTGTTGCCTGTGATCCAGCATGGAAGTTCAACAAAATTTGAGTAAATAATGACATTGGATATAATGATACATATATCATATCTCTTAATGTATACAGAATCATGTACTCTCTAAATAGAAATACATCTCCTTTTGAAACATCCATGCTATGTTTATGAAAATTAATCCTACTCCTGGCTACAAAGAAATCTTCAATAAATTTAAAGACTAGAAATTTTACAAATCTCACTATCTGATCATAATGCAAAAACAAAAAATTCTAATAAAAGTATATACATAAACAATCAATCATTCGGACGTTAGAAGAAAAAAGAAAAACAACTTTTGTTTAGAATTAAATAAAAAGCAAATAGAATCTACAATTACAGACTATTTAGAAAGCAGCCAGTAAGTATGGATGCATTTGAAAAATCAATAAAAGAATTATCTCCCCAAAGTATTTTATGAGAAAATATCCAAAGAGGAAATACTTCTTATGCTATTTAAGCCTGTTTCAGAGCACAGGAAAAGATAGAAATCTTCTCAGTTGACCAGCTGTCATAATGTTGAACCCAACATGACAGTTAATATTTTAGATATAAAAGCCACAGGTCAATCTTATTTTGGAGTATAAGTATAAAAATCCTTCAAATATTAGCAAATTGTATCCAACAGAAAGCTGAAGGATGATTACCGATGGCTAAGAAAGGATTATTTTAGAGATGCAAAAATATTTTAGCATTAACCTGTTTTACATATTTTAGGATGCCCTAAAAGATTTTATAATATGATTTAATTTAATTTTCATTCCTGATTAATTACAAACACAATTCTTACTAAACTTGATATATGAAGTACTTTAACATGATAAATGACAGGTATACTAAATAAAAAGCCATAATTATATTTAAATAATAAAACATTATAGACAGTCTCTCATAAGTCTAGGAAAAAGAAACATACTGGCTCCCAGCATTATCATTTAATAGTATTCTGGAAGTCCCAGAAATAGCACAAGAAAATATGAAGCTAAAATATTGGAAAGGAGAAGAAAAATTATGTAATGTATGGATTATATTCTGATAACCTGTAAAATCTACAAGAAGCATTTGTAAAACTGTTAGCATTAGAGTGTTTAATGAGATGACTAGTTACTAAATAAATATACAAGCATTTGTATGTTTATTCTACATTAACAACCTATTAGAAAACATATTAATAAAAATCCCTTTCAGATAGCATCAAGAGTATGTATATTAAATTTCTGGAAAATAACCAAACAGAAAATTTACATGAAGAAAAGTTCATAGCTACTGAAAGATATGAAAGATGACTTTAATTAGTAAGGATACATGACATGTTCAACTGATAGAAAGAATATTAATTTATAACCCTAATGTAATTACAATAAAAATTTCAGTAGAAATCTGGGGAACATTAAGGAATGATACTAAAACATTAAAACAAGGGAAATACTATAAGTGAAAATGTTGAAAGATATCATTACACTAAATTTATAAATTTTCTAAAACATAATATATAAAATTAAAGGGAAGGTTAAAATTCTTGGAAAATACTTGAGGCATACATAATATCCACAGCAACTTTCATTCACAAAGAAATCAATAGTAAATAAACATCAAAAGCAAAATGTGTAAGCGCATGAAGCAATCATTAAGGAAAGCATATTCAAATAATTAAAAAACATGTGAAATTATGTTTAAATTAACTTGTCACCAAGGACATGCAAATTAAAATAATGGTATATTATTTTATTGATGAAATTGGCAAAAGAAAAAATACTTAACATGCAAAAGTTATATATTATTCTGTGAGAAAAGTAGTATCAAAATGTGTGTAATATATGAGATCAATTTTAAAATGTGTAACACATACATATATGTATATGCACATATACATAAATTGTGAAATGTTAACAATGATCACCTCTAGAATTATGAGCCATTTTAGTTTTCATCTCAGTGTCTTCTTTGGTTTCAGCATTTTCTGGAATCGATATGTATGACTTGTGTAATCAGAAAAAAATATTTTAAAAATCAACATAGCCACAATGTGGGAAATGAATTTTAAAAGTATAAACCAAAAGCAGAAAGTAGACAAGGGTTGTTGTAATTGTAAAGACTAGAAGACAAAACAGAGGCAAAAGCTCTGGAGATTGAAGTGAAGCCACTTATTTCAGAAATACTAAGGTCGCTAATAGTAGGTGGCACGGGAAGGGGAAGAAAGGGAAGATAAGGAGCCAAGCTGGAGTTCCCAGCTTTATTTGGACCACTGGGTGAAGTGGTGATGTTGCTCACTGAGATAGAATCAGAAGGACCAGGCTTGGGTTGTTGGTGGGATGCAGATGCTAGTATGTTGAGTTGGAAGTACCTGTTGGTCCTCTACCAGAAAAGAAGCTGCAATTCAGAAGGAAGGTCTGGGTGTGACTTATTTGTCTTCTTTCTCTCTCTCTCTCTTTCTCTCTCTCTCTCTCCCTTCCCCCCTCAGAAAGATACCATCATATAGATGACTACTGGAGCGAAGATGGGGTCACTCACAGATATTTTACAGAGGAGAAGGCTGATCCTAGAACTTGGAGGAACATTTACATTTAAGGGATGTCACAGAAGGCAGGCTGAGGAAGAGGAGACTATAAACAAGTCTGAGAGGTAAGAAGGGAGCCAAGAGAGTGGTGTCATGGAATCCAAGAGGAGAAACATCCAAGGTCCAATAGGGGGTGAGAACAGTGAAATCTCTGAAAGATGCCACCCTTGGCAACCGAAGAAAGGTAGTCAGGTTGGGATGGCGCATCTCAGTAAAGAGAACAGGGTTGGTCATGTCAAATGCTTCCAAGAAGACAAGAAAATAAAGATGGTTGGGATTTGGGCAGTTTAATGAAGTAGGAGGGAAAGCCTAAAGGGGGCAGATAGAGAAGTGAGACAGAGGTGAGGAGGTGCATAAGGAGGGAGATCCCTCTTTTGAGAATCCTGGTTGTGAAAAGGGTAGACGCAGAGAGGGTGGAAGCTACAGGGACCAATGAGCTATTTTTATTTCCAAGCTGCATCCAACGTGAGCTTGTTTAATGCTGATGAGAGATAGGGCCAATGGGGAGAGGTGTTGGAGGTGACAGTGAGGAACACAGAGGTGAGCTTCCCTAGGGAAAGAGCAGGAATGGAGAAGATCTATGTCCAGGAGGAATTGCTTTATGTCAGGCATGATGTAGGGAGGGTGTGTGTGTGCGTGTGTGTGCGTGTGTGGAGGGTCAGTGGAGGTGGGGAGTGGATGGGTGGTGATCTTAGCTGGGGAAGGGAGAGGACAGGGAGAACAGTTACTCCAAGAGCATATTCTCCATATGTGGTTGGTGCCTTTTAAAAGGTAAAGTGTTTTTGAGAGAAGTATCATGAAAGCCAGGTCAACCATTGTTGTGACCAGATCGTGAGACGTTTAGGGGAGCTACCGTGCCAGTGTTTGGTGTGCTCACCCTTCTACCCACCAGCGGTGACCATCCTGAGTGTGTTTCTGTATCTCTCCCCACAACCAGCTGCCTGTCTTCAACAACGAACTGTGGCACCTTTTAGGGTTTTCCCTCTCCTACTCCATTTGAGATCATGACTATTTTGACTTCTTTTTTCATTGTGAGGTAGGAGCTGAACTAGTTTACTGAGACAGATGGAAGATGGGTGTACTATGGAATTTGAGAAGGTTTAAAATACCAAATACCAATTTTACTCTCTGGGGGAACAGACTCAATGGCAAAGGCTCTGAAACAGAGAACTACCAGCTTGTTGGAAGAGTAACACAGAGGTCAGGGTGGCCAGGGGGTGGTGAGGGAGGTGCTAAGGTGGGATCACAGAGGGAGTTAGGGGTTGGACACTATGGATCCCTTTCCTGAGAAAAGGGTGGACATTGGCATTGGGCTTCTTCCTACCATCTAAATTTATAAAACAAAGCTGAGTGGCAAATGAGACATTTGTGAGGTCTGGGGAGTGACCTGAGTGGCAGAGGAAAACCTCTCTGCACAAGCTGTATCTCATCTCAAATAATTTGTAGATGGACCCATGTGAGGTCTGAGATGAGGCCGGGATGGTGCAGAGGATTCCAGCATGAGTAGCTAGTCGGATGGTGGTGCCATTACTGAGCCAGGAGAAGGTTAACAAAGTAGATGAATCTCTAGCAAAATTGATCAAGAAAAATAAAGAAAATGTAAACACACAAGTAAAATAGATTTTTTAAATGTTTTAAATGTTAAAAGAAAATTTTAAGCAGTTATACGTCAATATATTAGCAAATCAAGGTAAAATGAAAACTGTTAGAAAAGAATATAATATTGGTAAAATGCGAATTAAAATATATCAAAATAAACAGCTACTTCAAAACTTGAGGGACGCCTGGATGACTCAGTGGTTGAGTGTCTGCCTTTGGCTCAGGTCCTGGGATCGAGTCCCACATCGGGGTCCCCAAAGGGAGCCTGCTTCTCTCTCTGCCTATGTCTCTGCCTTTTTAAAATAATTTTCATTATTTCCTCACATATATATGTATGTATGTGTGTATATATATATAATAGATACATAATTAAATTTCTAGGCCTAGATTGCTTTCTTTATGAATTTTACTATTTTTATTTTTATTTATTTATTTATTTTTTAAATTTTACTATTTCTAAAAGACAAATGATTTAAGTTTTCAAAAAAGAGAAAATGAGAGAAAACCGCAGAGTTTATAAAGGTGGAGGGAGGGCAGTTAATATTTTCTTCTGATCTCATCATCTTAAGTTGTTTTTTTTAGATTTATTTATTTATTTTAAAGGTGGGGGAGAGACTGAGGGAGAGGGATGGAGGGAATCTCTAGCAGATTCCCACTGAGTGCAGAGCCCCACATGGGGCTCAATCTCATAACCCTGAGATCATGACCTGAGCTGAAATCAAGAGTCGATGTTTAACCTATTGATCCACACAGGTGCTCCTCACCTCATCATCTTAACATCTTAAAGACCAACTGCTGCACACCTCTGCCTGGGCCAGCCATGTCTACAGTTAGGTTAAAGATTTTGGGGTGATCGTGACTTCCTATAGTACAGACCTGGGTTTGTGACACTTACAGAAAGAAGGCAGGTCAGGCAAGGACCCAGGGCAGGCATTGGGAGGTACATACAGGGAGGGGGATGGGCACGTCCATAGTACATTCCTGGCAATAAGAGAAACTGAAGATGAGTCTGTTCTAGATCCAGGAAGCCTGTGTGTGGAATCTTTTTGCCAAAGCCTTCCTGTTGGAGATTCTGGGTGGAAAAGTGTTATTCTATTCCTTTGTTCCTTGGTTCTTCCCTTTCTTTGGTCAGAAATCTCATCCCCGTTTTTGAAAGTGCATGGCCTGGAGTCTGTCCCCCAGGTGGGTCACCCCAGGGCCGTTCCTAGTCTTCCTATTCTAATTCATTGCATCTCCTCCAGCAGCCCCTGACTGTTGGGAGTGCCTTTCCCATGGGGGCCACCTCACTGCTTCATTCCTGAGACACTAGCTCCTCTTCTTCTGAGAAAAGGGTGGACATTGGCATTGGGTTCCTTCCTACCATCTGGATTTATAAAACAAAGCTGAGTGGCAAATGAGACATTTGTGAGGTCTGGGGATTGACCTGAGTGGCAGAGGAAAATCTCTTTGCACTTTTAAAGGTGGATGGCCATCTGGCCTGGCAAAGACACTCATTTCACTTTTCTACTGGTACATGACTGAAATCATTTACCATTAAGTTCTATTTGAATAGAATGGTAGTAGACATTTAGGTAATATTACAGAGCAATAAATGTTTAAGAGCCTTAGGGGTATGAGCTTTCTCCAAAGGTAGTTGAGACCCAGATGCCAAAAATGCTTTACACACACACACACACACACACACACACACACACACACACATTCATTTGTATACACATATGTATAACCATTTTTTTTCACTTTTGGCTTTTGCACACATAATGGAAGAATTTTCTCCTCTTACCCTTTTCTTTCACATTTTGAATTGTTTAAGAGTTTCCTGGCTACAGTTGGCTCCCCCTCCTTTTTTTTTTTTTTTTTTAACTACACTGGGTAGAAGAAGCATGAGGGAAATGTAGTTAAAATTCAAAATGCTTCCCCTTTATCATTACCATGAATCAACACAATAAATGAGCCCCTTCAGAGCACGGTAATAAGAATTTGATAAATCATCAGCCAAAAATTAACTAGATGTCAAAACAATCTTTGGGAAGTGTGATGGATTAGGGGTGATAGCAGCAATTAATCTCCCAGCCTGAGTTCACCAGAGAGACACAATGTAGGGAGATGGATGGGGGGGATTCAGGCCTTGCAAGGTCAGGACTCCACTGAAAAGAGTGGGTGGAGGCTGGAGGGAGGGAATGAGGGAGGGAGGGAGAGAGAGAGAAAGGGAGAGAGAGAATCATCTGAGTTCGCAATACCCAGGCATCCAGCAGCTGAGCTAGAGGTCAGTTACATGCCTTTGAAAAGTGCTCTGTCTCCAGCTGCTCTCTCTGATGAGGCAAGCACTTTCCCTCTTGCGCTAATAAATGCCACAAGTCGGCTCATGGGGCTCAACACATGGCCTCTAAGAGTGGGAGACTGCTGAGGGCTTAATTTACAGAGAGGGGTAGCTCCTTGTAAACAACAGCTAGGAAGAGAAGGGGTCTGGGAGGCCAGGCAGGGAAGGGAGAGAGGAGGTCTGGGCAAGCCAGAGCAGTGACAGGAGCTCTTCAGAACGCAGAGTTCAGCTCTGGACATTCCAGGGCACAGCCCAGGGAATATTGATGGTTCCACGGAAAGAGGAGTAGAGCCTCTGCAGGCGCCAATATCATAAATCTCCCTCTTTTTTTTTTTTTTTTTTTTGATGAGGCTGCCTCTTTTATTTGCTTTTTTATCCCCCCTCTGGTAGAGTTCACAAGATCTGAGGCAATGGCAGTTTGGGAAGAAGATGCAGAAGAGCCCCTATTTTTTACCTTCCTGGTCAGGCTGGAAGCCTCACGGGGGAGGGGGGGCCGTCTCCATACTCTAAGATCATAAGCTCATGAGTCTGAAAGCTGGATTGACAGGGGCTGGGGGGAGGGGAGTGGTTGTGAGATCAGCAGGAAGGAGAAGGGGGGGGTGCTCACAGCTCCATTTAGCCAGTGGGAGGGTCCACGGGTCCTATATTAATGGCTGCAATATTGGGATGTATCGAGTCAGGCCATGGGAGTTAGCATTCCTGGGTTGTTCGTTACTCCCCTAGAGAAATAGAATTCTTTTTTTTTTTTTTTAAGATCAAGAGATTTCCTAATTCTCTCTTTTTTTATTTATTTATTTATGATAGTCACACAGAGAGAGGCAGAGACACAGGCAGAGGGAGAAGCAGACTCCATGCACTGGGAGCCCGACGCGGGATTCGATCCCGGGTCTCCAGGATCGCGCCCTGGGCCAAAGGCAGGCGCCAAACCGCTGCGCCACCCAGGGATCCCATAGAATTCTTTATTACCAAAGATTCCTGTAAGATTTACCTAACCAGGCTGCTCCTGTTAAGTTGGTAAGTGTTTCCTGGCTAGCTTTACAAATATCAATAAAATTATCATAATGCCTGACAACTGTCCGATGTTTTTTGTTTACAGAGCTCTGTGAGAATCCTGGGTCCTCGCCAGCATACCCTTGAGATTTTTTTTTATGACACATCGCTCTAGTATACAATGGGATCCTAGCGGTTTGTCATGACGCAGTCTATCCAGAACTCCTTAGTTCCCACATAAGGAGACATAGGCCAGGAAGGTCAAGTGATTTGTCAGATATCACTGATGGTAAGGCCGAGAACACCTGTCGAATTACCCAGAACCAGCTGCTGATCCTCTCAGCTTTGCCTCAGAGGGCATACCTCATCTTCAAGTTCTCCAGCTCTGATATTGGGGTGTATTGGGGGTTGGATAACTTTGGGTTGTTTCCAACCCAGCCAAACACAAAGGCACAGCAACTTTCTGGAGCTGAGCGTTTTTTAAAGCAAAGACTTAGCGCTCTCTAGCTGCCAGGAATGAAGAATGGTAACCTGATCTCGAATTCAGGGTAATGAAGACAACTTGCAATAAAGCCAACCTCTGGAGGATGGAAATGGTTAATGGTTTCTCCGCTACTGATTAGCTGTTGACCTTGAGCTAGTTACTTAATCTTTCTGAAAGCTGGTTTCTTCATCTGTAAAGGGGAATACCAATCACTTGACCTCATAAGTTTTTGTGCAGATCGGATGAGTTTTGTGAACAATGGCTACTGCCACTTAGTTCACCCTAAGTGTCGGTTAATGTTCTTCTGGGGTTGACTCTCCATCGTGCCCATAAACTCCTTATTGGCTCTGCATGCTGTACAGTGCACTTTGGCTCTTGCTCTGTAACTAAGTACTGATGAGAGGAACTCTTCATGATCCCAATCATGAAGCAAAGGCACCCTTAGAGATTGAGATCAGGTGCTGGGTGTCATCCCTAATCCTTTGCTACAATCCTTCACACTGGTTTCCTACTCTGGATGCTTACTAACTACCCTTTCATTCACCAGACCAGGAACTGATCCTCAGTAGGCAGATGGGCAACGTGGAGGTCAGAATCTTGGGAGGCATGCATAGTGTTATGGAGTGAACCGTGTCCCCCTCCCAAAATAACATGTGGAAGTCCTAACCTCCAGTGCCTCAAAAATGTGACCCTAATTAGAAATCGGGTCATTGCAGATGTAATTAGTTACATTGAGATGAGGTCATATGTAAGCAGGGTGGGCCCCTAACCCAGTGTGATCGGTGTCCTTACAAGAAGAGGAGAGAGCCACACAGGGAAAGTGCCATGTGATGACATATTGGGGGGTGGGAGGGGCTGCTGGTCCAAGCCAAGGAACACTGAGGACTGCTGGCAAATCCTTGGAAGCCAGGGAGAGCCAGGGAAGGACTCTGGTTTAGAAGGATCACGGCCCTGCAGACACCTTGATTTTGGACTTGTTAGCCTCAAGAGGTGTGAGACAGTACATTTCTATTGTAAAAAACAATTCTATTTTTATTCTTATTTCAAGCAAACCAGTTTGTGTTACTTTGTTAAGGCAGCCCTGGGAAACTAGTTTACATGCATAATTTGAAGAGAGAAAGCTGTATTCAATTATTTCACTATACTTTCATATTTTGAAAATCAAAACAAAACTGTCTTGTTTTGAAGGAACAAGTGTCAAAAATAAAGCACCAGGGGTGCCTGGTGGCTCAGTCAGATAAGTGGCTGCCTTCAGCTCAGGTCATGATCCCAGGGTCCTGGGATTGAGCCCTGAGTCAGGCTCTCTGCTGAGTCTGCTTCTCCTTCTGCTTTTCCCCTGAGTTTGTGCTCTTTCTCCCTCTCTTTCTGTCTCTCTGTCTCAAATAAATAAATAAATAAAATCTTTTTTTTTTTTTTTTTTTAAATAAAGCACACACAGTCCTCTAGGCTATAGGCTCAAACTCTCCCCATTTCCCCACTTCCCTGGCCTAGAAGCTGAAGTCCTCGTGTGGCCTCCAAGGCCTTCCTGCCCTACCCCTAGTGCCTTTCTGACCTCTGCTCCACTTCTCTCCCCCCACCTCCCCATTTGTTCCCCTCCAGCCATACTGCCCCCCTCCTTTCTCCTTAGGCCAAGCAAGTCTCATACCACTACCCTTGCAGGGATATTCCTTCTGCCTGGCAGGTTCTGCCTCAGGTCACCTCCTAGCTCACTACCTTAAGTCTCTGCTGGGATATCACCTCCCTGCTGGTCCCATCCTCCTCCCACCTGCCCCCCTCCCCCATCACCTTCTTCGTGTTCTCCTTACTTTGTTCTCATTTATTTCATAGCAATCATCATTTTCCAGCATACCATTTACTTTCTATATATGTTGTCTGTTTCCCCATGAGAATGTTAGCTCCAAAAGAGCACGATTTTTAAAAAATTTCTCTTTTGTCCCTGCATTGTGCCTAAAATAGTCCTAAAATAGTGTCCAGTATACACCAAGTGCTCAATATATCTTTCTGAAGAATGGAAACTTACTCTCTTGTGTATCTGATTTTCATGGAAGTTCTTCTCTGGGAAGTGTCAGGATCCCTAGGGATTTAATACCTTTAGGTTTACCTGGGGGAAAGCATGGGTTTAAAAATGAAGATGCACGAAGCTGGGCAGACTGCAGCTGAATGCGGGGCTCTACGAGCCAGTGGCTGGAGCCCTGAGCGGGGAGTCCTGGGTGGCTCATGGAGGAAAGACAGATGAGCCCACCTGCTGCCCCCCCCCCCCCACCTCTTGGAGAATGTTGGGAGGATGAAGGAGATGATGCATTTAAAAGTGCTCTGAGGTCCTTAAACAAAAGGCATGCTATGGAAATGGAATGTTATTACATAAACTAAACCCAGAAGCATCTCAGGAAATAGCTGAACTGAATCACAGCCAGTCTCAGAGCAATTTTTTTTCCTGAAAAATTTAATAGAACAGCTTACAAAACTATGGTGCAATTTTCTTGCACATTTTCTTCCTTATCAAGTGTTCCCTACCTTCGGAATTCCAGCCCAGGTGCTATCTTTGTTTCTCCTAGATGGTAAACAGATCCGCTATAGAATTTCTGGATTGGACGGAGGGTGGGGGGCGGTGTAAATCACCAGGCCATGAAAATGCCTTTCGTATTTCTCTTCTTTTACAGCGGCTCTTACTACAGGGAATAAAATGTATTACTCAGAACAAATGGCTGCATATTTAATTATGTCAAACCCTAAAGCATTTTTGGTCTCATATTTCAAGTGTTCTTTGTTGTGCAGGGGATGTTGAGAATTAAACTCTGATATTACTTCTTTAAGGGCAGTAAATGTAACTTGAGCAGTGTTGCTAACATCAAGACTACTGCGTACAGACCCTAAGTACTATTTCCTTCTTCCTTTGGCAAATCTTCGTGCCATTTAGCGCCCTCTGCTGTCTGGAGGCAGCGTGGTGAAGCCTCGGGTGCACTGCCCAGGCTGCTTACACCTCACACAAAGATTTTTTGGTTAATCTTTTTCTTTAGCGGATTTTAGTGCGAATATTAACAGGCAGCCCTTACAATTTCAAGTCCTATTAAGTTGCTATTAAGTCCTATTAAGTCAAGTGGCTCCCGTTGGCCACTACAAGATGTATAGAAAAAGCTGTCAACAAGTTAAGGGCAACTTGCTAGTAAGTTGGTCTGTCCTCTTTTCCTGCTGTCAGAGGATGCCCTTGGGATACCGGCCCGGGATGAGTAGGGTGGAAGACCAGGAAACATCAGGGCAGATGTTTATAAAGAAGGAACTTCTATTCATGAAGAAATAACTCAAAATATAGTCCGTATGACAGTGCAGAACATGGATAGCTCTGGACATTTCCCTACTCAATCTTGATTAAGTCCCATAGATAAATCTCCAATCTTATGTGTCTATATTTTAGGGTTTTTCTCCATATTAAGCAAATTTATCAAAACATAATTATTCTTTGGTGATTGCCATTTAAAAATTACTTTTATTTTTGGAGCTAGCACAGCATAGGAACGTTTTAGACTTTGGAAGTCAGAGCTGGATTAAAAATGTTTACCCCTTGATTAGAGATTGTTTCCTTATCTGTAAACAGAGACAGTAGTACCTACCCTGTAGGATTATTTTGAAGATTAAATGAGAAAATGTAAACAAAATTCTTATTGAAAGACCTGGTGTACTATTGGCACCAAGTAATTTTTAAAAAAATTCTTCTTTATATTTGATTCTAATTCCAAGCTCATATAATAGAAATATCTTTATTTCTAGTTTAAAGAATTTCTTAGACATATTTTTTATTTTTCTTTAGTATGATACTCTCCTGGCTTGTTGGTGGGGCAGGGAGGGAAGTGAGGTAGAAAGGGAGGAGCTTGAGGCTATAGAGACACTTTAGTAATTATTATTTTTGTTGTTGCCGCTGCTTAAAATGTGAAATAGGAGGACATTTAGCTAGTTGATCACTCCAATGTATTTTCCTTCCTTGAGAAAGATATAAGTTGCGCTTAGATAAGACACATCTATCTATAAACAGATAAGAAAAAAGTCATTTATTGAAAGGGGAAGTATCATAGGGCCCCTAATTTTTCAAGAATAAAACTATTTTGACTAACATTTAAGCACAGAAATAAATAATGTCTCCTTAATTTCACTGATGGGTCAAAGCATCCAGTATTTGTGCTTTTATTTCCTATTGCCCTGAAAATTCAGAGCACACCGCCAAGAAAACTAGCCTAGGTTAGAAAACAACATTTTTTCCTCCTCTAGCCTGGGAGTCAATCAACAGGAAAGCAGAAGATGGCTGGTGTCAAGCACAAAGAAGCAGTTATGCCACCTCTTATTGCCTCCTAAAGATGCCTTCTGGAGAACAGGACACGTCCTTTATGGAAGCTTCCGATCACTAAATAGAGTTTATGCTTCTTTTTTAGACATTGCATGAAACACTAAAAAGTTCTTCCAAACCAAGCTGCAGTCTGTGGCATCTTATGAACTTCCCCAGCCTGGATGATTGAAATGTTTGCTATTGCCTAGAAACAGTGTCCTACACTGGATTATTTCTTCAGCATCCTGCCAACACTGAAGTTCTTTGGTCTTTCAACACTAGTACCAGCAATGGAAATAAAACTAAGGAAGTGGGGGGGGTGGTTAAAGGAAGTCTTAGAATCCTCAGCCTCTGCATTCATATCCACACTTAACCTCAGCAAGTCCCAATCTTCATCAACCCACTAGGAAGAACAAAGCAGCTAGGTCTCAAAAGGGAATTTTGTACCATGCTGGTACTACCAGTGGCACATGGAGGGAAACAAGTTTAAAAAATTATGTATTGGACTACTATTTAAGCCTTAGAAAATATCACTAAAATTGTTAATGGTAGAAACTCCTGCATCTCCCATTATTATATATATAAAATTTATATAAAATTTCTCCTGAGGTCAGTCTACTGGCACATATTATATCTCCATTTTTGTCTGGTGAGATATATTGTAATAAAAATAATAAGTTTGGAATTATTTGGGTTTGAGTGACTGGTTCACAACTTACAGTATGATTGTGCATGTCTTTCCTGTGTCCTGTGGTAGGGGTGTGTGAGCATGTGTGTCTGTGTGTGGTGGTACACAAGTAAGTAAAATGTGAGCTAGCCTGTGTTCTAGGAAGAAGAAGCACAGAAGATGGAGCAGAAATATGTACAAGAAACCTCAGAGGTTAAAGATCATGGCACCTGGATTGGAGTGGAGGGTGGTCAAGGAAGATTCCCTGAGGGTGATGTTTGAAGGGCACTTTGAAGGGCCAGGAGAAGTTAACAAAGTGGTATGGGAAGCAAGGGGGGTGGGCATCAAATATGGTGAAGATCACATGAACAGTTAAGGAGACTGTAGTCCTGAAGCTGCAGGCAGACCCCGATGGTGGAACACTGGTGGGGAGGGGGTGTAGTGAGAGGATGGTGCTGGGGTTGTGAAGGATTGCACAACATTCTGAGGGATTTGAGTTCTCTTCTTGAAGTGATGAAGACACTGGAGGCATCTTCAGAAGTGGCCTGAGGCCTCCCATTCCTGGCAAAGAAGGACCACTGTGGGGGTGGTGAGGAAAGTGGCCTGTATGGGGAAGCCCGCCCCTCCCACAGCAGATAGGAGGGAGGCTCTCAGGCAGGTGAGAGGGCCCTGGGTGGTGTCAAGTGGTGTTTTGGGTAGTTAGCAGCTGCTGCTTTCAAGGGGAGACTGGAATGTGAAAATGGGACTTGAAGGCAGGCTTGGAGTTCACCAGTACATCTGGGCATTCTGAGGAAAAGGCAGAGGTAGATAATAGAAGTCAGGAAGGACCAGCAACTTGGAGGGCTGGTGTCACAGAAGGCAAGAGAGGAGAGGTTAGCTGTGTGTGTCAAATGTCCTGGGGAGGACAAATGGGTTCATCAATAGGTAAGTCTGAGATCATTGGTGATAATTACTGATAAAAATATTCAGGAGAAAGTAGGGGTGACTGTGATGACAGAACAGGAGGCCATATGGTCATGTGGTAGGCAGTGCCCAGTGCTCACCCAGCTTTCTCCCACATTCTGTGGGTTCAGTGTTCACCAACAGGGATCCTTGGAAATTGTTGTTTTTCATCTCTGTAGTTGGAGAAATTCAACCTTTTCTTAGTGAAGTTAAAGGAGTGACATTCAACCTTCCTCTTATAGCCAAGTAGAGGTGTCATTACCAAGAGGAAAAAGATCAAGTTATTTTGCATTTGGAAGCCAAAAAAGTAGGCAAGGGGGTTACATTTATTTACTCAGTTCCAAAAAAAAAAAAAAAAGAGAGAGAGAGATCACACACTGTGATCACAATTTCTCTAGGCAACGCCATAAGTGCTATTATCCTCTGTGATTATTTTGACTTGATTTGAAATGTTTATTCAAATAGTTACATGAATGACTAATCAAAAGGATTGTTAAAACTGCCTTACATATGTGAAACACCTTCCCAATAATAACAAGGTTTGCAAGGAGCTTATATTATGCTTTTAATTGCTTTTGTCAGTCAAAAATATCAACTGAGCACCCACTTGAAGCTGAATACTGCGTCTGAGCCGAGATGTGGCAATACAAAGGAAGCCCAGGAAACCCTGGATTAACTTGAATGCTTGGGACAAGCATGCTCTGATTAATTAGGTTTGCAGGTGAGCTCCTGGTGAACCCTTTATGAACTGTAATGATTTTTGTTTCAACTCTTCTAAAAATCCTGGTCAAATTTTCTGGAGAGATGGTGACCCTTGACCAGGTGTCTAGCTCCCTCTCCCTCTTTCTCTCTCTGATTTTAATTGAAATGACCAACATAATCTAAAAATAGAAGAACTCTGTTTCAGTGCAGGAAACAGAGAAGGGAAGTCATCTACCTGGGAAACACTTGAAGAAATTTCATCTTGATACAGCTCAGAAGGGCTGGAATTGAAGTAGAAAAGCATTAGCTTTAAAAGTGGATGACTGGAATTCCATTTCCAGCTTTGCCAACAATAGAGCCATTGAACCCCACGATTCACCCTTCAGTGACTCAGTGTTTCCATATATAAAATGAAACTGCTGGATCCCAAGTGTCCCCTTTAGCTCAAGGTTTCTATGAGATGACACTGGTTAAGGCACAGGGAGTATAAAGTGATTAGTTCTACAGAAGACCCCACAGATTTCAATCTCAGATCTTCCATAACCCAGTGATGCCCTGTAGGGCAAGTTAATTGCCCTGTGTTTATTAATCTGAGCCTTTGTTTATTCATTTGTAAAAGAGGCATAATAAATTCTTGTCCAGATTGTTGCAAAGACTAAATTAGATAATGTATATAAGGTCCATAGTAAAGTGTCTGGTACATGTTCAACACTGAATAAAAGCTATTATTATTATTACTATTACTATTACTATTACTATTATTTATGATACCAAAGGAACATATCACAGATTTGTAATTTACTTGCAAGGATCTATGTTAAAAAATGCAATCACCACAAATCCTATTTGGAATGAAGTAGAAGGTATATATGTATGCATATGTGGGTGTATAGATAGATAGAATAGATAAGGGTATAAATACGTGTGTATTTTAAATCTTATATAGTATACACAAATATATGAAAAGTACATTTACATTTGTGATAAGGAGATGCTGGAATGGTTTGAAACCAAAGCTAGAGACGATGAACTTGGGATGATTTTTCATAGCACGTGAATTTTAAATATGGTTTTCATAAAACAAAAAAAAGTCAGAATTGGTTAGGTAGGGATCTGATTAGCTTGCATAAAAAGACAAAAAAAAAAAAAGTTGGCTAGCTGGTTTAATTGATACATTTGGTAGAAAGAAGCAAGCCCAGAAAGGGACCTCAGCAGCCACCTGGGTCAGTGGAGAACCTGCACTTGACTCTCTCCTTCAGGGTCCAGAAACATATTGGCCATATATCTGTCTTCTGAGGCCATTGAAAGCAAGGGTCACGGTCCCTACTGCTGTGACTCCACCACACTCACTGATGTGTATTACCCCCTGTCAGGTGAAAATCCCAAACTTGGAAGACAGAATCCAATTAGGTCAACTAGTTACCACCCAGGATGTCACGCTCTTGTTGGGCAGAGCTCTTAAATCAGATCACCTCTTCCTGGTTCACATGAGTTAAGCTGCTGTCATGGGTTGAATTGTGTTCTGCCAAAAAAAAGACAAGTTAACTTCCTAACTCCCAGTACTTCAGCAGTGATCTTACTTGGAAATGAGATCTTTCCATGGGTAATCAAGTTAAAAATGAGATGAATAGAGTGGGCCTCAATGCCATGTGAAGAAATCTGGACACAGACACATGCATGCACAGAGAGAGTACAGTGGGAAGAGCCACAAGGAGAAGGTCCATGTGGAGATGGAGGCCGAGGTTAAAATTATGCTCCCACAGTCAAGGAACGCCTGGGCTTACCAGTAGCTGAAAGAGCTAGAATAGATCCTTCCTCCACAGCTTTCAGAGGGGGTTGGCCCTACCAATGCCTTGATTTTAGATTTCTAGGCTTTATGACCATGAGACAATTAATGTCTCTTGTTCCGAGCCTCACAGTGTGTGATATTTCATTAAGGCAGCCCTAGGAAACAAATACAGTGTCCTTTCTGGTCTTGTTGTTTGTGACCAGAGTAGAAATCCACATAAACCAAACTATGGCAGCTCCTGAGCAGGGAACAGCTGACGGCCACTTTCTTGAGGGGGAGGTGAGGAGGGTGGCGGGATCTCAGTGTTTCTTATATTAACCAGCATGGACCTGATTTGGTTGAGATGTGGCTTCAACAAATGTCTGAGGAGCTTTTATGCCTTGGTATTTTATAGCATGATTCATTTATACTTAGATATCTGCTCAATTACATGATTAGATGACATCCAACCAACACTCTGTGATTCCCTTGGGGTTAAGGACTTGTGTCTTTCTGCTGGTGGCAGCTCAGGGTAGGATAGGCTCATGGCCAAGAGCAACAGACTCCAGAGCCACCATACCTGGATACGAACCCTCTCCTTCACCTAAAGCTGTATGACCACAAGCGAGTTACTGAATTTCTCTATGCCTCATCTGTGGTGATTGTAATAGCACTTACCTCTTGATCAAAGGATCAAGTGGGTTGGAAGGTAGTCAGAACAGTGCTGAGGGCAAAGTAGACACCCCATCCACGTTAGCTATTATGTCAATTTACCTTGTCCCCAGAATCTAGCATGGGCGATAATATGGATTATGAGCTATAATATGGATGATAGTTTTTGGGTTAGATAGCAGAAAAACAGTTTTGTCTTGAGTGAAATTATTATGTTTTGCTCAAGTAATGGAGGACATACCAGAGAAGTTTGGGGAGTTTTAATAGGCATAATCTTGATCTACTGCATTCATAGAGAACCTGAAATATGAGTCTTCAGTGGTCATGGGAACTTTGTATTTTCTTTAAAGGGAAAATTGGGATCAAGGGATCAGGAATGAGACCCTCTGAGTTCTCATATATTTCTGATTTCTTTCTTTGGGATTATAAGAGACGCAGGAGGGAAGGCCATTTAGAGGGAGACCATTACACACCTGCTGGCTTGATAAAAGAGCAGTTTAGTCAGCAGGGCTGATGATTCATTGTCTCCAAATTGATTTGGGAAAGAGGTTTCCAATCCAATTCAGTATGAGACAGAAGGAAAAACAATTAGCATTAACACACTGAGAAAAAACAAAAAGAAAAATGACCCGTTGCTCTTCAACGGAATGTAGGGTGCTTTTTCTTATAAAACAAAACAAAACAAAACAAAGAAACCCAAAGACATGACTGTTTCCTTACTAAGTAATCCACAAGTACGTTTCCCTCCCCACTGCCATTCCTGAGCCATTTCAGAAGTTCATTTGTGGCTTCAAAACTCAGGCCACAGCTGTAAACTTCAGAAGCGACGTCCACACTGTCAGGCCACAGTGATTCTACTGGAGATCACAAAAAATGCATGTGGACCATTAGCCCTGACACGGGGCTGGATCCCAGGATCCTGAGACTGGGGCCTGAGTGGAAGGTAGACACCTAACCGACTGAGCAACCTAGGGCCCGAAGACTGTATTTTTAGATCTGAGCCCTACCTCAGGCCAACAGGCTGTGGTTATTTAGATACTTCATTCGCCAGGAATGTGGGGCCAGGTCAGCAGGCCCAGGTGTGGCCCTGGTTGCTGGAGCTCCTCTCTCCTCGGCCAAGGGAACAGACCTTCTCCTCCACTTAAAATGACAGGCCCGTGGCAGCTCGGGATGTGTCAGTACCTGGGGTCTTGGCTGCAGCTGCCTCCAGGGAGCGGCCCCTGGGGACTGAGCCAGGGAGCCCCGTGTTCAGCCCAAGCTGATAAGGTGCCAGGCCCCCCGGGGCAAGCGGCCCTTCTCCCTCGCCTCATTTCTCCCTGTGAGAAACTTGCCATCCTAAGTCAAGTGTACCTCTAACGCTTTCAAAAGATTATCACTTTCCTCCTTGTCATCTTTAAAGTTTTATTATTGCCTTCACTTCCACCTCAGTTTTTAGGACTTGATCCCATTCTTTTCATTTCAAAAACAGCCTGGGGCCAAGATGGAAAAAGAAACAACCTGCAAACCAGTTCTTAAGCGTTTTTTAGCTTACCAAAAATGTCAAGTTATTGCACCTCTTAAATCTCAGTAGATCTATTTGTAGAAATTATACCGAAATCAGCAATTTCCCTGCTCTCATCTTCCCTCATCACCCCACCAATGAATCCGTTTGCACAAATCCTCCCGTGTCCAGGTGGCTGTGGGAGGCCCTATAATTGGGTGTAATCGGATCCCAGAGGAGCTTTTCCAATGAGGCTGCGATTCTTTTGACAGAAACTTTTGAGCACTGGAGTCGATATAATGAAGTCCAGAATTTTCCAGACTCCTCTTAATATATCCATCATGTCCAGCCCCATCATTGACATGTCGACTCTCTTGTTTCTGATTTAAGCTGTCAGACTCAGTAAAACTGCCCCGCCAGCTTTAACATATGTGGCACAACACTGACAAGATGTTACTTACACCTAATTAAGGCTGAGAGCATAATAAACAATCCTGGCATCCTAGCAACCTAATTTCCTCTGGTTTCGAGTTTTCTGGATCTTGACCTCAGCACTTTGAAATCCAAGGGAATTGGATACGAGGATTCTTAGGGACACTGCAGCTGCCACATTTCAACTATAATATCGAAATGGACGATAGAGAATTTGCGGGAAGAAGTGGCAAAGTCACACCAGGGGTCGGTCTGGGCATGTGACCCATAAGAACTGGGGGATGACCTGTGGTCCCCTTCTGCCGTTTCCACGGCCTCTGTGGCTGGGGATAAATCCAGCAGGATGGGTAGCAGAGGGGCGAGTACAGAACTCGCTTGCGGGAAAGGTGAAGAGGAGGGAAAGGATCCTGTGCTTAGCACCGTGTCTGAAAATAGAATGTGCTAAGCTTAATAACAAGCAAAATTGTTCCAGTCATTATTAAAAAAGGCTATGGGATATACTCCAGGGGGAAGGGAAAAAATCCCCGGTGCTCTAGTTGCTTAGAGCAAGTTTCAATGGAACCCTCTGGGTGATGTGAGATGGAACAGGTCCATCTTGGCCTGGGTGGGGGCCCTGTGGTTGTCCTGTCCTGACTCTTTTCTCTCCGCCTTTGTCTCTGGCTGACATGAGGCCTTGGAGGACCAGTTGTTCCCTCACAGGGCACCATGAGGTCACCAAGTGCCCCAGGACTTAGGGCACCTTGACCTTCTCTATCCTGCACCCCCCACCACACACACGCCCCCTGTAGCCCCCAGTAAGAATTCACAAATCCAGTTAAGGGTGAGATTTTGCCATTTCCTCTGTGGAACACAGAGGTTTTATGTGATGACAAGTGAATGGATTTCTTCTCCACTCAAGTCTCCAATTCTCATATAGTTGCCAGAGGCAGAAAAAAAAAATCAGTACTTTGGCAGCAATAAACAGCCTTTTGCCTTCAAAAATGCTTCCAGGTTTTTTTTTTTTTTTTCCTCTTTCTCTTTTTAAAAAATTTTCCTTTTGTGTGTGTATGTAGGAGGGAGAGTGATTTTTAGTTTTCTTTTGCTTGGTAGGAGACAAGGAAAAATTTCGAGGTGAAATCCCAAGTTGCCCGGCTCCGCATCTGATCATTCTGGGAGGCTTGTCCCTGCCTCCTTCTTTGCCTGCTCTAGGGTCTCAGGAATGCCTTGGCAGGGCCCTGGTCTCTCCTACAGAGGGTGAGCCACAAAGCACATTCATCCATCTCCCAGTATCCAAATGACCCAGCCAGGAGTTGAGAAGAACTCAATTTCCTGGCCTGATTCTTCTGGACTCTGATCACTCCAGGTGTTGGGACCACTCAGGAAATAAGAGGCAGAACATGTGTGCGTGTTTTTCAAAAGTGCACAGACCACTTGCTGGTGATGACCTAGACACTTAGGCTGTTGGCCTGCCAGCAGAGCAAGGCCTGGCTGGGGCGGTAGGCAGGGCGGGGGGAGGGGGGGTGGAAAAAAGAAGGGAAGGAAAGGTTAATAATTATTGACAAAACAAAATGAAAAGCTTCAGAGGCTCATGTGATTTGAAAAGACAGGCTGTTTCTGAGCTCCATGTAAAGCCAGGTGACATCTCCCCTGTGGGGTGCATTTATGGGTTAGTTCAGTATTGGGAAGTGGGGGAGGATGGGGGGTATTCAGTAAGAGAGTTAGATGTTTTGTGGACTTCATCATGTAGAGGAATACATTTAAAAAAAAAAACAATAAGTTCATTTTAACAAATAAGAGACTTATTCAGTAAGTTGAGAATGACTTTAAGGAGAATGACTTTACCTTGGCAATGGCCAGGCTGGAAAGAGTGCCTCCTGAGGCCCTTGGTGCTTCCCTTGACCAGAGAGTCCTGTGTTCTTTGGTTTTCCTTTCTTTACCTCTAGCTGGGACAGGAGCACATCGGGTACAAGTCTCCCACTGAAGGTGTCTGGTCAGGGCGGCCCTTCTGGCTTTTCTGACTGACCCAGACTCAGGTCATCTACCAGATTTTGAACCAGAAGGACTGTAGGGTTTATTTTCTCCCAGCATCACACACCTCTTACCACCACCATTGAAGACACTAGGAAACCGTGACCCAGAGGAGTTACAAGAGTTGCCCAAGTTTAGGAACCAACGGGTAGCATAATTAAATTCCATAACCCAGATGTCACCCTCTTTACCGGTGCATCTCACAGTGTGTTTTCCTGTGGGACAACAGAAGTTCTACAGTATGTTATTATATTTGGTGCAAAAGGAGAGCTAGAAGGAGAGAGAGGGGAAAAATAAAAGTGTGTGAGTGGGGGGAGTAGAAATGACGGAGATACCCTTCATTACAAGTATAGAAAATGTTGGGGTAGGCTAAATTAAACAGATTTCTTTAAAGCAAGATTTCTCTCTTTACTATGTTAACTTTTTTGGGGTGGCATTTCATAATTGACTATTTCTCTAGAACACACCGTGGGAAATCCTTCTCAGCATTCAGCTCAGCCCTTTTTTGGCTAGCTGTTAGCAAGTTGCTTGCTTTCGCTCATCTTGGCTTACAGATGGCAATTGTCAACTACCAGGACAAATGTTTTACAGTACTCGCTGGGGCCCTAGGGCTTCTAGGCAACCACGGATCCTGAGTTCTCCTCACCAAGTGCCAGTGCAGACGAAGTAACAGCGAATTTAGGGCAGTTCCTGTCCCAGTCTGCATATTTGATGTCAATGCGCTTCAAGGACAGGAGTCCTCTTGTGCTCCTACTGGTTTTTCAAGCAATGTGTGGAAAGTTCTGGATTAAAACTTTCCCCCCTCTGCTTCATCATCTGCCTCCTCATTCTCTGAAAGGAAGATGAGGAAAGCCGTTTGAGGCCCTTCCTGTCATGGGGTGGATGTGCTTTCTCAGGGAAGGCTGGTTTTGCTCGTCTGACTTGATCATTGGTGCTCGTGTCCCACCGGGGCTGTCTGGTGTCCCTTTCTCTCTTCTTCATTTCCAGCTGGGCTGTGTGTGCACTTTGGGGAGTCAGTGGGAGAGGTGATGGTTGTTGACCTCCAGTCATTAATCAAGCTGACGGAGCCATTTCACGGCCAGGCCTGCAGCTCACTGGCTCTTGGGAATGGCCTAATAAAATGCCAAGAGGCAGGAGTTTATTTCCTGTCCCCGAGTTCTGAAGAGGAATGGGATAATGGGAGGGAGGAGGGCTGGGGCAGGAGCCGGGAGTGGGAAGAAGGGAAGAAGCCAGACTTTGGGGAGACAGGGCCACCTTCTGATGGTCCGTATTTCAGAGTATTTATGAACCATTCATGCTGACTCCTCAGACCGAGGTGCATTGCCTTCCATAAAGAAATTTCACAATGTGTTTAGCAAAAGGGACTTCACTGCTCCTTTGGCCCGAGGTGACCTTGTGTCACATCTCCCTTCTCCTTAACCCTGGATTCAGGGGGCTGCCAGCCTTTTTTTCTTCTGAAGGGACCTTTGAGTCCCAGGGGTGGCAGGAACGGGCTTTGAGCTGTTGCTTCCCCATTGCTGCCAAATACCTGCCCTGCTTCCAGGAACAATCTGAAGCCAGCCCAGTGTTGAGAAACCCCAAGATCAACACAGTAGGTATTTACCATCAGGGATCCAAACCCCCAGCCCATTAATCATCGGGTCAGAGGGAGAAGCTGGGTCCCTCCATCCCCGATGTTCCCATCTTCGGGGAACACTTTTAACATCCTACAACTGGTAACAATCTTCTAAAATTAGAGTTTTTCAGTTTCTTTCTCTCCCCTTCCATGGCCCCTGGTCTCGCCTTCCCGCCCAGCCGCCCTGGTTAATGGGTCTTTTGTTCCGCCTGCCACTTGCTGCCTAGCTAATCAGGGTCTATCATATGGGAGCGATCAAGACACTCAGGGCCTGATTTAGGGAGGAGAAAGCAGACAAAATCTGAGGGAGCTTTCATGGTTCTGTGACAGAATGGCATCCCAGAGAGGGTGGATAGGGCGTGTGGACAGCGGATCCTGAGGACGGAAACCTGGTAGCTTTTACTGCAGGGCATATGACACTTGCATTAACCACGACTCCCCACGCCCCTCTGCTATGGACACGTTTGTGCGTTTTTCCACTTCCCAGATCCCTTCCTGCTTTGAAATGGACCGTCTTTTTCTGGACTGTTGTTGCCCGGGAAACCAGCGGCTTTGGCCTCAGAAGGCATCTCGGTGGGCCTGACAGGCTTTCCCACTGCCATCCGTCCAGTAGGGCCACCGCCAGAGAAACCGCCTTCCCCTCAAACTGCCACCTTTCGGCCTAAAAAAGCAAACAAAGCGAGAGGCTGTGCCTCTAAGGCAGGATCAAAAAAGTCTTTTCTCAAAATACCTTCAAGATCAGGGTTATAGGGACACCTGGGTGGCTCAGTGGTTGAGCAACTGCCTTTGGCTCAGGTCGTGATCCCAGGGTCCTGGAATCGAGTCCGGCATCGGGCTCCCTCCAGGAAGCCTGCTTCTCCCTCTGCCGTCTGTCTCTGTCTCTCTTTCTCTGTGTCTCTTATGAGTAATTAAATAAAATCTTTTTTTTTTCTTTAAAGATCAGGATTATATTGTAATTCCTTAGAGGAGCGAAAAGGTGGCCTTCACTCACCCACTCATTCAATAAATAGTTATTAGCAATGTTCTCGGTGCTGGGAGCGTGCACATAATGAGAATAAGATCCTCTGAGGCCTTCTTCACTCTAGCCTCGCACCATCATGAGGACACTCAGGCAACAACACGCAGAGAAGCAAATGAGGTGATTTTTGTGCTTAAAAGCGCTGAGTGCAGAACACAGAACACTGGTCTCAGGTTTTTCTTTTATCCCAGTTCATCATACAAATGAAATTTCTGGACCATGCTCTGTAACTATCAAAAGCTTTTTGCATCCATGTCACGCTGACCTCACCCCAACCTCACTGTGGGCACACAAATATTATTATTATCACTTTAAAGATGAAGCCGTCAGTTCAGCGAGCTAGGGATTTGCACAAAGTCACATGTCCAATAAACTCTGGAGCCAGGACCTAGCGCCAGATCTGCTTACCCTGATTTTAGTGGGATTTCCTCCATACCTCGCCACTTCCCCACATCCTAAGATTATGGGTTCCACGAGGTCTACTCTGACAACAGTCAGGGACCGAGGGCTAGGGATAAAGAGGAGTGTATGTCAGCGGGGGAGGCCGTGGAGCCAGAAACAAATTTTTCACGAGAGCAGGAAAGTTCCCTAAGTGGCCTTTGGCTTAGCAGAGGCTCTGCTTCATCTCTTCTTGACGTTGTCCCTGGGAAGAGGGGAGCTGGGGTGGAGGCAAAGGGGAATGTGGGGAAGGTTGTCATTTCAATGTTGTCTGTTATCCATCCACATGGCCCCTGGGGCCCTATTTTCAGACTTGTCTGCTTGCCCAGAAAGGGGCAGGCCCAAGTTTCACAGAAATTAGAAGCACATACACTTGGCCTAACCAACAGAAATGATGAAGAGATGCATGCTGGTTCAAACCAATGCCTTCAACACTCCGGAGTAGGAGTGGGGGTGGGGGTGGGGCTTTTTTCTGCCTGCTTAAAAGTGAAGACCTCTAATTAGAATCAGAGCTTCATAGAATATTAGAATGGCAATGAATTTTAGAGATGACAGTCCAATTACTTCATTTCAAAGGGCTGAGAGGCAAAATGACTTGGCTAGAGTCATCCAGTGATTTAGTCCATACCAGAGCTGGAGTTAGGGCCACAGCCCTTCTGACTCCTGACCCAGGGCTCTTTCCTCCACAGCAGCCTGCCTCTCTAGTTAGCTACAAAAATCGGAGCTTGCTGACAGCTCAGGCAAGAGGAGTGGTTGCTGGGCTAGAGGCCGATTTCCACCCTCACCTGTGACTCTGATGTTCGGCCTCGTGAATATCCTCGTGAAGCCTCTGGCAACCCGATCCCATGATTACTGCAGAGAGAAGGTGGTAAATCAAGGCCTGTGCAGGGTCGGGCATCATCGCTTGCTGGCATGTGCATCTAAGCAAGACGCGCCTCTTAGGAAGGACCTCACTCTCTGTAGCAACTATATCATACCTTTTACAAAAAGTCACTTTGAGGTCACTGTTTTTTGTCCAGTATTTCAATACATTAAATGCAATTACTTCATTGTTGATTTACCTGTCATTACAGGCATGTGTTTGAACATGATTTATTGAGTGAGTTTTGTGCCAGTTGACTTGCAATAGATTGCACAATATTCAAAGGGGCTCATTTGCTTGGCATTACATTAGAGGCATGATGATTGCAACACAAAGCAATGTAAATGAATTCTGAGAGGCTCCATCATTCATGTTGTCATGTACTGAATCCTATTATTATTTATTACCATAATTGTACTGTGTTTCCTGGGGCGATAAATTAGGAGTGATGGGCCCCACTGCCAGTCAAGGGCTGGACTCGCTCTATATAATTTAATAGGGATACTGGAGGCTCTGTGTGTTTGGAGGAGATTTTGGTAATGGTTAAAAAAAAAGAGAGAGAGAGAGAGTTTTTTTTTTTTTTTTCACAAAAAGTACAAAAAAGCTTTCCAAGGTTTTTTTTTTTTTTTCTTTCTTTCTTTCTCTTTAATGCCTTGGCTGCATTTTAAGGCCTTGATAAAAGCTGAACTAGAAGGAAGAAAAGTTCTCTCTTTCAACACAAGATGGTTAAAGCTCATTGTCTCATGCCACAGGGTTTTCCACATCGAACGCTGACAGGTGGTGTTAACTCTAGAACAAACAGGGAGTCATCACACATGGGGAATCTAGACTTGGCCGAGCATCCAACGGTCAGCATGACGGCAAGCGCATTAACATAGGAAGGCTGATGGACTCAGGGAATCTGATCTAACAGGGCAACACTTCTAAAGAAACCAAAGTCAGATTATAGATACAAAATTGCCTTACAAGATGTTAATGGGCTGGGCAAATACCAACATAAGGTATTGTTAAAATCTCATAACACGATGCTGGAAGCGAAACAAGAGGTACCCCAATTCAACCATTTCATGTTTACAGATGAGGAAACAGAGATGCAGGGGGAAAAAAAGTCATCACAAATACTCCAGTCATGAGTATGATAATCAACTTTTGGTTTGACTGAAGTCCAAGGAGTGCTAGGAGTAGTGAAGCGTAGAACTGGATACTTCCATAAGTGGTCGTCAAAGGAAAAATTCTAAATCAACTTAAACCTCCCCTTGCATCTCTCTTCTGTCAACTAGCAATGGGTACAGCTGTGAACAAGGCTAGAAAGTAGTTGTTTGCCAAATGGTGTTAGCCAAGAATATCTTAGAATCCCCATTCAACATAAATCCTATGGGATCAACTTTTTTTTTTTTTTTTTTGGATAATAATTTGCTTCGACCCCTGGGTCAGAGGTCGAGATTTCATAATCAGATGAAAAGAAACTTGTACCGTTGGATTCCTGTCTTCATTGCAATCATAGATACCACATTGGGGAGCTCATTGTATGCAAAAAAGAGGGACCATCCTGATTAAAACTGGGAAAAGAATAGAATTCTGTTCAGGAAGTTGAGACATTGGGATAGAATTAAACGAGGATCTGTTTAGGCTGATATACATAAGCTTCTCAGTGGAGAACCCATTGAAGGAATTTTATTTTCTGTGATTCGAGAACTTAAAGGAAAGGTTTCATCCCACTTGTCTTTCAGCTGTGTTTGTATGTGGCACTAAATAGTTTTATTCAAATTGATTCGAGCAGTGCCACAAAACCGATGCATTGCCACCTAGTCAATCTGATTGGGTTGTTAAAACAAGTGAACTAATCAGACCACTTCTTAAAAATCAGATCAGATCATCAGTATGTGATTGGCCTGTTCCCTGGGCAACTGGCATTATAATCAGGAATGCACCCCACATAAGCTCAGCCAACACCCCCACGTAGTTCTGACCCACGTCCACTCCATCCCTACAGATAAGGCATCAAGAAACATCTCCAGGTTTGGTCAGTTACACGTATGATCTAGAAGAGGGCATCCTGTGTACTCCAATGGATGGCAATGGCAGTGGACTCTGGACATTTTCATGTCTCACCGCAGGTGGCAGAGGCTTCTGTTTCACAGGATTAAGGAACAATCTGAGGCGGCAGCAATGAAGAAAAAGGAGGGAGGAAGCTGCTGGATGGAGAGCATAGCTGGTAGTTGCCTACCACCTTGAGCTTGAAATAGGGTGCTCGATTTATGGGTGGGCTCCCCAATGCAGAATGGACTTCATTGTTTCTCTCTAGATAATCTCAGGAAGAGATAACTCACTTAAAAGAAAAGCTGTGTCTAGCTTCACCACATGGTGACCCTCAGGATCAGTCTTTCATTGACAAGGCAGGGGGACACAGGTAGTCATACCAACGGCAAAAAGAGTCTTAGGCTTGGTATTTAGGTTCTGATTTATGCTTTTAAAAAGACCCTGGCTTGGGGCCTAAGTAAATACAGTGTGTCTCTATCAAATATTTGCTCTTGTTGGTGTCCTGTCTTCTGTAGGACTGGGGAAATTAACAAAGTGCATTTATCTATTTATATCATGATTGTGGCTAGATGGGTCCATTATGATAAATAACCACCACCAAAACGTGGGCAGGGTAACAGCATGAAAAGGCTAAAAGGCCCCAAATTATAAAATAGTAATATAGATTATAATTTTGACATTAAAACAGAAGAATATCATGCATAATTGATGAGATTCTGTATGAGTAAAGTTTCGCATCCAAAGGCAGAAGTTCTGGCCAGCCAGAGGCCTGGGTCCAAGCTCTCTACCCTATGGTCACTGGCAGATTTACTGGCCCAGGTTTGAGCAACACCAGAAGGGGTAACAAAATAACAGAATGGAGTAGTGACTTTGGGTAGAAATAAATAAGTTCACATTAAGAAAGTAAATAAGACAACAATAATGCCTATTTTAAGTCAGTCCATCATGATGTGAGTTAATTTTGTTCTAGACTAAGATCAATTTACCCCAGATTTATCCCTTCAATATCCTCTCATAACTTTTTTGGTGGTTTGCAAGGGCGTCATTGGAAATAATAAAAATATAGACATTTGTTGTGGTTAGAAATATTAACTCCTGTTTCCTCTTTTCTCAATCCTTTCCACACACACACGTGTGTGTGTGTGTGTGTGTGTGTGTGTGTGTGAGATATATATATATATATATATATATACATATATATATATATATACAGAGAGAGAGAGAGAGAGAGAGAGAGAGAAACATGCTCATGCTTGCATGCATTTTAAAGTTTAAATTAAACGGATGGTAGCCAAACAGAGCTCAGGTGTCTTTCCTCAGGTACTAAAGATACAAAGTAAACGAACATGTTTTAGGCTTTCAGACACCCCTGGAACCCCCAATCTATGTCCTTTCTCCTGGAAGCTGCTATCTCAAAGCTGCCCCAGCTTTCCTCCCACGGAATAAGCTAGTTCCTTTCTTTGGCTTCCTGTAAGGGATATCACTTATAAGGTTCTTAGAGAATGTTTTTGATCAGAAGGCTCTGACCACAAGTCTTGCCAGCCACTCAAAAACACCTCAAAACAAGGCAGACAGTGCCACTTTCCTTTGTCCCTTGGCCACTGCGAAGCAAGCTTACCACAATGAGTCCATGTAGACTTTCTGAGGTATGGGCCTGGAAGGCGGTAGTAGATAAGGGGTGAGAATATGCTGAGTGAGGAGACTTGTCAATGAGGAAACCCTGTGGTCAGCAGAGAACATTTTAGGGGCCTTTCCTTTTGAAGGAAAAAGCTCTGATGTGGTTAGTTGTCCCAGGGGTGGAACAGTTGAGCTGAGTAAGTAAGAGAGCTTCAGTGTTGATAAAAACCAACTTGGCTTAAAATCCTGACTCTGCCATTTTGCTAGCTGTGGGACTTGGGGCAGGTCAGGGAGTCTCTCCGCACAACCCGTGTACAGTATGGTGGTGGAGGGCTGGAAAGTTCCTGTCCTGTGGGTCAGAATTGTTCTCACTCTCAGAAGAAAAGAAGGCCTCTTGGCAGGGGAAGCCCAGACAACTGAACTTTGCTGTGAGGTTTGTGGCTCAGGGACAGGGTGAGACAGTTGGAAAAGCAATCTTCAGGGGTCGGTTGAAAAACTGAAGCTTTGACCTGTGACATTTGACACGCTAGGACCGCTCCGTCCAACAGAACTTCCTGGGGTGATGGAAATGCTCTGTATCTGCATTCTCCAACAGAAAAGCCCCTAGCCATCAACACTTGAATGTGGCTAGTGTGACCTGGGAACTGATTTTTAATTTTCTTTGATTTTAGTGAATTAAGCTTGAAGTAGTCACAGGTGGGGATGTGGCTGGCAGCTCTAGAATAGTGATTCTCAACTCAGACTGCCCAGTGGATTTCTCTGGAAAGCTTTAAAAGATATCGGTGACCTGACCCCGTGGCCCACCAATCCTGGTTTCTGGTGTGGGACACTTGGCATCAGAAGTTGTAAGAGTTAATAAATAAAATATTTAAAAAAAAGAAGTTGTAAGAGTTCCTTCAGTGAGTGTAATGTGCAGCAGGGCTGAGGACCCTACTCCAGGGTAAGGCAGGGCTTTGGCTGTGTGACTACTGTGTCAACCATGCCTCTCTTCTTGCTGGACAGGAGTGCAATGGAGATTGGCTTGCTTTGTAATATTTCCATTTGGATTTACTCTGTTGAGAACTCCAGTAAGTTTGCTCTTGGAAAATTCTAGATGTCTCCCTTGCAGGCAGAATAATAGGCCATTTTTTCATAGTCCTAAATTTGTGTATCCCTTAGCTGATAGGATTGGGAAGAGGAATGATCTAGAAGAGGGTAAGAGGAAGGGATGTGAACCAAGATTCCTACAAGGATATTGAAAGGCTTCCTCTCCACGTTCAGAGTAAGCTTCCCTCTTGTGTTTTCCTTATGCCTTCCCAAAGGGAAGTTTCATTTCATACTGGTGGTAGGAGGGCTTTTAGAAGGACACAGGGGTGTCCTACATCCTTGTAGAGAAACTGTATCATTGATAACTTGAAACCAATTAGACCAGGAAGGAAATGCTTTGTTGGGACTGGAGGGGCCAGAATAGGGTTTTAATGAAAAACACATTTTATTTCTAAAGTAACTGGTCTTATGTTTATTCCAGAGAAAGTCTTCAGGGAGCAGAGGAGAGAAATGTAATAAAATGATAATGAGGGGGCCCAGGACCCTCACAAAAGGACTGTTGCTATAAGTAGTTACTTCGAGGAAGTTTCCTGCTGATTCTCCAGTCCTTATTAGATTTGTTGATTCCAGACCAATGCATGTGGATGCAGCCCCCTCAAAACCTGAGAGAAAAGTGTACTGAGAGGTAGGCTTGGATGTGGAAATAGCAGAAGCAGCATTTCTCTTCATCACTTTGGTGTAACTAGAGAGTCTTGACAGCCTGCGGCTTTCCAGGTGTGCATGCCTGCTGCGCACTTGGGCTGTGGAGCTGGACCATGCCTGGGCCATGGGCCATGGTTGGCCAGGTCCTAAGCAGGCCGAGGAGACTCACTAGCCCTTCCTCCACACTGTCACCCCAATCCCGACATCTCATTTCTCAGCTGTGCAGACGAAGCAGGGAAGGCAAAACATGCCTCCAAGGAAGGATCAGGTTTCATCTGAAGACCTGAAAAAGCTTTCTGTCAATGGCTTCACCTTCCACTTGACAGAGCTTCACCTTGTCTCCCCACATGAGCCACATGGCTGTGCTGGAGAGAATGCCAGTCCCTAAAGAGCATGTCCTAAGGGAAAGAGTCAACAGCTGTTCACAGTTTCCCTTGCCATATTGAGCATCAAGGCCTCTGGCACCATTGCCTCATAATGCCCATGCTCTAGTTTCTGATGCCAGGAAACATTCCCTCTACTGGACTGTGCTGACCACATGTCCTCAGGGTCCCTCATGTAAAAATATGTTACATGTACTATCTCATTTAATTCTCCCAACTATCCTATGAACGCCTGTCACTATTATCTCCATCTCATTATCTACATTTGACAGGAAGAATAGTGGTGTATCCGACTCATTCATCTGGCACTGAGAATCAGAATTTGAACCTGTGCTCCTAGCCTAACCTCGTCACTGTTGGGTGAGAAATAGGCAGGAGCTCCCCCTCGTGGTCGTCCCGTGAAACCAACAGTTCCTGCAGGAATGGGTTTCAGCCTCATGGCTATTTCTCTTCCTCTGTTGCTGTTTTTTTTTTTTTTTTTTTTTAAGATTTTATTTATTTATTCATGAGAGAGAGAGAGAGAGAGAGAGGCAGAGACGTAGACAGAGAGAGAATAAGGTTCCATGCAGGGAGCCTGATGTGGGACTCGATCCCAGGACTCTGGGATCATGCCCTGGGCAGAAGGGGGACACACAACCATTGAACCACCCAGGCATCCCTCTCTTCCATTGCTGAACTGGGACCCCACCCAACCTCTTCTTCCCAAACCCTGGCCATTAAAGCAGTCTTAAATCTCAAATTTCACCTTCTCTCCACCTTAGCCCTTATTTTCATCCCCATCCAGAGAGCCCTAAATGCTTGTCTTTTCTTTATCTGACTTCAAACTGTGCACCCTACCCCTTGGGAGTCTTTATATTAACAAAACAAAGTGAAGTACAAAAAAAATCATAGGTGTCTCCAAATAATTCTTTGTACATCTTTCCATCTCTTCGCATTTGACAACCTTTTCTCTGAAGGCACCGTTTCTCTTGTGATCATCTCCAACATTCCTTTCTCTTATCCCTTTCCCTTCACTGAACAGAAGGTGGGGATGGCATGCCCATTCTCCCCATCACTTCTCCCAACCATCATTTTGTGACCTTTGTCAGCAACGTTGCCAAGATGAAGTTCACCAGTGTTTATAACACTTTCTTACTTGCCTTAGTGACCCCAGCACCTGGCTTACAGACTTCCTTTCCTTGCTGTACAGTCTGAGGGACTCCAAAATAAAAGCTGATCATTCTCTCGACTCTGCACTCAGGCACAGCTCAAGTTCCATATCCTCAGGGAGTTCTGTCTTCCTCCACAGAGCGGCTCACTTGGGTGACACTAATTATCAACTTGGGCAGCTTGGGATTGACTTCTCTGGAGCTAACGAAACTAGGTTTGAATTTTAGGTCAGTCACTGTGTGCCTCTGAACAGATGGGTTAGCCGTCTTGTTCCTTAACTTATTCATGTGTAAAATGGGATAGTAATACCCAACCCACCAGGATGCTGTAAATATTTTGTGTGATAACACATAGATATTGTTTAGCATACTGTCTAATGCCATAATCTTAGCCATTATTATTATTATTATTATTACCAAGAATTCCTCCATTACTTAGATCTTCATCTCTTAAATTTTCTGAGACCATACCCTCCTCCCTTCTTTACCTTTATCACCCTCTCATTTTACTAATGCAAAGTTGGACTCTCCTCCAGATCTTGCCCACCATTCCTCTCTGGCTTCCTCTTCCATTCTGTGTTCTACATCTCATGGCCTCCCTCCTCTTGGGCCCCACGCTTCTCAGCTTCCTTCAGTTTTAGTGGGTTCTCTTGTTTTTGATGACCTGAGAAGACTAAACTCTCCCACCAGAGATCCCTCAGACCCTTGCCTCTCTGCCAAGCACCTCTGCTTTCTCTTTGTTGTTTTATCCACCATCACATTCTTTATTTCTCTCACAGATGGGGAGCCTGCACTTTCCCCTAATCTGCGAGTCTTTCTACTTATGCTGTTCATTCCATCCTTTCCTACTTCTTCTGAGACAGCGACTCCACAGGTGCTTCCCACCATGCAGTCACATACCTTGTTCACTCTGTAAGGCAGGCCCTGCTGAGAATTTGTCCCATGTAGCTTCCAGAGATCTGCATTATTCTAAGTCCTCTCTGCATTGATCACTTCTTCACATCCCCACATTTGAAAGTTTTATTTGTGGGGCGCCTGGGTGGCTCAGTCAGTTAAGCGTCCAACTCTTGATTTCAGCTCAGTTCTTGATCTCAGAGTCCTGGCATTGACTCTGGTATTGGGCTCCACACTCAGTGGGGAGTCTGCTTGAGATGCTCTCTTCCCTGTGCCCCTGCACCTCATGCCACTTGTGCATGCTCTCTCTCTCTCAATAAATAAATAAATGAAATCTTTTTAAAAAAATAGACACTTCATTTGATGTCTTTTTTCTTTTCCACCCCAGACTTGTAAGCCATTTGTTAGGTTCTACTAACTGGCTTCTATTTTCTAGTTTATACTCTTCCTATTGGTACGATTCACTCCCATATGTGTGTCATCTACATCCATTCCTAGCTCCACACCTGTGTGCTGAAGATTCAGATGCACACCTCAGGCTACCTGCTAGGCATAACCTTCAGTGTATTCAATTATCTGAGTTAAGCTATCATTTGTGTTATCATATCCTGTCCACCAGACCTCCCCCATCCTGCCAATACCTTTGTTTCTAATTTCCATATTTCTGTGGTACCACTCTTCTACCTTTTCCAGAGACTTGAAACTTCAGAGTTGACCCTGAAAGTTCTCTTTACTATAATCGTCACATCTTATCAGCTGCCATTTTCCATAGAACATGTGTTCAGGATGGCTTTCATCTCTTTGCACTTCCTTCCACTGGTCTCTGAGTTGATTCAAGATCTCATCTTCTTGGACTAAGTAATAGCATCACATCCAGATTCTCTTTCTTCCACTTAATTCAACCTTCATACTGTTGTTCATATGTTACCGTCTAAAGTCAGCTATGTTCATGATTCAATTCAGCCATTCAATAAATTACTCATTCATTCATTCATTTTCTAAAATTTATTGAGTTTCTACTTTGCACAAGGTCCTACAGATAAGGAGATAAAACAGTATTGTTTGCATAAGGTGAACAACAAACTGCTATAACCTACATCTCCAAAATTTCAGTGGTCAAACACAATAGAGTCATGGTCCAGTGCAGATATGGGGCAGCCCAGAGGGTGTGCTCTGTTTCACACAGACTTTTGATGCCCAACCCTTCCATCCAGTGGCTTCATCATCTTCTACAGCCCTGAAGACCTCAGTTGGATTCTCTTCACTTGGTTAGCAGAAAAAGGAGTATATAAAGAACACACAGACAGGCTTAGAGGCCAGGAGGTGGTGCATATTACTGCTATCACATTTGTTTGACAGAACTGTGCAGGGCTGGAAAATGTAGTTCAGTGATGTGGACAAAAAGAAAAGGAGAAGCAGGGCTATAGATGAGCCTAAGCGTCCCATTTTGGAAAACATATAGGGTTTTGGAAGGGCAATCAAATAAGCTGACAGTTAAAATATAATGCACTCACTGCCCACTGACGTAAGAGCAGGCTTTGAGCTTGACTTTTAAGAAATTCTCAACTTTAGCCCCAAGAGACCTTACCCAGTTTAACTCCTCTAGAAATCCCCTGGGTTCCAAATGCAACTGCTTTGTTCCAAAGCATTCCCTGTGCCTTTTTCCCTGCTGGATCTTTGTGAATTTCCCCAAGACTTCTCTTCTCTGCCAACTGCAAAGTCCTAGCATCCCTTACAGACCTGTCTCCAGTGTAACCATGAAGTCTTCCCTGACTCCCTTTCCCCTTCTTAAAGTCTTTGTACCTCCCTGTGTGGTCCATTTTTCATTTTGCCTCGTATTATAGTAGGGTTTTATCTCTTTACCAGGCCATGTGCTTTAGAGGAAGTGTAAGTTGAAGCTGTGACTCCTCTTTGAATCTCCTGTAACGTGTAGTGGGATGTCTTGGACAAAGCTGGAATGCGAAACATATGCCTTGTTAAACTGAATCCTTATTTTCTGTGCTATTTCTATGTCTCCTATCATACATAAAACTCAGAAGTGTAGACATTCCTAACAAAGTACCTTATGTATGACCTTAATACATGTCTGTTTCTTGGTTTCTTGATTAATTGATAAAGATAGAGCATGGTATAGGGATAGTGAAAAAGACTCAGCTTCTTCTCCTGAATCTACCATGCACTAGCTATAGGACCTCAGGCAAGGCAGTGCACATATTTAAGCTGCAGTTTGATCATATATGGCATAAAGGTTGAATTAAATGACTTCTCTGTCTGTCACTTTCCAGTTCTATGGGCTAGTTCTATGCCTTGCTGACTCCTCCAGGAACACTCCTAAGGCTCTGGGTTGGAAGTGAAATAGTTCAGAGAGCCCAGTTTGCCAGGCTAGAGTAAAGAAGTTAGGGTAAGAGAGAAAGATATGCTTAGTCAAGTTGCAAAATCAGATTACAAAAGGCAGAGAAAGAAGGAATGAAGGAGAGAGATGCTGGAGAGTCTGGGGAGAGAAGTTGTGCTCAGACAGAATGGCAAGCATCGGCAATGTAAAAAAGCTCATAAAACAGTGGTTCTCAACATGAGTGGGGAGGATGAGTGGCTTTCACCCCTGAGGGAGTTGGGAAATCACAAGACTGTATTTGATCATAATAATTGGCATTTAATGGATGAGCCAAGCCAACCAACATCCTGTGATGCACTGGACAACCCCACACATCAGAGAATTATCCTTTCACATTTAATTTTCCAATGTCCTGCTGGACATATAGTTGGGTTAAAGGCTTGTTTCGAATTGTCTCATCCTCAATCTATATTATGTGCAAACAATAGAATAGTTTTTGCACTATTTTAAAACTCACTAAATTTTCTAGTGATGTATCCATTATGTAAATAGGGAGAAAATAGTAGTTTATTTTATTTGGAACTTCATCAACAACTGTTCATCTTTTTAGAAAATACATCACTAAAGCAATGCCATTGCATTGCTTGAATCACAATAAAATACCAGTATCACTTGGCTGGTACATTCCCAGTGACTGCAAGTGGAAGAGCTGGCTTCTAAATACTACATGCTGTCTTCTAGGGTACTTATGCTTGAGTATTTACATATTAAGCATTCACATATTTCAAGTAGAACATCAAAAAATTTTTAAATTATATGTATACTTTAAATTACAGTAGGTTTTATTATCTGTGAATTTCACTTCCGAATAAAAAATGGAATCATTTAAAATACTTGATATAAAAAGGGCATTAGATATTATTGGACTAAGAACTCTGATGTGAAGAAGCCAGGGATTCATGATAGGCTGGCCATAGAAGATCACCTTAAATACATTTGTATTCATATTGAGACAAAATTAGTCTTTCATTCTGTTATAGGGACTTGTACAAATATAATTTATATGTAGTTTACATGTTTCTAATATCTTCCCATCTATTAAAACAAAAAACCTTTCCCTACTAATTAATATTTGCTTAATGTTTTACAAGTAATGGAACACTTACATTTCAAATATTCCATTTGGTTCTCAAAGCCATCCCATGAGGTAGGTACTGGTCATTGTTATCCTTATTATTTGATGAGGAAACTGACATAAATGGAGAATATATGACTTGCTTTAGGTCACCTCTCTGGTATGTGGTGATGCTGTGTAAACCTCTCTCAATCACATTTTCTTGTTGTGTCACTCATACTGAAAGGATGACACTTTGTGGGTTCAGAATGCACAGACAAACACACATGGATTCAAACATCGACTCTGAGCCTCAATGGAGTTAACATTTCATAGAATTTCTATGAGAATGAAAGAAGGTAATATGCGTAAAGTTTTAAGAACAAAGCTTGGCAAGTGAAAGGTACTCAGCACTGATGCCTTTCCAAACACCCTGGCTACATGAAGGTACCCTAGTTTTTTCCTGCAGGCAGAAAAGACTGGGTCTACTCGATGGTCATGGAGAGCTAGAAGCACCTTCTATCCAAGGCGAAAATGTAAGGGCAGGCTCATATAGAGATCATCCTATTTTGTCCATGGTCAAAACATATCAGTGGAGCATTCTTCCTATGCTAGGTATGTTTGTATGTATGTATGTATATTGTGTGTGTGTGTGTGTATGTATGTATGTATGTATTGAGAGGGCATGTGAAGCAGAGGGGTGGAGGGAGATGGAGAGAGAATCTTAAGCAAACTCCATGCTCACTGCGGAGTCAGACACAGGGTTAGATCTTATGACCCTGAGTTCATGACCTGAGCATAAATCAAGGTTGGAGTGGAGGATAGAAAGCCCTTAACTGACTGAGCCACTGAAGCGCCCCTTATGCTAGGTTTTGTTTTGTTTTTTGTTTTTATTGGAGTTCGGTTTGCCAGCATATAGTATAACACCCAGTGCTCATCTCATCAAGTGCCCTCCTAAATGCCCGTCACCCAGTCCCCCCCATCCCCCCGCCCACCTCCCCTTCCACTACACTTTGTACATTTCCCAGAATTAGGAGTCTCTCATGGTTTGCTTCCTTCTCTAATTTTTCTCTAATTTTTTCCCATTCATTTTCCCTCCTTTCCCTTATAATCCCTTTCACTATTTCTTTTTTTTTTAATTTTTTTATTATTTATTTATGAGAGTCATACAGAGAGAGAGAGAGGCAGAGACACAGGCGGAGGGAGAAGCAGGCTCCATGCACCGGGAGCCCGACGTGGGATTCGATCCCGGGTCTCCAGGATCGCGCCCTGGGCCAAAGGCAGGCGCCAAACCGCTGCGCCACCCAGGGATCCCTCCCTTTCACTATTTCTTATACTCCCTGTATTTGTGAGACCATATGATGATTGTCCTTCTCTGATTGACTTACTTCACTCAGAATAATACCCTCCCGTTCCATCCCCGTCAAAGCAATTGTACTACTGGGTATATACCCCAAAGATGTAGTGAAATGCTGGGACACCTGCACTCCAATGTTTATAGTAGCAACGTCCACAACATGCTATTTTTAAAAAATATTATTTATTTATTCATGAGAGACACACAGAGAGAAAGAGAGAGGCAGAGACACAGGCAGAGAGAGGGAGAAGCAGGCTCCATGCAGGGAGCCGGTCGCGGGACTTGATCCGGGGGACTCCAGGATCACTCCCTGGACTGAAGGCGGCGCTAAACCACTCAGCCACCGGGGCTGCCCCATGCTAGGTTTTTTTTTTTTTTTTTTTTTTAATTTTTTTATTTATTTATGATAGGCACACAGTGAGAGAGAGAGAGAGGCAGAGACACAGGCAGAGGGAGAAGCAGGCTCCATGCACCGGGAGCCCGACGTGGGATTCGATCCCGAGTCTCCAGGATCGCGCCCTGGGCCAAAGGCAGGCGCCAAACCGCTGCGCCACCCAGGGATCCCCCATGCTAGGTTTTTAAATGTCTTTTCCCCTTGTGACACTTTTGTTAAGGCTGCTGTACACTCCTCATCTCAAAGTGAATAGGCATGAGAGCTGTATTTAGGGTCATGTTCAGATCTGTAGCGAACTCCCTACTCAGTAGCATTGTTGGAAAGCCTGGCAAACAGGAAGAAGTCCAACCCCGCCTGGAAGTCTCAGGGGAGGCACTGAGATCCCAGCATGTGGCCCTGAATTTCCTTCCACCCTCATCTCCCAAGCATGGACCCAACCTGAATAAATAGAAGGCACAAGAAAAACAGGAAGCAGTAAAATAGCACAGTGGAAACCAAATTCACAGCAAAGGCACAGAGCTTCTCTCTGGCTCCAAGGCTCTTGCGAAGCTGAGGAATCAGAATCTATGAGGAAAGTCCTCTCTGGTGACTCTGGTCGGCCTCCAATTCTGTCCACTGTTCCAGCCACCCTAGCATGTGCACACACATATACATACATAATTCTGTCTCTTGGCACTCTGTCCCTCCCATGTAATAGGCTCACTCTGTAAAGATTCTACAAGACCACAATAAATTTGTTCTAAATTAAACCATAGGTAGTTACTTAACCCCATTTTTCTATATTGTTGATATCTCTCTTTTTTAAGCTTTTCATCAACGCAATTGAATGTGAAGCTGACTATTGTCCCAATCATGCCCCTAAATGTATCACTGTTGGAGAGGAAAAGTTGAGGAGTAGGTATCTAGGGGCTTGGAGTGTTGTTCTAGCTCTGCCTCTGAGGTCAGATCAGTACTCTTGGCTTTAGTTTCCTTGGTAAGATGCCAGAGCAGGGATAGATGATATTTAGGGAAAGCAGGACACTCTGAATCCTGGTCCAAGGCCATGAATGTGCAGAAGCACTTCAGGCACTTTAACATGTGTGGACTTTTCCCTAATGAAAACAGACATGATATCCACTTGAGAGAACATTCCTCTGTCCTCTGTCCAAGAGATAAACTGTCTCTGAGGCAGCCAACCAAGTCTCTCAGATGTCTTAGAAGACACCCTTATGAAATGTGCAGAGTTAACCTTTAATTCTTTTAAAATTATAGTTAAGTTCTACTGTAAATTTTAAAAGGACAATGTGTAATTGGCTCAAAACATATGTTCCGTAACATACTTTTGCTATTGCCTCTCCAAATCTTTACCACTTGGGGAAAGAACTGGGTCACTTCATCCTCACACCTACTTCTCATTTTAACATGAAGATGATTCTAACATTCCTTTGGACATGAGATTTGTTGAACATGACCTATGAACTAATGTAATCTATAAACTCAAGAAAGATCTAAAAACCTTGGGCCATCTCTGTTCCAGCAGTAGATCAAGAAACTAGTGCCACTTGGCTGAATGTCTTCAGAAAGTTGACCAGATAGCCATAATTGAGGTTCCTGTTTCCTCACACTGGATAAGTGACCACTCATGTCTTGTCATGACTTTGGAGCAATGTTATTTTTATTGTCTCACTCCTGAGAGATGAAAGTTGCCTTAACATTTAAAAAAAAAAAGCTCTTTTGGGCAGCCTTGGTGGCTCTGCGGTTTAGCGCCACCTACAGCCCAGGGCCTGATCCTGGGGACCCGGGATCGAATCCCATGTCAGGCTCCCTGCATGGAGCCTGCTTCTCCCTCTCCCTGTGTCTCTGCTTCTCTCCTCTCTCTCCTCTCTGTGTATTCTCATGAATAAATAAATTAAAAAATTTTTAAAAGGTCTTTCCTAAACCCCTCTTAGGCATTAATGGATTTTTGGCCTGAGATTTGCTACATTGTGATATTGAGGGGTTGAGGAAGGAGAAGATATGTTTTTAGAGCCTTCCGTCAATACACAGGCAGATTCCCTCCAGACAATGAAGCTACTGTACAGGAGAGTGCCTGATTCGGCCAATACCAGGTAGTTTGATTTAGGAGGTGTGCAATACCTGCCAGGCACCACAGAACCATTGTAATGGCGATTATATGCCAGAGGAATCCAGGATTCAGAGAGCACTGTAAGTACCTGGATTTGTGGACTTGCTCTATAGGACCATGGCTGGGTTTCTAATTTCCCTCTCTGCTCTAGGGTATATATTCTTCTCTATCTTGATGGTATTTTCAGGGTAATATTAACCTACATGGCCTTTTCAAAGTTGGTTTTTGACTTTCTATCCTCTCATTCCATGTTTATCATCCTACAGAGGCTCTGAGCTTAAGACCCCACTGACCCATTTTTTTTTCTTTGAACTCACTGCTCTGAGACTTAGGTCAAAATGTGGCCTTAAGAATGAAACTATTGCTGGGCAGCCGGGTGGCTTAGTGGTTTAGCGCCGCCTTCAGCCCAGGGCCTGATCCCGGAGACCTGGGATCGAGTCCTGCGTCGGGCTCCCAGCATGGAGCCTGCTTCTCCCTCCGCCTATGTCTCTGCCACTCTCTCTTTCTCTCTGTCTCTCAAATAAAAATTAAATAAAAAGAAAAGAATGAAACTATTGCCAATGCCCTTTATCATTTTGAAGTGAGTCATGGTGCCAACAACATGCTATCAGTATAGTCTTCTGATATTATATTTAAAGCAGTCAGTAGTATATATTTCGAAGTTACTAACACAAGCACCCACAAGAAGTTTGGAAAGTAGGTAAGCCACCATCACTTCTGTTGGTTTCAGAAGCATGCCATTTTTATTGATTTAGGAGTCAGGAGGCATGACTAAACATCACAATGTTCTCATTTTTGCCTCCCTCTACATCTATCCTCTGACAGATTGAATTTTGGAAATTTGTATTATTGAAAATTATACTTCTGAAAATGTAATTATTTGCATATTTGTCTCCTCTCCATTAGCAACTTGAGCCAAAATATTATACCTTTTCACTTTTTAAAAAAATTAGTATTCAGAAAGGGTCTGACACATGGAATTTCCTTAACAAACATTTATCAATGAATGAATGAGATTGATGTATTCTGATTTTAGACATGACACCAAAGATATATATAACCTCAGTCAAATTCATATCTATGAGCTTCTCATTCCATGTCTCAAAAATAAAAGGGGTTTCAACAGATGATTTTTGAAGTTCCCCTTAGTACAAATATTTAGAGGCACTTTTTCTTATTTCAAGATGTCTGTGGTGAGGTTTTGCCTAAATTTGATTAATATACAAGGGAAATAATAAAGCTGGAGTTATAGGCTTGTCTCAAGGAATATTTAGAATAAGTAGGTCCGCCTCATTTCTGAAGCTCATTAGGAATTATAGCACCTTTCTCCGTGTTGGGTGGTGCAAATTGCATTGTTAATTCATGCATTAATAATTCCATGCCTAGGGCTTAAATTGGAAAAAGGGAAGTATAAATACTGGCAATGCTCCTCACCTCTGTCAAATATTAAAAATGGATGATATGTGGTTAAGTATAAATGGTAGACTTTAAAAGGGAATATTGGATTAGTGTATTGCTTTTTTTTAAACTTGTCTAATAAGTTAGGATCAAGAAAAGAAGGGGTTTTGAGCAAATTATAGGGAAGATGATGTGTCTACCGACATGCCTCCATAGTAAGAGAGATTCTAGGTCTCAGATCATATCCTCATCCCACTGCTGTCTCTGCTTGAAGAAATCTTTGAGTATAAGCTGTAAAATGATTTTCTTGTATAATAACAGAAGCCTACCTAAGGATTGACTGACATCCTTCCAAATATTTTTAAAGACTCCAGAAGTATCCAGGATTAAAGGAAAGTACAGGGTAAGACTTAATTCATTCTATCATCTTTGTACCAGATTCTATGTTTTTTTTTTTAAGATTTTATTTATTTATTTATTTATTTATTTATTTATTTATTTATTCATTTATTCATAAGAGACACACACACACACAGAGGTAGAGACATAAGCAGAGGAAGAAGCAGGTTCCCTGTGGGGAACCCGATGTGGGACTTGATCCCAGGACACAGGATCCCAGGATCACAACCTGACCCAAAGGCAGATGTTCAACCACCGAGCCACTCAGGTGTCCCCAGATTCTACTTTCTCTTTGACTTTGGGCAACTGTTGTCCCTTGTCCACAGGATCTGTCCCCATCTGTGGACTTACCTTTTCTTCTTTATCCATCAAGTAACACTAGCCCAATGTGATTGTTGTAATAGACTTAGTGATATTTGGGGTGAAACAGAACACACCCTAGTGTAACAAAAAATCATGTATAATCTGAAACCATACTTTCCAACCTTCTTGCCATCAAAATATTTTCAGAAAATACCTTGGACTTTCAGCCACCTTCTGTTGCCAGTGGTTGGGGCCACTTTCTCCATTGCTCTAGAACTTTATCCAGTTTTTCTTTCTTTTTCTTTTCTTTCTTTCTTTCTTTTCTTTTTCTTTTTCTTTCTTTTTTTTTTTTTTGTTCTTCAGTGTCCCCATCCTTTTCTATAGCTTCAAAAAGAATATCACCAAACTTTCTGGTTTTGATTCAGCTTAATGATTAGGCTATTACTACTTTTACATTATCAGAATTGTCCAGAGAGACCCAGAGTACCCAGCACCTCCACTACAGGAGAAAGGGCTTCCATAATTTCTTTTTGAAGATTGCATTTTCCTCTAACTTGGCATATGGCTAGGTAACCCCTTACATTTGTAGCATTTTGTTGTCTTCATAAGGACTTGTTTATCCATCATCCAAAGGGCTTGCATGGCATTTCAGCACCAGCTGGCCCATACTTCCCATGCATACAGCTCTAGGCATGTTTTTTAGTTATCCAAACATCCCTCCTGCTTCTCTAAATGTGATTGCAATGCAGTGTCACCTGGGGAGCATTTTAAACATGAATTCTCCTGGATACCTATCTCAAGCCTAATAAGCAGACTTTGAGTAAGAGAGTATGTTGGATGCACAGCCCAAGATTGTGACATTCAAAAACTCTTCTCGTGCTCTGCTGGTCTTAGTACTGGCCATAGGGAACTGCTGCCATAAAGCATATTCTCCACAATGAGCAATATGGTTTTCTTTGTCCTTTCGTCCATACCTTCCCCCATCTGTATCTTTAGTCCTCTCCCCCTTCTGCACTTTATTATCTTTTGCCTCCATCAAATATTAAGTCTGCAATATGTCTCCAGTATTTGACCTGATACCCTCGTTGCTCTGCCCAACTGTGGTAGATTCATCCTACTGCTATCCTCCTTTGCCTCTGCCCAGCCCCAACACCCCCAGTTGCAAGGAAATGACCTGGTCTTCTAAAGCATATATCCAACTATTTCATGAGTCATTGTTCCCTTCTCATATTCAAATGTTTCAGGAGCATATGGGCAGTCTTTCCAAAGTTACTATGATGTTGCTTTGGAAATACTAAGGTATTAATCCTATATCTCATTGAATGGTGGCCATTATCATTTGCAGTGAAGCTGCTCTTCAATTCTGTCTTCTTTTAGAATCACTTCTAGTTGAAAATGTCTTAATGGCCCAATGAGGCTGAGTGGCTGAGTGTAACATTTATAATGGTATCTAGATAAAGAACAATGGGGAAGATCCATATCTGTGGGAACAAGTTTGGCACCTTCAGTGATAGTCTATATGCCCAGGAAAAAGAATCCTACTCAATTTCTCTTTCTTTGTTTTAATTTTAATGCAATGAAAACCAGACCACTTAGGAATTATTCTAATCTTCCAGTTCCAAGCCCCATCCTTTTCTCCAGTCATGCACGTATTTAGACTTTTTATTCCTTCATTAACACAGGGAAAATGCAGACCATTATGACAGCAGACATAATTTTAGACAAATACAACTTCTTATCAAATAAGCCTGCAATAAGTATTTGATGAACAGGGCTCTTCAATGTAACTTCCAACACTAATTTAATGAGAAGTATCAAATGAATTTTTTTTATTCTGATATCTCCCCTGAGACAAATGATACTTTGCAGGCCTATTTTTAACAAATGAATTATTGACTTAAACTGGCACAATTAATCACAATATAATGGGATCAGGGGATGTTAGGGGCTCATTCATCATAGCTGATGATGAGTACCGACTCTTCCGAGAAATGAAACTCTTTAATCACTCCAAGATTAACAGTTACATGCTTTCAAATTTCAATCATAGGAAACTGGCAGCGGAGAATGAGAAGGAGCCAGTGCTAGAGGAGAAAAGAAAGGGAGAACATGCAGAGTTTGTTGTCTGTAGTCAGAAATTCTACTCTTGCCAGAACTCTCCAGTGGAGATGGAAAAATGATTCATAGCAAGGCAGTGTGGGTAATGGGCTGAGAGTTGTGGTGGCAATTAAAATTCCTGAGAGCTGGGCTTAACTTGCCCATTAAAAAATCTGTGTGACTCCTGAGAAGTGCTTGATTTCTTTGAACTTCATCTTCTTCATCTACAAGCAAATGTAGTACAACTCCCCAAGTGAAGTTCTCCGAAGAGGAGATGTGATATAGCCCACGCCCTCATGCTTTGGATGGTTAGAAAGTGAACGTCCTTTCATGTGATCCTTATAATTCCTTATAATTGTTTTGGGGATTGTTTGTTTCTCATCTTTAGGGCCTATCCCAATTACATACTTTTGACTAACTGAAGAGAGATATGAAATAAAATGTGAAAGTCAAATAAGGAGAAGGTATATCTGCTAATTCAAAAAGTGTGCCAACTCCTACCTTAAGCCCTGCTCTTATGAGTCAGACATGAATCTGCTTCTCTGGGAGCTCATGACCACATCAGGCACACAGCAAGAGTCCTATCACTTGGGCATATGAAAAAGTGAAA